>NC_091057.1:178376554-178731554 GCF_000393655.2 Nicotiana sylvestris
TTGAAGATTGGTATAAGTTTGGATGGTGGTATATAGTGTGTTTGTGTGTTTGGTGGGTCTCGGGGGCCTCGGGGTGATTTCGGATGGTTGACGGAAAGTTTGGAAGTTGGTTTTGGCAGCTGAAGATGTGCCATTGTTGTCATAACCGCACCTGCGGCTAAGGGACTGCAGGTGCGGTCTCGCAAAAGCGAGTTTGGAGTCGCAGAAGCGGAAAGAGCCTAGGAAGGTAGGAACCACAGAAGCAGTTGAAGAACCGCACATGCGATGGTGGAGGTGCGGATTACGCATCGCAGATGCGGATTTTGGCCACTTAAGTGAGGACCCCAGATGCGGCGTCTTGGGCCACAGGTGTGAAAACCCTGGGCCAGAAGGTATAAAAGCATTCCTTCGCGATTTTTGAGTTGTTCTTCACCATTTCAAGTCAGTTTTGAAGCTTTTTGGGAGATTTTGAAGAAGGAATCAAGGGATATCATCTGGAGGTAAGATTTTTGAGTCTAATAATCGATCTTGTGGCATTATTTCACTGATTTGGCCTAAGATTAATGGAAACTAAGGGTTAAAAATTGGGAAACTAGGGCTTGGTATTGGAGACCTTGACTTGAGGATTTGAGGGGCCATTTGTGGTCGGATTTTGGGATTTTTGATATGTATGAACTCATGGGGAGATAAAGAATCTATCGATGTAAATTTTATCGAATTCCGAGACGTGGGCCTGGGGGTCGAGTTTTGGTTAATATCGGGATTTATGTTGTAAATTGATTATTTTCGCATGGGCTTCGTTCCCTTAGCATATTTTGACATAGTGATTCTGATTTTGGATAGATTCGACGCGAGTTGAGGCTTATTCGAGGGGCAAAGGCATCGCGGGCTAGAGCTTGGACCGGATTGAGGTGAGTAATGATTGTAAATGTTGTCCTGAGGGTATGAAACTCTGGATTTCACATGACTGTGTTATATTGAGGTGACGCACATGCTAGATAATGAGCGTGGGGTGCACCGTTGGGGATTGTGACTTAGTCCGTCCCGAATGACTGTTTTACCGCGTATTTGATTGAAAATTGTTTGCTATCATCATGTTTTGGGCTGAATGCCATATTTGGGCCTCGTGCCAGCTATTTGGACCCTTATGGGATTTTTACTGATATTTTCTCACTGTTTTGACTTTATACTTGTACCCAGTCATGCTATATTCTATTATTTTTATAACTCAGTCATGTTTACTCTGTTTTAACACATTAAATGATATTTTAAATGATAATTTGAGTTGAGAATCATGTTTTACTGTTGCCCGAGTGGCTTATGAGATTCTGACTAAGTAAGGCCGAGGGCCTGTGTTGTGAGGATACACTGATTTATTATTATGAGGTTGATGGCCTAAGATTGTACGCCATGAGGTGGCTTGTTGATATGAGGCCGAGAGCTTATTGATCATGCCACGAGATGTCTTGCTATTATGCTTGGGCCGTAAGGGGCCCTCCCGGAGTCTGCACACCTCCAGTGAGCGCGGGTACCCATTGTGATATGAGATATAGCCCGAGGGGCTGGTGTTGTTCCATGTGTTGCCCGAGGGGCTAATTTTGTTAGTATTGTGCCTGAGGGACGGTTCTTTATGTATTTACCTTTTTTAGCTGCCTGCCATTTACTTGTTTAACTGTTAAAAAGGTATTTTAAAGAAGTTTAAACTGAACTAAGGTGACTTTATATGTTTTCACTATTCCATTGCTTTTACTGGCTTTATACTGCTTCTTTATAGCATGTTGATGTGCCTTTACGTGATTTCTTATCGCTCAGACTTCATTTATTATTATTACTCACTGAGTTGGAGTACTCGCTTACTCCCTGCACCCTGTGTTCAGATTCAAGCGCTTCAGGTCCTGCTAGCAAGTGTTGATTCTTCCAGCTCAGATGGATTCAGAGATTCACTAGGTAGTTGCTCGGCGTTCGCACCCCAATGCTTCTCCCTCTATCTTATTTTCTCTTGTTTTAGTTTTGTAATAAACTATGTACACTCTTTCTATTTTTAACCGGTTAGTAGATGCTCATGACTGGTGATACCCCGATGTCGGACTATGTCTATTCCGCAAATTGTATTATTCACCTTTATTTTGGGATTATTATTATGTTGAAGACTTAATTTATATTATTTTAATGGTTTAAAATGAATTGGGTATGTGTCATCTGGCCTTGTCTTCACGAGAGGCGCTATCATGACCGGGTCTAGGTTTAGGGTCGTGACAATACCTATCTAGCATAGCTATTAACATTGACCTGCTTTGTCCGACATGCAAACAAGGGGAAGAAACAATGCATCATATATTCTGGGAATGTAACACTATTAATAATTTGTGCAGCATTTATGGGATTATACCTCTTCAAATAATAATAACCACTGGATTGATTATGTGAGAACTACTAGCTCCACTTTCTCACATAGATACCTTCAGTAGGGGGATGTCTTTCATTTTGCATTATGGCATATATGAAAAAATAAAAACCACAACAATCATAACAATACCACTTGTCACCAAGAATGGTCCACTATTATTAACCAAGCACTAGAATACAAGCTTATGACTGAAAAAAGTACGAATACCCACAAAGCAATTAGAATAACATGGCATAAGCCCCCAAAGGACTGGTTCAAGTATACTATAGACGGAACCTTCAACAAAAACAAATGCCAAGGTGAGATTGGTGGTGTAATAAGAAATAGTGTAGGCTCATGGATTATGGCATTCAACAAAAAGGTGTCCACTCTATCTGCTACTCAAGTGGAGCTCCAATCCCTCCAGCAGGGTCTACATGTGATATTGGATCGCAACTTATTTCTAATGGAAATAGAGATAGATGCATCGGAGGTGATGAGTATACTAGAAAATGATCACCCAACTGACACTAACTTAGTTAATAATTGCAGGTGGTTGTTGCACCTGGCAAGATAGAAGGGAAAAGTAGCTCTCAAACATAGCTTCAGGCAGGAAAATGAAGTGGCACATGTTTTGGATAGGGAAGCACTAATGCAGTCCAACATAAATAAGTTATGTTTGTTCGCAGCACCTCCACAACCGGCGATGAATAAGTATCAAAGGGACATGGAGGGTTTTCTTGTGTAAAATATATTTTCCCTTATGTGTGCATGTCTGCTCTAGGTAATGGTGATGCCATAGAAGACAATAGTTTTGACATGGGTGCCAACAATGGCAGTTTGGTTTGTAGTATGTCGAGACTTAACGACTAGATATTAATATATTATCCTTATTGCTCAAAAGAAGAAGAAGAAGTGGCAATGTTATAATCAGACTGGTCTTTTAATTTAGGATGTTTTTTGTTGGGTTCTATGAATCTTAGATTAGCTAGAAGGTTAGAAGAATTGAATTTCTATCCATAAAAGGTTGATATATACACAATAGTTCCTAAGATTTTGTTGATTTCTTGTCATAGATAGATGTTTGCCATTGCTGATGAATTTTGTTTCTGATATTTAGAGTGATTTTTTTGGTTAAAATGATTGATTGTATTTTTAATTAAACAATTAAAATAGATACATGAGAGGGCTGTTAAGATTGTATAGGTCGAAATCTGATCACACGAGAATCAGCGCAAAAAGGAAAGACGAGGGGTCGATTAAGCCGTGGTTGTATCCATAAGACACCATAACAACGAGTATCTCGGCCACGGTCGAGGTTGAACCATCAAAAAGCCTGTATGGCAAAGTACATGTCATGGTATTTAGGGGGGACGACCTAAATTACAATTGCAGATTAGGGTATCCTGGCTAAGGACCGTTGGGTAAAGGGGAATACTTACTATATATATACTAGGTAAGAGAATAAGAGGGGGGCTTTTCTTTTCTTCTTCAAAAAACACAGAAGACGGGAGAATGTTTCTCAGGAAAAAAAAGAGAAGGTTTAGAACTTGGCTGCTGATCTTTGTAATCATCATTATGGAATTAATAAAGATAGATCTCGTAGCTGTTAATGGAATTTCTTCTCTTTTTTCTTTATTCTTACATTACGGAACAATAACGTCAAGAATGTAAGTCCGTAATTTATATTTGGCACCGTTTATAATCTTAAAGCATTTGTGAGCTTAATTATATCCTATTTATTTGCTCAATATTTTTTTATCTAGAGTTAATTATCTTTGGCTAGAATTTATCCACTATTTTCTTGTTAATTCGTTTTAAAGAAAGGTTTAATACCTTTTTGGTAAAACAATTTCACGCCGTCAGTGGGGATTTTCTATCCAAGATTTTAGTTTCCTCTAGATCTAAAGTTAGCTAGAGTTTCACTTCCCGGTTGTCATACCCTCGCCCTCTCAATATAAACTCCAACTTGAAAAGTTGTAGGCAAGCTTAATTTCACGACCCAAATCGATGGACCGCGACGGGTACCCGGTACCTTACTCAACCAAGTACCAACGTAATATATCTTTTCATGTCATGCTATAATATATAACTAAGTCGGAAGGCTGTCGTGAGATAAGTAGAATACAATATGTAATACAACTTATACATAAGACATACGTGCCTATAAGACCAAAACAACCATTCGTATACTGAACATAGGTCGACAAGGCCATACAATCTTTTACATATATTACATCTATCTACAAGCCTCTAAGAATACATAATTTTTATAAAGGTCGGGACAAAGTCCCGCCATACCAAACAATACACGTCTAAATCATACTAACCAAACAAGTAACTCCGAAGCAAATAGAGCGCACCAACATCTTTTGCTGAGCTGATAGCTTACTTGGAGGGATCTTGACTTGTCTATCAAGACCTGCGGGCATAAAATGCAGCATCCCCAGGAAAAAGGGACATCAGTACGAATAATGTACCAAGTATATAAGACACATAAATAAGTACATAACAGACATGGAAGAAATATAGAGTAAATGACTCAACCTGTAAGTCTGGATAACTCTGTAAATCATGAAAAAATATAGTGTCATGCATATGCGTATGAATGTCATGTCGTGCATAGGTACATGTTTCATAAGATCATCAGGTCTCTGAGGGCATCCCATTATATCATTTAGGCCACTATGGGCAAAATCATCAACATATACCAGCTGATCAGGTGGTGGTGTGTATATAATGACATAACCTTTTCCATATCTCATACACACACACACACATATATATATATATATATATATATATATGTATGTATATATATATATATGTATGTATATATATATATATATATATATGTATGTATGTATACGCGTATATAACGTCATCTGGTCATGGGTCAATATGCATGTATTATTGCATGAAATGCATATGAAATACGTTAATAAAATCTCTCCGTACGTCATAAGACCATTATACCTCTGATTAATATCATGAAATAAAATTTACCAACTTACGAGACCCATGAACAGATGATAGAATAATATGACACATGGGGAATCAAGAACATAAGCATCTCTAGTATTTCTATAAATAGAGTCATTTATGGAAGTTGTGCATTTGCTCATTTCGTTCGTGTCGTATAGATCATGCCAAAAAGAAAGAAGGGATAGCCTTAACATATCTGAAGTGATTATCTTGACAATCCCTTTAACACACATTGGTTGCAACAACACGTAACGACAGATCGAAGTAGGGAAAAATCCATATGATATTCTTGAGAAGGATTGCATGTACTCCTTTAGAATTGCAAAATCCCATTATTATTACGCAGTGCAATTTCGTATGAATTTCTTTATAAATCTCAGAATTGCCATTCGGTATTGTAACGTAACATCTTATATATGTTACACCCCATATTTTCGTACGTGAAAGTAGACCATAAGTAAATTGATGAAAGCTCTGAAATGAGATGTTAAATCCCGCATTTTTATACGTTAACGTTTTGTCATAAGTTAATCGACGTAAGTTCGGGAATGAGATTGTTTTGAGATTATAAGCACTTTGCTATTTCAAACAAGTAATGAGTAAATTCGTGAAGGTGAGAGTGTAGGCAAATCGAAGAAAATCAATTTTCGTCGAAGTTTGACATTTTGGGATAAAATACGGACCGAGCTAAAAACCTCGTATTTATGAACTAGTGTCATACAAAGTACCACGTGACCGTAATTATAAGATGTATAAAGTGAATTAAAAGTAAGTGGTATTTTAAGTAATTCGAGATGATTCTTAATTATGTGGGTAATTGGTTAATTGTTGGATTAGTGAGGAATTACCAAGTTAATTAAAAAATTGGTAATTAATTAAGACATTTTGGATTGTCATTTCGATAAGTATCAAAGTGGCAGCAAAGGCTTAGTTATTGTGACTCTTTGGATAAGACTTTCTTTTGAATATAACACCTACACGTAAAAGTCTTTGGATAAGACTTTCTTTTGGATGTAACACCTAAGAACCATTATTTACGTGTAAAAAGTCTTTGGATAAGACTTTGTTTGGATACAACAACTAAGAACCATTCTTTACGCGTAAAAAGTCTTTGGATAAGACATTATTTTGGGCATAACACCAAAATGCATATTAAGTCCTTGTTTACCTTTGTATGGGTTTTTGATTAATGATATAAAACTTGGAGAAATTTTGAAGACACAATAAAAGAAGGCTGAAAGAATTTTTTTGATGATGTAGATTATAAAGTGAATGGTTAGTTGGATAAGAAATAATGTGCTATGATATCGAGAATATCATACGGATTTTTCCCTACTTTGATCCGCCATTACATGTTTCATCGCGATTGGCATGTGTTGGAAGGATTGTCAAGAGAACCGGTTCAGGTATGTTAAGGCTATTCCTTATTTCTTTTGGCATGATCTATACGTCACAAATGAAACGAGCAAATGCACAATTTTCATAAATAATTCTAATTAGAGAAATACTAGGGGTGTCTATATTCTTGATTACCCGTGTGGATTATTATTATATCTTCTGTTCATGGGTCTCAGAAAAATACATATTTGATAAAGTTTATCTGAAAGGCATATGGATTTTTATGGCATTCCGAGAAAATCTTATTAATATATTTTCTTATACATTTCATGAATTTATACATGTATATTGACCCATGATCAGATGGCGTAATATACACATATATATGTATATTATATGTATATAGTATATGGGAAAAGATTACGATACTATATACACACCACCACCTGATCAGCTGGTATACGTTGATGATTTTGCCTACGGTGGCCGAGATGATATGATGGGATGCCTTCATAGGCTTGATGATGTTATGAACACATGTACCTATGCACGACATGACATTCATACGTATATGCATGGCACAAAAAGTATTTCATGATTTACAGAGTTATCCAGACTTACAGGTTGAATTATTTGCTCTATATTTCTTCCATGTCTTTTACGTACTTATTTATGTGCCTTACATACTCGATACATTATTCATATTGACGTCCCTTTTTCCTGGGGACTCTGCGTTTCATGCTCGCAGGTCTCGATAGACAGGTCGAGAGTCCTCCAAGTAGGCGATCAGCTTAGCTGAAGATGTCGGTGCACTCCATTTGCTCCGGAGTTGCTTGTTTGGTCAGTATGATTTAGATGTATATTGTTTGGTATGGCGGGGCTCTGTCCCTAACTTTATGACAATTACATATCCTTAGAGACTTGTAGACAAACGTCATGTACGTAAGAGATTGTATGGCCTTGTCGGTCTATGTTCAGTGTACGAGTGGTTATTTTGGTCTTAGAGCCCATATGTCTTAAGTATAAGTTGGTATTACATGTTGTATTCTACCTATTTCATGTAAGCCTCTCCGGCTCAGTTATCTATGATAGTATGATCCGAAAAGATACGTTATGTTGGTACTCTATTGAGTAAGGTACCGAGTATCCGTCGCAGCCCATCAATTTGGGTCGTGACAATATAAATCTTCGAGAATTCCCTCACTTCATTCCTTGTCTTTCCTTTCCATATATTTCCTTACAATAAATGACTTTGATAAGCTTTAAAGATAAGATAGATATGGCCAAAATCATTACTTCCTACGTGTAAAAATAGCTTAACATTTGTTCTCCATATGCCTACAGTTTAGCTTGTCTAAAGGCAAGACATTTAATGTCACTCCATTTGCTGTCACATGGGGGGAGGGGATGGGGTATTTGTCCCTACCTACAATTATCCACAATGTCTTAATTACATGGTTAATCTTTCATTAAATTAATAATTAATCAATTACCCACGTAATTAAGACTTATCTCAAATTACTTAAAATATTACTTATTTTTTATACATCATACAATTATGGTCATATGGTACCTTGCATGGTACTAGTCCATAACTACGGGGTATTATAGCTTGGACCGTATTTTACCCCAAATTGCCAAACTTCGACGAAGCTCATTTTCCTCTATTTGCTTACCTTCTCTCCTTCACAAATTTTACTTGTCACGTGTTTGAAATAGCATAATGCTTATAATCTCAAAATAACCTCAAAATAATATCATTCCCGGATTTACGTCGATTAACTTACGACGAAACTTTAACATACGAAAATGCGGGATGTAAGATCTCATTCCCGAGTTTTCATCAATTCACTTATGGCATATTTTCACGTACTAAAACATGGAGTGTAACACTATTAAAATAACCAAACCAACCAGGTTCAGATCTTTACATGAAATCGAAATTATGTCTGAAATCTATACAAAATGCACGTCTTGCTGTAGTGATGGGTTTGGTACGTCGTGAATATGAGTTGTCAAACTGAGATTACGGCCACTACGCACTGAGCACGTCCGCAATCCTACTTGCTATATTAACGTTAGATACCAATCTATACTTCTACCTCTAAGGAAGGGACGATAGCTTATTGTGTGATTCGTTGAAATAACCAGCTTGTCCTGCCTTATTTTTGCACCCGTATGTACAGAGTATAACTTATGTACGAAGCATAACTTATGTTTCCCTTATATTTGTGCACATCGGACGGGATCGAACCGGGACTCAAGCTCGAGATCCCAACGGGCAAAGTAAGTTATCATCCCATAAGAAGCCTAGATGCGACTAACAGCGAAGCTCAACATGAAGCTACCAAATCTGAAGTCGTCATTCGAGAACGGGATAAAACAAGTCGTTCTACAACACCCTTCTCTTCTCGCCAAGCTATCAGGTCAACGTAATAGACGATTTTGTTTGGGTTTAACTTGTTATTTTTCTTTTTTGGATTGGGATAGGAACACGAACATTCTCCTAGGTGCGCGAACAAGGAACAAATGCCACCAAAACAACACATCAGGAAAACATTCCATACCATATCATCCAACAGGCAATGGACGAGCAAAACCCCCCACGCTGTATTATATTACAAATGACAAACGGCTCAGAACAAGCCGGCATTATTAAGAAACAATCTCCATAACCTGGGACTGGGCGGTGAGACCATGGAACGTACAGTCTCTCCAACACAGGCAGAACGTGAACACGAAAAGCTTGTACGTATGCTCGTCATGGAAATCCTACAATTCAGCCGACTAAATATTACGAATCACAGCTGAACTACGTTCGAATTAATCAAGTCCCAAGGCACCCCAAAAGCCTAATCAGTAAATTCATCATCCGTCCCGTCAACGGTCTCTCCAGGCCGAGCAATGAAGGAACTAGATAGACTGGGACTCACCTCGACACATACATAAACTATACAACAATGCATGATACTCTCCGATAAAAGCAAGATTAGATAAACCGGAACTCACCTTGACACATGCATAGACAATGCAACAACGAGTAACATTCTCTAATAAAAGCAAGACAGCATGCAACATTCTTACCACTCTACCGGCCCCCGGCCATTGTCAAGTAAAAGTTAAGTTCGACCTCATTTGAAATAACAAGTCAAAGTTTGACCTCATTCGAACCCATAACAGGTTACAGTTTGACCTCGCTCGAATTTACACCCTTACGCCTCCCGACCATCGCTAAGCGAAAATTAAATTCGACCTTGTTCAAATTAACAAGTCAAAGTTCGACCTCGTTCGAACCCATAATGGGTTATAGTTCGACCTCGCTCGAATTACACCTTTACGGCCTTCGGCCATCGCTAAGCGAAAGTTAAATTCGACCTCGTTCGAATTAATAAGTCAAAGTTCTACCTCGTTCGAACCCATAACGGGTTACAGTTCGACCTAGCTCGAATTTACACCCTTATGGCCCTCGGCCATTACCAAGCGAAAGTTAAATTCGACCTTGTTCGAATTAACATGTCAAAGTTCAACCTCGTTCGAACCCATGACGGGTTACAGTTTGACTTCGCTTGAATTTACACCCTTACGACCCTCGACCATCGCCAAACAAAAGTTAAATTCGACCTCGTTCGAATTAACAAGTCAATGTTCAACCTCGTTCGAACCCAAAATGGGTTACAGTTCGACCTCGATCGAATTTACACCCTTACGGCCCCCGGCCATCGACAAGCGGAAGTAAAACTTTGACCTCGCTCGAATTACAAGTCCAAACTGACTTCGCCCTAGTTGGAAAGTCAGAATTCGACCTCGCTCGAATTTACACCCTTACGGTCCCAAGCCATCGCCAAGCAAAAGTTAAATACTACCTCGTTCGAATTAACAAGTCAAAGTTTGATCTCGTTCGAACTCATAATGGGTTACAGTTCGACCACGCTTGCATTTACACCCTTACGTCCCCCGGCCATCGCCAAGCGAAAGTTAAATTCAACCTCGTTCGAATTAACAAGTCAAAGTTTGACCTCATTCGAACCCATAATGGGTTACACTTTGACGCCGCTCGAATTTACAACCTTACGGCTCCCGACCATCGATAAGCGGAAGTAAAACTTCGACCTCGCTCGAATTTACAAGACCAAACTGACTTCGACCAAGTTGGCAAATCAGATTTCGACCTTGCTCGAATTGACAAGTCCAAACTGACTTCGCCAAAGTTGGCAAGTCAGAATTCTACCTCGCTCGGATTTACAAGTCAAAACTGACTTTGCTTAAGTTAGTAAGGCAAAATTCGACCTCGATCGAATTAACAAGTCCAAACTGACTCCGCTCAAGATGAAATTCGACCCCGCTCGGGTTAACAAAGTCAAGTTCAAATTAGCAGGTCGAATTCGCTGCTCGAATCAACTACTAAAAATCAGGGACTCATCGCGGGGAAATTTCAACAAAAAAAGAGAAGAGAAAGAAAGTCAAAAGATATGCAACCGACGACAAACCAACTATCTTATTCAGAAGATGTACATACGCAACAACATTGTACAAAAGGCCAAAAGCGGGCCCCCGTAAAAAGTAAAAACAAGCAACAATAAAAAAACAAAAAAAACAAAGTACAAAAGCTACAAAAACTTCACTCAGCCTCATCTCCACCACCATCCTCTCCAGCATCGTCATTATCAGAAGGAAGATCGTCTTCAATCTCAGCACCCCTACCGGCCTCCGGTGTCGCAGGGTCATAACCATAGGCAAGACGCGAGTGCCTTCACCCGAGCATCTTCAAAAGCGGCCTCAAGAACGCTCCCCACCTCCCACAAACCCTATATATATATATATATATATATATATATATATATATATATATATATATATATATATATATATATATATATATATATATATATATATATATATCTTGTTGGGCCTCAGAATGGACCCATAGCTCGTACAAACGACGGGGGACAGCAGCAGAGGCAGATTCTTGAGGGAAGCCCTGATCCAACAGCTGCGCTTTCTCGGCCTCGAGAGCCACAACTTGGTCTCCTAGTTTCGAGGAATCCCACTCAAGCTCATTGATCCACTCCACGAGCCTTGCCTCTTTCAGTGTGGTCTTCGCCCTCTCGGCTTCCCGCTCCGACCTGAGGACGCGGATAGTGTCTTCCAGCGCCGCTACCCTCGCCAAAACTACCACTCGAGCTCCCTCGGGCCTCTCCAACTCGGCCACTTTCCTTTCCAGCTCAGTCACCTTTTCCGTCCACTCTGCACTCAGATCGGCAACTCTAGTGGCATTCTGCTCAAGCTCAGCTCGCAAAGATAACACATTCGCCTGAAGGTCCTCACATTTTTCCGCAACTCTTTTGCCCACCTCAAGCTCATCGTCTTTGGCCCTAAGCATCCCCTCGAGCTCGCTACATCTAGGGATAGACCGCATCAGATCCTCGTCCCTCTTTTCCAACTCCTCCTTGAGGGATTGAGCATTACCGCCTGCCCTAAGCTGCGCATGCATCTCACGGCACCTGTCGCGATACCGGCGATACTTTGGGGCCAATTTTAGAAAGACATCGGCTTGTGTCTCAGCCCGATGAGCACTCTTGATCTCCAACATGTAAGTCTAAAAAAAGGAAAATGTCATGCTCCAAGTTCGGGGAGCGCGACCGGCGCTCAACCGAGTGAACCCGGCCGAGCAAGCCTATTGAAACTTCCTACCCAACTCACTTATGATCAAAATAAGACATGATTTCTTTAATTAGACATTAGGAGATCATACAAGAACATTACTAAGACATTTCATTAATTATATCATTATTAAGTTTCGAAATACATACCTTACTATTTAGTGGAACAAGAATCCATAGCACAACATAATCCATTAACCTTCCCAATACCCATATACAACGCACAAAAATGTCTACGGAGCCTCTAAGTAGATACAAAAGGAGTTCTACAAAAGTGCCCGCAACAAGGCCCTAGCTATACCTCAAAATATGATAAGAAGGTGAACATAAGATACAAAATATACAGGACCCCGAAATAATGTGGGGCTCACCAAGTCAGCTGGAAAAAGGATGCGCCACTAGCTGCGATCAACACTATCTGCTACGGAGCCACCTACATCCATTTAAAGATGTAGTGCCCCCGGAAAAAGGGACGTTAGTACTGTCGAATAGTACTAGTATGTAGAGCTAAACATCAATCTTAATAGAATGAACAATGAAATAAAAGGTAAACAGTCATGATATACAACAAGAGCTTCAAACACATGCGAAAAACATCAAGTAAGGATCACACAATATCTGGTTAAGTTTCCATAGTATTTAGGTTTGATAATCTTAGTGACATTCGCCACAATCCACAATACCATAGTATTCCTACACGGAGTCCGATCTCGACCCGACCGGCTAGGTCATCTCATTTGAGACATCAACCATTTCCACAATTTCAATCAATCGATCCAGCACAATTACTACCAAGTGTGTGGCATGGTGTCCGATCACGGACGATCGGCTAGGCCATCTCACTTAAGACATCAACCATTCAATTGTTCATCTCAATTCACATTTCCTTCCCATCTTTCATTACATAGCACGAGTATCCTCATTTATTAAATCATTCTTGGCACTTGGTCGTATCTTACAATTCAAGTTTCCCTTTTTATACATTCAATAACATTATCATCTATATAAATAAGGCCTATCATGTAAGTCATGCATACACATAAGGAAGGCATGGAAAATCTTAATCGTACGGAGGTTTTTCATACAAATAGTATAGCAGGCTTTATTTGATTCTTGACATGAATTCTTGACCTTTCTCAACACATATATTCCACATTTAAACACATTCTCAAATAGCATGATGACATGATAAACATTTAGAGCAATCATTGAACATAAATCTTTCAACACAACATGTTAGGGCAACAATTCTAGTATGATCAATTTAGGGACTTACACCAATTACATGTACACCAAAGGTTCGATCCTAAGAAGAAGGGGGGTTATCCATACATACCTCAATTGAGTTTTTCCTTAATTACTACAATGTTCCGGAATGCTCGCAACTTCAATCTATTTTAGCAATGTAGCACAATTGAACCCATAATTAGGAAAATGATCATAATCTTAGCTCACTTGAGCATTTTATCAAACATTATGTGTTCGTTAAGGTTTTATGGTTCTTTTATGGAAGATTACACCAACCCATTCCCCATATTTCTCTATCTTTGATTTACAATTCCCCCACATCTTCTAAGAACACATGCATGCAATTGTGATCACCCTTATCCCCATGAATTATCTCACTAATGGCCCATTTTAGCTATGTTTGGAATTAAGAGCTGGGATGGTGAAGTCTTACCTCTTAGGATGAAGATTTAGGTGCCTCACTTGAATATCTTCAAAGTTTTAAGTGATAATTGAAGTATTATTTTATGAAGATTTGGCCCTCCCTCTAGAACTCTCTCTCCCTCTCTCTCTCTAGAAATATCAGAAAATATGTTCAAAATGGTCTAAAATGGGTGTTTTAACGGAATGGGGTCGGGTTTTAAAAGTTAGAAAATAGGAGCTCCGACATAAATATGCAATCACATATGTGACCACATAATGGCTATGCGGCCCGCAAAATGACCGCGAAAGTGGCCCTCAAGGACCTCAATTTTTTGCTTGGGTTTGCGGCCAATATGCAGTCCACAAACCTGTTCTGCGGTCGCATAATGCGCCGCAGAATCTCCCTTCACAAAAGTCCAAGGACAGATGTGCGAAAAGAATGCAATCCACATAATGGATATGCGATCGCATAATGGACCGTGAAAATGACATCAAAATTGGCCCAAAAGACTGCCTCACTTTGCGGCCCGCAGAGTGATTATGCGGCCGCATAATGGGCCGCAGAAATGCATACTTCTGCGAACTTTTTAACTTTTTAATGCACAGTTCAATGCGCAGTTCAACAATCTCTAACACATAATCTTAACTTGGCATCACAATATTCTAATTTTTAGGAAAAATATTACGGGGCCTTACATGAGAGGAAGAATCAGCGAAAGCAAATGACATAAAACAATGATAATAGCAAAAGAAAACTCACCCTCAAGGCCATACTAGCCACGCCGCGTGACATATCGGAATCACTAATCTCCCAAGAGACCTGCTTTCAGCGCCAGAGCATAGAAGGTCAAATAGGGGTACCAACTCCACCGTGTCCTCCAACAGGTTAAACTCCGATGGAATTTCGAACATACGAGAAAGACCTTCTTCCCTCATATCGACCCTGGTAAAGCCTTCCTCTAACATCCTCATGTCCTCAGGATCGATGTCAAAATCAGATTCGTAATCATCTACGACCACGCCCTTCAACCTTTCATTAGCCGAAAAGGGGCACGCGGCCCTGCCGAGATGACGATGGAATGCTCGGAACAATCGCGGCGGCCCCCGAACTCTGTCCCCCTACCACAGTGTCCTCTTCCACGATCTAAACAGGCGTCGCCTCCACACCGAGGCCAGTATCACTGCCAGCTTCAGATACCGTCAAAGTAGGATCGCCCCTCGAGGACGTCTCAACTAAAGACACCCCCTCTGACAACCTTCGCCTCTTTGATGGCGCCTCTTCGCAACAGTCACGAGAAGGTTCGTCTGTTGAACGAATTATGGGAACCTGAGTGTCTGACCAAGGAGCAACCTCCAAACAAACAGGTTCAATAGAGGACGCAGTCCACCGAACAACCAAACTTTGGACGCTCTCATCCACAGTTGCCCTTGGAACGGGCCAGGCAGAAGAAGCTGGTTGACGGAAAGCAAGGACAGGAGCCCTGGCCCTTCTCGTCCCTCTCCGACCTGCCAATGAGAGATTCAACCAAACAAAGATATTAGATAAAGAAAAAGATAGAGCAAAGAATAAAGCAAATAAAGTCGAAGTA
The DNA here is from genome assembly GCF_000393655.2 of Nicotiana sylvestris. Taxonomy (NCBI): domain Eukaryota; kingdom Viridiplantae; phylum Streptophyta; class Magnoliopsida; order Solanales; family Solanaceae; genus Nicotiana; species Nicotiana sylvestris. The sequence continues at coordinate 178,392,142 of NC_091057.1, forward strand.
AGTCGACTTACCAGCAGAGGGTTTGCGCCTGAACCTCTCGTGGAAAGGCGCCCACTTGCGGATTCCCATCGTGTGGGGCAGAATCGAGCTCACCCATTCGCGAATATTGGCAACTTGCGGAGTAGGTACTCTCTCGGCTGCAAAAACAAAAACAAACACTCGACGAGTTCATTGAAGGGAGATGACCAACAACCATTTTAAGAAAAAATATATAATATAATAAAAGGAAAGGGAGACCTACGGGCAAAATTCCACGCCTCAGGAAACCCCGCAGGGTTCGATACCACGTGCTCTGTTCAGACATAGAAGAAGTTCTCCCAAAAGAAGCGATTGGCCTTGTCATCCATCTTCACCACCAAACCCTTGGTTCCTCGGTGACGCATGTGAATCTCGTGCCCCTATGAAAAAGGGGGCAAAGAGGTGAAGCATGTGTTGTAGAGAAATTCCCCGATCATCCAGTTCTGCGTACCTGACAAGCATAAGGAAGAGCTTATATACGTACGAAGAGAGTTGAGCCGGACACACCTCGTAGAAGCGGCATAAGTCCACCGCCAAGGAGGGAAGGGGAAACATGTATCCGATGACAAATAGATATGCGTAAAATGTGCAGTAGCCCGGGCGGTGTATATGCATTATATCACGACCCGTCGGAACTAGTTCAATGTGGTCAGGGATTCCCTATTTGGCTTTGAATGCCGTGAGCACCGCAACATCCATCTAGAGAGAACAGGTTCCAGCTCATCCCTAGAAGATCTATTGAAGTCAGTCCTCGCCTTCCCTAGGCGGGGAATCACCTCATCTACCCTCGGAAAACTCTCGTCCTCCACCAGATCTACTCCCTCTTGGAGTAGGGGTATATCATTTTTTGGCACTGGAGCACCAACGGCTCTATCAGGGTTAGAGGATGCACTAGCCATCTCTTCTTTGATTGCGAGAATCAGGAATAATAAGGGAAAAAAGGTAAAGGCCACAAGAATTATTAACAAAGAGGGAAATGTGAGAAACTGAAGGAGAAGAAGAAAAGCTGCGAAAATCTCTCTTGAGTGATTGGGAATCACAACATTAAAATGTAAGATTTTTTCCCATTTATAGGGGTATAAGTACCCTGAGCGGGAAAACCAAACGCCGCCATTTTGAAAACGAAAAGGGCACGAAAAACGATGCGATACATAGAAAACGTATGCCATAATGACACATGATGAGTTTTAATGACATTCTGAACTGAAGTGGTGGTCTGATGCAACTCCCGAAACGTCACATCGCTACCTCGCCATGAGGTATTCACCCATCGCCCAGAGTGCTCAGACTTCTCATAAGTTTTCTTATCGACGAAGTCTGCCCATCGAAAAACACAGAAGAACGGGAGAATGTTTCTCAGGAAAAACAAGAGAAGATTTAGAACTTGGCTGCTGATTTTTGTAATCATCATTATGGAATCAATAAAGATAGATTCCTTAGTTGTTAATGACATTCCTTCTCTTTCTTCTTTATTCTTACATTACGGAACAGTAACGTCAAGAATATAAGCCCGTCATTTATATTTGATACCGTTTATAATATTAAAGAGTTTATGAGCTTAATTATATCATATTTTCTTGCTCAATATTCTTTGATCTAGAGTTAATTATCTTTGGCTAGGATTTATCCTCTATTTTCTTGTTAATTCGTTTTAAAGAAAGGTTTAATACTTTTTTGGTAAAACAAAGATCCCCTATTAAATTCGGAAATTGAGTTAAAGTATTAATGCTGTTACTATTACAATCCAAAACAAGCCTAGAAAAAATAGTTCCTAAGAATTATGCCCAAAAAACTTTATTCGCAAATAACAGAGGAACTAGCAATGCGGTCTAACTTCCCAGTTAATTAGTTGCTAACTGGTGTTGGGGCCTTCTAATCCAACATGCAGTTTTTTTATGTTGCAGTACTTTTTTCTCAATTTGCAATTAAAATATTTTTATTACCAATGCTGTTTTTGAACACACCACACTAAAGCATGGGTCAAGCAGTGGACTAGAGGCCGAGAGCATCAGCGGAATGTGCGTCCCAATACACAGAAATACTCAATAGAAATTCCAATGTCAGTACTCCCATTGCTTTATCATAAAGAGTCTGGTCGAGAACTTATACTAAATTTTTTTTTTTTTGGGTAAATAAATTACATTACAAATTCTCCTTTCACACAAGAGGGTTGCTCTGATAGTAAGCAACCTTCACTTTCAAACAAGAGGTTGTAAGTTCGAGTCACCTTAAGAGCAAGGTGGAGAGTTCTTGGAGGGAAACGTTGATGTTATTCTTGTCCAGATCTTATTGTTTTCACCGATGTTAGTTGCTTGTTTGTGAATATTAAGCATATTTCTATCTCATGACAAAGACATAAGTTAATGAAAAATTTAAGAGCCACAATTTTTTTTCTTTCTGTTTGAATTCAATCTTTGCTTGATTTTTCTTTTCAAATTTCAATCAAAACATGTCCACACCATCAAGATTTATAATATAATGATATCGATGAAAATGTCCCACAAAATAGGTTATATTTCCTTTTGTATTCAAACATCAACACTCGCCTTTTAAGGTAAAATTTTATTCCCATTCAATGTTTATATTAAAATACTAATTTAATTACTTAAATAAATTGAAATTCCAAATATTTTATACTAGAATTGTCAGATAGTTTAAAAATAAGTAGAAATTAGGACTAAACAAAATACGGAGTATGTTAATCCTTTTTCATGTGGATACATGAGCTGCGTTAGATAAACTAAACGGTAAAATTGCGAGTAATGATTAAATTTCCTTGACGAAATCAAAGTCAGATAAAACGACGCCGTTATAAATCATTTTCTGTTTTTCCTTCATTCGGATTCGGATCGTACCAGACTTGGGATTCCACATAATTTGCAAAGAGGAAGTCAGGTGTAAATCAGAAGGAAAGCTCAAAAAAACTAAAAAAAAGAAATAAGAAAGCAAAAAGGAGGAGCGTGAAAATTGAGCAAAAGGCTCACTAAAGAACACTCTCATTATAGTGTTGTTCACGAGAAAAAGCTTACCCCAGCTCTCTTTTTCTACATATATATATATATATATATATACTGTATACATGAATAAATGTGTCTGCATGTATTGAGAAGAAGGAGTGCAGAAATAAGATGAATAAAGCTAGAAAGAAAAAGGGGATCTTTTTTTGAATCTGGGTATCTCCCCAAATGCCTTTTCTTTATCTTCCTTTTTGAGCATTAAACTATGGCGGACAATTTCTGTTTCTTCACCAAGGTAATGTGTTTTTATTTGTTTAACATTCTTGCTTCTTCTATATATCATTTTGTTTTTATATTTTATCTGGAATGATATACAGAACAGTGGGTAATGTTATTTTTAAAATCTTTTTTTCCCTGAAAGTTTCTTCCTTTGCCTTTTATACACAAGTTCAACTGTATGTAATGTTATGACAACTCGAGCTGTGTTGATCTGGGTTTTTCTCAATCGCTAGTGTTTCCTCAAATTTGAGCTTTTCACTTCTTATGTCATATTATTAGTTTCTATTTCTTGTATCTTTCCTCTTTTGTTGAGTGTGACAGTAAATTTTGATTAGCTTGTATCTTGCATTCCAATTTGATGAAAACCTACCTAGATTCCCTTGTCTTTTGTTTTGCTCTAATAAATTTGGAGGCGAACTTATTTTGTTGAAACCCTTTAGGAAAATTGGATGTACCAACACGAAATATAAAATCACAAGCATTTTAACTTCTGATTCAATTCCAGGATACTTTCATCATAAAGCCACCAAAGAAATCTCCATTGCTGCTGAGAATGGTGGTCTTATTTTTTGCAATGATATGTGGAATTTATATATGTTCAATTTGTCTGAAACAAATTGGTTCGCGTTCCAGTGGACCGGTCACCAGTGTTCATGTGGTTGAAAGGCCATGTGAGGCGGCAAATATTGAACCGTCAGAAAAACATTATCTGCACTTCCCCAAGCCAAAAACTTTTAGTCGGTGAGACATTGACAATCTGTTTGTATGTTTTAGTATCTCATTGTGGATAAAATTACTGACTAAATCCTGCTTTATCAGGGCTGAGTGTGCTTGCAATCCTGTAAGGTTTTTCGCAATTTTGTCCACTCAGAGGTCTGGTAGTGGATGGTTTGAAACATTATTGAACAGCCATATGAATATAAGCTCTAATGGGGAGATTTTTTCTGTTAAAGCCCGGAAAAGTAATGCATCAACGATTTTGGAAACATTGGACAAACTCTATAACCTAGACTTTTTGACCAGCGCTTCCAAGAATGAATGCACAGCTGCAGTTGGTCTGAAGTGGATGCTTAATCAGGTGGGTGACGTTTTTAATATTCTATTTGTCATGTCTGTTCCTAAATATGTGATCACGAGAACATAACTACGTAGAGAACATAGCTGTGATTCATAGAAAACCTTCTGTAAACTCGATTCATTTTATCAACATTGTGTGCTAGTCGTCAGTGATTTATATAGTTGATATATGAGGTTGCTTCTTGAGTTCTCAAACGTGAAGTTGGCATGTTTGTCTATCATCTGAATTTGCTCTTTTCATTAAGCTGTCATTTCGGTTGTATAAACACATAATTTTGATTAAGGAATTAAAAGAGGGGAAGATTGTTGGTGGAATTTCACAATGGAGTATTCAGTACCTAGCTGTGTTAGCTCGTCTTGAAACGTTTCTTTTCTTCTTCGTATGTTGGTTCATATGTGAAACATGCTAGCTTTGTTTTCAGAATTTTGGGTCGATGTCTTTTACTTATACTCATTCTCTCATTCACTAAACTGTATGTATGTGTTTGAATATGTAGTTATCATGTCTCAATTCTGAACTTGCATAATTAGTTAAGTTATGATGGTTTCTTATCACTTGTCTGCTGCTTTAATATGGTATATAGTATATGGAACAGTAGTACCGGAATAATGAGTAAGATAGGGACTCGGAATCCTTTGCTCGAACGAAACCAGATCATGCGGAATCATATGGAATATTTGATGTTGATATTTTGTACCATGCTAAATTACCAATCCTGAAGTACTACGAGCATTGTGATTTCAGGAAAAAAAGTATATGATGTGTATTTTAGTAGAAAAATACGAAGTTCCCAGATACAATCCTATGGATATGTAAGATACAGATTTCCAATCCTAGCAAGAAAGGGAGGGAAACAGATACTCAATTTAAGTGATAAACATAATTTCATACTCGATCTCATGGATACATATAGGAGTAGTATTTTGCGGAAAGCCATATCCGATGTCATCATTGATCCACCCATGTACAATGGAAACTAGGTAGAAAAAAATTGTGAAAATTGGTCTCCATGATACATCACCTTATGAATAACTAAATCATGTAAAAATTGGTCTACACGATACATTACCTTGTGAAGAACTAGATCATGTAAACTCTGAAATTACCTTATGCTTTGGTGGCTTGGTTCCTCATGTCATGGTTATGGATCATGATGGACTGCATGGGCATTTCTATGTTATTACAGGGTCTATTGCAGCATCATGAGGAAATTGTTGAGTACTTCAAAAGGAGAGGAGTTTCTGCAATTTTTCTCTTCAGAAGAAATCTTTTGCGCAGAATGGTTTCGATACTAGCAAATTCCTATGATCAGAATGCTAAGCTGTTAAACGGAACCCATAAGTCTCATGTGCATTCTCCTGTGGAGGTCAGTCTGATAAATCCCTATGATGTAGAGACACGTGCTTATGTCTTCATGCTGTCCTAAGCAATCATGTTTTGCAGGCTGAGATACTCGCAAGTTACAAGCCTACGATAAACACAACCACGTTGATCGCTAACCTAAACCAAGTACAGGATATGGCTGCTAACGCTTTGGAATACTTTAAGAGCACTCGGCATATAATCTTGTTCTATGAGGACATAATAAAAAATCGGACTGTAAGATATTGCATATTCTACTATATCCCTGATGTTTTGGTTCTCTTGTGAGGAAGTTCGTTTTATACGCCTACTTCCTATCGTTTTGTCACAGATACTGAATGATGTGCAAGATTTCCTGAAGGTTCCAAGAATGGACCTCCATAGTCGTCAAGTGAAGATACACAAGGGGCCATTGTCTTCCCAAGTTGAAAATTGGAGCGATGTTGAAAAGACGCTCAAGGGAACATCTTATGAAAGCTTCCTACACGCAGATTACAAAATATAAATGTGCAGTCCTTGTGTATATGTAGCTTGCGTTGTTTAACTTTATTCTTTCATTATTTATGTGTAAAACAGAAGCTAAAAGGGGAACTTCTGGTTAAGATTTTGGTTGCAGCAGGCTGTCTTCGAGTTCCCCTTGTTTCAGGTAATCAATTTTGGGTATGTATTTGACTCTTCATGTTAAATAGGTTTTCTAAGCCAACAACAACAACAACCCAGTGGAATCCCACAAGTGGGGTCTGGAGAAGGTAATGTGTACACAAACCTTACCCCTACCCTGGGGAGATAGATAGGTTGTTTCCGAAAGACCCTCGGCTCAAGAGGAAGGAGGTTTTCTAAGCTGAATGAATGAAATTAGCAATTTTGATCTCGAACCTTTTCTTCTCCCATCATTTTGGAATTATGATATTAATTCAATGTGGCATTGCATTTTCCACTGTAGGTAAATCACACATGCCATTACTCCTAGTGCTCATAACCGAATTAGAGAACCGTGAGGCTTAATTGGCCACCATGTAAAGAATGAGTAAAGTTGGTGAAAATGTACCTGGAAAAAAGCAATAGATCAAAACAACCAAATGTTTAGCATTCATTGCCTTCATTTGATGCTAGTACCTAGAGTTTTGATCTTACCAGCTTAATCATCAAATTTGTTTGTATCCACCAACCTAGTATGGCGTAAAATAGAAGAAGAGAAGTCTAAACGATTTAAGTTTTTTTTTTTTTTAAATCTGTTTGTAAACAAGAAAGCTGATAGTTTGTTAATTAAATAATGTGCGGTTACAGTTTGGGAGATTTGCATCTATACCCGCTTTTTATGACGCCGTTTTAACTTGTGCCCGCTTTGCAAAAAAAAATTGCAAGCATACCCGCTTTTTCGCATAACTTTAGCATACGGGGCTGAAGTAGCAAAGACAATCACGCAAAACTTCAGCATTCTAGTAGACGGGCCTGAAGTAGCAAGTGTGCTGAACCAAGTATGCTGAAGTTTTTGTTTGTAATTGTTGAACTTAAGCATAGTAGCTGAAGTTTTGTTCTCTATTTGCATTGCTGAAGTTTTTGTTTTTGTAACTGGCGAACTTCAGCTCTAGAGCTGAAGTTTTTGTTTTGTAACTGGCGAACTTCAGCTCTAGAGCTGAAGGTTTTGTTTCTGTAACTGACGAACTTTAACTCTAGAGCTGAAGTTTTTGTTTTGTAATTGTCGAACTTCATCTCTAGAGCTGAAGTTATTTAGTTCATTTGTAAAAACTTCAACACTATATAAGCAATGGACATTTTATTTCTTATTGCATATAACTATACAAGTAACTTGGCGTTTCCTTGTCATGGGAATGATGCTAAATTTGTGGTGAATTGCTTTCACTTCAGCCTGAAGTTAAGGGTGAAAAGGGACATGGTGCCAAACAATGACCACTTGAAGATCCAATCGTATTTCTTGACTGGAATACAATAGTGTAAGAAAATTTTCGTCTTATCATTGAACCAGATATGTCTACACAAAATTTTAATAACTGAAGTTCCATAGCAACACCAACAGCAGCAGAAGAAAGAAGAAGAAGAAGAAGAAGAAGAAGAAGATGATGATGATGATGATGATGATGATGATGAAGATGATGAAGAAGAAGAAAACGAAGGAGGAGTAGAAAGGGGACTGAAGTTATTTAAAAAGTGAGTGCAAGTTAAAAGTTTTTTAAAAAATAAGTATAAATTAAATGAGGGCAAATAAATAGGACGTCATGTGCAATTTTTACTTACAATTATTATGCCAAAGAGCATTTGAACCAAAATAAAAAGTCAATCCGGCAAGCATATGGGCTTCTACATTAGGATTTCGTTTTATGTACTTGGTATGGACAAGTGGTCACTCTTCTGTACTTCCAGATGAAGCTGACTACTCTTTGGTTGGCCCAAAATCATCATTGGTCTAGTTTGTAATGAGGCTTTACTCCACTTACCAATTAGGTTAAATCTAAAAAGAAAAATCATCTCACATTAAAAGTTTAGACGAATTCAGAATTTTGAGTACGTGAATTTTAAGTGATTGTAATTTACTTTGCACATATTAGTCTTTTATTTTTTCAAGAATATATATAGTTAGGGCTAGAAACAGTGCATATATTATTACAAATGTAGTGTTGCTAACTATACTCATGATGATAATAGCATGGGTTAAACTTGAATTACCCCCATCATTTTACCCCTTAGCACTCAAATAGTCTTTTGAAGAGGTGTTTGTCCGAAGTTTCAAGCTCAATTCAATTGGGTTAGTTATTGTTTGATTAAAAGATATCAAAACTTTTTTGATTAAAACAATTAGTGATAATGATGAGGTAAATCTTAGCCAAGCGTAATAAACTCCATATCTGAAAATGAATCGGAAAATAAGGAGTAAAATAAAACAAGAGCGATCAATTTTTATTGATGTTTGTCATTTCTTCTTTCATGAGACAGAGAGGATGATCAATTTCGCATCCTTTTCCGGAAAGAAATAACAGGAGAAAGCAGAGGGAGAAAAAAAAGCCCCCTTCTCTTCGAGAATTCCCCATCTATATATAATTCTGGGATCCTTGCTATATTCTTTGGCCGATGTGCCTTCACGCTACGGCCTTTTTCGTTGTTACTTGAGTATTATTTTTAACTTAACGTACACTGTAGGTGCATGGACTGAAGTAGGTCGTGATGCCTCCCGCTATCCCTCCACTTAGGCGGGATCCGGGCTGGGTCGACTACTGTGGTCAGATTTTGACCTATACGGTTAGTCCCTCCGTCTGTCGGGGTCGTCTATTGGTGGGCCCGACAGATGGATTATGATTTTGAACACTTAGGAGAAATCTGACTGTTCGTGCCTTGGGCGTAGTTTTTAAATCGAGACAATGGCTCAGCGCGCTAACGATGCCTTTTGACCGTTGCGACCGTTTGGAATCGGAGCGTTGTTCGATTTGAAAGGTTGTTCGTGGCTATTGCCATTATGACACACATTTCTTGGGGATTGAACCGTTTCATACCCTATCAGTTTCGATTGGCGACTCTTGGGTTTCCCGCTTGGGGAATTTATGTCCCTATAAATAGAAGAAAAACACCATTCGATTGGCACACTTTCTTGCCTTTGTTGAAAGAGTTTTGTAGATCTTTTTCTTTTCCGATGCTTCAAATTTTCGATTCTCTCCGGTTTGCCAGAAATTTTCGTTCCAATCTCTTCTTTTTTCTTAATCCCTTTGTTCTATTAAATCGATATAAATGGCTGGTAATTCTTCCCGCGCTGACAATCCTGTCTCAACTCTGGCGCCGAAAAGTGATGTTCCTGCTCCCAGAGGAGTGGAAGTGATAGAGGATGAGGAGGTTCCAACGACGGCCGAAATATTGCCTCGCCTTGGAAAGTCATGGAACGATTTCCACAGTCCTGCCGGAAAAGAGCCAGAACCTGCTTCCTCTATTATGACTGAGGCGGGGATTGCAGAGCTGAAGGCCAAATGGGGGATCCCTCATCACGTCGAAATGCTGCCGGCGGAAGGAGACGATATTATACATTTCGATCCATCGGGATATTCTGCGTTCTATACTTATCCCTTTATCGTCAGGTATACGCTTCCTCTCCCCCTCTTGGTGGTAAATTTCTGTCGTTTCTACAAGGTGTGTCCGGCTCAACTTTTGTCGTATTTGTATAAATTGTTCCTTATGCTGCTCAAGTCCATAGAGCTTGCTGGTTGGAAGATTACCCTGAGACACATGCTCAATATCTTTGCCCCTCAACTCATCCGAGGCACGATGATCCACATGCGCCATCGAGGGACGAAGAGTCTGGTGGTGAAGATGGACGACAGGGCTAATCGTCGCTTTTATGAAAATTAATTTTATGTGAGGACCGAGCACCTTGTGGCGAATCCTGCAGGATTCCTTGAGAGATGGAACTTCGCACGTAAGTTGTTGTATCTTTGGTCGGAATGATAGTCAACAGCTTTTCTTGGGCGGTATTGAACTGTTTTTACTTTTGCAGCCGCGAGACTACCCCCTGCGCCTGTTGACGATATCCGTGAATGGGTGAATGTCATTATTCCTCATACGGCGGGAGTTCGCGAATGGTAGTCCTTTTACGAGAAATAAGGACATAAGCCCTGTCACGACCCAAATTTACGTGACCGGCACTGGGCACACTACCCGACCCAAGTGAACCAACCCATATGATGCACCCAAATCATATGCATGAAAACTAATTTATCTGCGGAAGCTCCTTGAAAATCATGTACATTTTTCAAGTTAAATGATAAAATATTTTCCAATTCAAAATCACACATAACACCTTTCATGATAATAACAATGAGACTAAGTAAAATAATTATATTTTCATGAATGTCATGTACATCCCCATTACTACAACCTTTCAAAACTATCCATGGAGCCTCTATACCAAAGAATAGAACCAACAGTTGGAGTAATTCCAACAAAATAAAATAAGAAAGAACATGATAGCTACCACGAAATGAAAGTGGTGCTTCATAATACCTCGGAAAGAGAGTCATCCTGACCTGACCGCATGCCACGCATCATACATCATCCTGAAACATGTAAAGTAAGCAGGGCCCTGGAGGGGCCCCTAAGGGATGAGTACACCACAACGGTACTCGATAAGTGTCATAGACTCTCTCTACTTAAGTTCTTGGGACAAACTTTATAAAATGATACCAATATTTGATATAAAATGATAAGAAATTTTATCAATTCATGACCCTTGTTATTTTAAATAACAACCAAGTGAATATAACTTACAATATAAACTTTTAAATCATTTACATCAATCCAAGATTTTGGATAAATCGTACAAAATCATTTCATATACTTTAAGTCATCGAAATTTCTTTCAGCTCCTTAGGCCTAAACATAAGAAAATCATCCTTACCTTTCACTGGGAGTACCATACCATCATCGACATAAGAAGGTCAACTAGGTTATGTACCTAGCGGCAAGTATCATAAAACCTACTTGCTCAGGTCGTCTCGTCGTAGTGCCATACGAATTGACTCAGCCATGCTAATAATAGCACAAAATAGTACTCTCTCGAGGGTGAGCACTCTGCCGTAGTCTATACCACAAAGTGGCCATCTACGCCTATACCGACACATGTAGTTTCATGACGACGAACACAATATATCTGAAGTCAATCTCGGTGAACACAAGTAACTTCCAAAATATTTGATACTTCAAAAATAGATTCATAGCATAGTAGCTTCAAAGGATCTATTTTTTTTATCAAATCATAGCATTTATAGAAACTCCAAATCATTTGAACAAAACTTTAATAAACAACCTTTTTCATGCTAAAACCTTTAGCAATTTAACATCAAACTCCAAAAGAAATACTTTCCATGAAAACTTATCTCTAGCACTCAAATATGTATATTCTTGTCAATACGTAAGATTTGATAAAAACTTATAACATTTACCTTGAGTGTCATCTTGCCAACAAGATTTAAAATAAAATTTTACAAAACGGCATGACACTACATATGCAACATAATATTAGTATATGGAGACATTCGTACTTGTTTGTCCCCACAAGTACGAAAGCACATTTGCAAACAACTTAAGTATTAACTTGAAACACGCTTTTAGAGAAAGTCCCTCAAGAAGAGTAAGTTTTAATCAACTTACCTCGCTTTCGCTTTATTAACATTCACAAGCTTTCAACCTTCTTCCATCATTCCAATGTTGATTAAAAAGCTCAACTTCACCAACAAGTTGATATCTACAATTAGATATCCTAATTACATCAAAATATGACCTAAGATATTAAGCAATATACATATATGGTTCATAATGTGGCTACAAACCTCCAACAACTCAAATTGCCAAATAAATTTATAAGCTAGACCATTCAACTTCATCTTGTTTTTTAATACCTAGTTGTTTAGTTGATCACTTCCATCTGTTGCTAACAAATAATTCCATAGGCTTATTGTATTCGACCAATTTCATCGCCAAGATTCACCATTCATCTTCTCTCTTGTTTTCTCAAAAATACTATTCATGTCATGAAGTAGATTTTTAAAATCCAATCTTTCAACCAATAAAACTTGTAACAAATATTTCTAACTACTCATAATAACGAGTTTGAAGTATTGGAATTACCTCTAGTAGATCAATCTTGAAAAATCACAACTTTGGTGATTTTTATGTTCTTGAAGATTTGATGATGAAATCTAGAATTTGGACGTTAGAATGATGTTAGAACTCATTTATATTGAGTAATATCAACTCAAAACATCATTAAAAACTTACCTCGGTTGATTTGGACTTGATTTGAGCTCAAATTTGCCCCTTCACCTCAAGAACCCTAACCCCCAATACTCAAAATACTCTCTCCACCAACTTGGTATTTATAGGCCCAGATTTCTGGGCTTCGGACACGATCTGGACGCTATGGCAGCACTTCACTGCCAGCCTTTCTTTCGGACGCGTCGCATCGCAGGCTCCTCCGCCGGCTTTTGGTAATTTGGTCATAACTTCTTGTAGGAATATCCAAATTACAAACGGTTTAAAGAGTTAGAAACTAGACTCAAAGACCTATCATTTGATAGGTTTCCCATCACATAACTCTTTATATATATGTAAATATGCTTGTCCAAAGTTAGGTCTTGTGCGTACTTATTTGGAACTTTAGTCTACCATGTAATTTTCAATTTGTCTTGGACTTAGGGCTATCTTAGACCCCACATCACTTATAATATACCTCGTACACTTATTATCATATTAAATTAATATCCATCATATTAATAGTTCTATTCTGCATACAAAATAATATAATTAGCACACATCAACTTTCTTAATAGCACTTAAGTACTTCAAAATTTTCTGGGGTGCTACATTCTCCTCCATTAAGAACATTCGTCCTCGAATGTTTTACAAGTCACTTCTAATAATAGAGTTACCATCCATTTACCTCCAACCATTATGCATAGGAGCTTATGACTAAAATTTTCGGCAGAGTTTCCCCTATAACTAGAACTATCCAAAAAAACTTTAACCTATCCAGAACAAGCCCCCACACGGGCACCAATAACAATATCGCTCAACAACTAATAATACACAATATAATGTACCATCTTGACTCCACTCGGCCGTAAATATACCATAAGTGCATCAAATGTAAACCTTTAAAACTCTTAACTAGTGACATATATAAATAGCACTCAATATCAATAATAGCTACTACACATAGCTCCCACATCATTATTATACATGCATGCATTTTCTTTAATCATGCATACGTCAAGCTGTACCTGAAAAGTATCTTCAAATAAACCAAAAATCTCTTTGTGATTGGACGTCCTTAAAAAAAATTTTAATAACGTAGAATTGCACATTTTCATGTTGCCTAAATTCTCAACTTTCTCAAAGTTATGGATCAAGCTTGGTGAGAGCAAATTTATATTGCCCACTTGGTATCTGTAAACTTATCCATTCTTACTCATAGTCTCGAAATTTTCTTATAACTAATACTTTCGAATTAGTTTGTTGCTCCTTTGAGTCCTGCTTCCAGGAAAAGTTTTTCCACTTAAGACTTTTAATATTCTCTATCATCAAAATTATTTAGTAATATCCTTTTATTCCTCCCAAAGATTAATAAGATATTTGCCTCAGATTTATCCATCATATAGTAATTTAATACCCCTACTTTTGCTCATACCTTTAGATCTCATGCTAGATTCATAACTTGATAACTGTTATTACCAACAAGTTTACTCTAAAAGCAATTCAACTCACTTCATTCGATTTCATGATACCAGTTTCCACCTAATCGTGGACATCCGCGTTCTAGTTTTATTTATTAACTCTTAACAATTCATTGACCCCATTGAGTATCTGGTGGTATTTTTTTACCGAAAACTTAGGATTGCATTTATTTTCATACGCACCATAGACATGCTACCATAGCCCATAAGCTTTCAACAGTCGAGAGTCACTTTTATCATGATGGTACTTGCGCGCTTTTAATATTAGTGCTCTTCCTTGAACCCATGCCCTTTACTGGCATACTTTATTTTTATATAGGAGAGTCTTTTCTCATTCATAAATGCGCATTACATTATCCTTTTCTATTTCATCTCGTGCTAAAGTGTGCACACATTAAAATAACCTCTTATTCCACTTAATCCCATGTACAATTTAAAGTATTTTCTTATTCTCCGCCAATGCTTGAATTTAATTAAACTCGCACATGCCCCCAAAGTTGTGGGAATTCATTTGAGTTGCCCATTAAATCCTTGACTATCAGATATAACTTTTAATATCCTTAATGTAGAACATCGTAACTATTGCTTGTAATGAGTCTTCGAATCCCAACAAAAACTTTATGGAATTGTACTCATTCCGTGATGAAGTTACCAAATGTTTTCTCTTCATCTTGACTCTAGTAAATAAAATATCTTATTTCTCAAACCATTATCTTTAAAGTGAATCCTTTTTGTTCCGATGCTCACCCACTTAGGAGTAAACCCAATACAAACTCTTACTTGCTACTCGAAGTCAATATTAAACTTATATCTCATATAGAACTTTCATTGACAATTAATTTGTTCACCCACTACAATAGGTTATTTATCCCTCCCAATTAGAAATCTCTATTTTAGCGCTTTAGTCTTTCATCGTACATTGACTTTTATTTCAACATTATGCTGATATTCTCATTATTCGGACAATAGGGTAGATTGGTTACACTCATAGGAACTTTCTTTGTTCATTTTCGTATCCAAGTATCACATCGCTACTAGTTGCAACATATATTGCTAAGGGTCATTATTTGCTGCCCTTACGACATCATTATAGTTACCACTTCACTCCTTCACATTCACTCTGTTGTTGAGATCTCTTATAATATTTCGCCCTTCAATCCATGCTATAATATAGTGCTAGCAACCACAACAGCCTTGCGCCTCTCATCTCACGCTTAAGTGCGTTAAACTGGTGTGAATCCCTTAGGCTAAATCCACATATCATTATATAACTTTAATTTAATGGTATTCCACCGAGTAGGCTAATGCTTATAATAAATACCTCATGTCTATATTATAATGCGAACTCTTTGGCCATAGCTCATTCCACATATTTACATCAACACGTTTCATATGATAAATATATACTTGCATATTTTCCCATTCTTCATGGTATCATTGACCTTGTCCATACATATCATGTTAGGGATTTATGACATATTATCATGTAGACTTAAAATTCTTGTGATTTCTCAATCTCCAAATCCGTACCATCACCGTTTTCAATTTTTATTTTTGAGCCTTACGTCGTACACATTATATGTATAACTTTCCAACAACTTTAACGTAGCCCATGAGCCATTTCAATATTTATTCTTCTTAAATCATAAGGATCCGTTCACTCACAAGTTAACTGCTCCTCCAATATTGGGCATATACAGAGTTGCTTTGAGATTATTCTTGAAAATTCTCAATTTTTCATCATTTCAACAGAATAAAATAAAACATACCTAGATTAGAAAAACTCAAGATTAATATTCCATATCAATTTTTTTTGCTTCTCTAACAACCTATATTGCTCCTTATAAGCTTCAAGATTACGCCTTTTGTGCATCTCATGCCTTAATATTTTCACGCTTATCCATTTAAGTTAGCATACTTTATCCTCCCATGCCTTGGCATGCATAATTAGAGGTTGACTTTTACTTGTATCACATCCATCATCTGTAGGAACTCGAAGTTGTCATGCTCATCTTTTACATATGACATTCTTCGTCCATCCTCAACTCTTACTTACACGTGGAACTTTGTTTCTTGTGCGTCACTTCTATTACATATGACACAATCATGATGATAACCTACCATTCTTAGAGGAAACCCGATCTCTAGTATAATTAAGGGTCATCTCCCTCATATAATATTATTCCTTTTTCCGGATAATCAAGAAAGCCTAGTTCTTTTTCCTTTGGGAATGTGTCTTTGGCCATTGTTGACACTGTCTTAACTACGTCGTACTCCTTATGAGTCATACTATGTTTACCACAAATTTGACTGATTCACATCGACTTATCAATTAGATCCATATCACCTCTCTATATCTTGTCATGATAGTTTAAGATGCAACATCTTCATTTACACTTTTTTTGTAGCTTTCTTTAAATCATTATTGGTGTTACCATAGTAAACAGTCGCTCCAACATCTTGACCAACAATCTTAAATTGAAATCTAGGGTCTAACATAGGTGCCCTTATTCGCATCCTTTAGTAAAATCCTTTATAATTCAGGATACCATCCTGTCAATACTAGCTGATATCATCACCTTATTTCTTCCATGATTTCTCAGTATTTGACTGATAATTCTTATTCACCAAAGTCATACGTGTTGACTATCTCATTCCCAATCTATTCTAAATTTATCCTCCCATTTTGAACAAATCTGACACTTTCTCGCTATTAGCCCAAACATCTTGTATTGTAACTTGAACCTTGAACATTATTCTCGTTACCTCTATATCATCCATAATAGGTAATTAATACGATCAAAAATCTGTACTCTCACTTCAAGCACAAACGCACGATCTGGAGTATGAAAAAAGTGAAACACCCTAGATGTCGTTGTAGCCTCCCCGATATAAGTGTGGCTGACAACACACCGATAAGAAGGACTCTACTTGACATGGCTCCGTAGACTTCCTCGGACTCGACTTAGAACCTAGTGCTCTGATACCAAGTTCGTCATGACCCAAATTTACATGACCGGCACCCGACACACTACCCGACCCGAGTGAACCAACCCATATGATGCACCCAAATCATATGCATGAAAATCAATTTATCTGCAGAATTTTCTTCAAAATCATGTACATTTTTCAAGTTAAATGATAAAATATTTTCCAATTCAAAATCACACATAACACCTTTCATGATAATAACAATGAGACTAAGTAAAATAATTATATTTTCATGAATGTCATGTACAACCCCGTTACTACAACCTTTCAAAACTATCCATGGAGCCTCTATACCAAAGAATAGAACCAACAGTTGGAGTAATTCCAACAAAATAAAATAAGAAAGAACATGATAGCTACCACGAAATGAAAGTGGTGCTTCATAATACCTCGAAAAGAGACTCATCCTGGCCTGACCGCATGCCACGTATCATACATCATCCTGAAACATGTAAAGTAAGCAGGGCCCTGGAGGGGCCCCCAAAGGGCTGAGTACACCACATCGGTACTCGATAAGTGTCATAGACTCTCTCTACTTAAGTTCTTGAGACAAATTTTATAAAAATGATGCACCAATATTTGATATAAAACGATAAGAGATTTTATCAATTCATGACTCTTGTTATTTTAAATAACAACCAAGTGAATATAACTCACAATATAAACTTTTAAATTATTTACATCAATCCAAGATTTTGGATAAATCGTACAAAATCATTTCATATACTTTAAGTCATCGAAATTGCTTTCAGCTCTGTAGGCCTAAACATAAGAAAATCATCCTTACCTTTCACTGGGAGTACTATACCATCATCGACATAAGAAGGTCGACTAGGTTATGTACCTAGCGACAAGTATCGTATACCCTACTTGATCTGGTCGTCTCATCGTAGTGCCGTACGAATTGACTCAGCCATGCTAATAATAGCACAAAATAGTACTCTCTCGAGGGAGAGCACTCTGCCGTAGTCTATACCACAAAGTGGCCATCTACGCCTACACCGACACGTGTAGTTTCATGACGAAGAACACAATATATCCGAAGTCTATCTCGGTGAACACAAGTAACTCCCAAAATATTTGATACTTCAAAAATAGATTCATAACATGGTAGCTTCAAAGGATCTATTTCTTTTATCAAATCATTGCATTTATAGAAACTCCAAATCATTTGAACAAAACATTAATAAACAACCTTTTTCATTCTAAAGCCTTTAGCAATTTAACATCAAACTCCAAAAGAAATACTTTCCATGAAAACTTATCTCTAGCACACAAATATGTATATTCTTGTCAATACGTGATAAAAACTTATAACATTTACCCTGAGTGTCATTTTGCCAACAAGATTTAAAATAAAATTTTACAAAACGGCATGACACTACATATGCAACATAGTATTAGTATATGGAGACATCCGTACTTGTTCGTCTCCACAAGCACGAAAGCACATTTGTAAACAACTTAAGTATTAACTTGAAACATACTTTGAGAGAAAGTCCCTCAAGAAGAGTAAGTTTTAATCAACTTACCTCACTTTCACTTTATTAACATTCACAAGCTTTCAATCTTCTTCCATCATTCCAATGTTGATTAAAAAGCTCAACTTCACCAACAAGTTGATATCTACAATCAGATATCCTAATTACATCAAAATATGACCTAAGATATTAAGCAATATCCATATATGGTTCATAATGTGGCTACAAGCCTCCAACAACTCAAATTGCCAAATAAATTTATAAGCTAGACCATTCAATTTCATCTTGTATTTTAATACCCATTCGAAGTCATTAATGTTACTATATCCATTGTTCAATGTCACCAAGTTACTATTCATCATCTTCCATAATCAAAACTTGCACAATATATAATTCGGATGATTACTTAGTTGATCACTTCCATCTGTTGCTAACAAATAATTCCATAGGTTCATTGTATTCGACCAATTTCATCGTCAAGATTCACCATTCATCTTCTCTCTTATTTTCTCAAAAGTACTATTCATGTCATGAACTAGATTTTTAAAATCCAATCTTTAAACCAATAAAACTTGTAACAAATACTTCAAATACTTCTAACTACTCATAATAAACGAGTTTGAAGCATTGGAATTACCTCTAGTAGATCAATCTTGAAAAATCATAACTTTGGTGATTTTTATGTTATTGAAGATTTGATGATGAAATATATCGGATGTTAGAATGATGTTAGAACTCATGTATATTGAGTAATATCAACTCAAAACATCATTAAAAACTTATCAACTCAAAACATCATTAAAAACTTACCTCGGTTGATTTGGACTTGATTTGAGCTCAAAATCGCCCCTTCACCTCAAGAACCCTAACCTCTAATACTCAAAATACTCTCGCCCCCGACTTGGTATTTATAGGCCCAGATTTTTGGGCTTCGGACGTGATCTGGACGCTATGGCAGCACTTCACTGCCAGCCTTTCTTTCGGACGCGTCGCATCCGCAAGCTCCTCCGCCAGCTTTTGGTAATTTGGTCATAACTTCTTGTAGGAAGATCCGAATGACAAACGGTTTGAAGAGTTAGAAACTAGACTCAAAGACCTTTCATTTGATAGGTTGTACATCACATAAATCTTTATATATATATGTATATATGCTCGTCCAAAGTTAGGTCTTGTGCGTACTTATTTGGAACTTTAGTCTACCATGTAATTTCCAATTTGACTTGGACTTAGGGCTATCCTTAGACCCCACATTACTTATAATATACCTCGTACACTTATTATCATATTAAATTAATATCCATCATATTATAGTCCTCGTCTGCATACAAAATAATATAATTAGCACACATCAACTTTCTTAATAGCACTTAAATACTTCAAAAAATTTCAGGGCGCTAAAAGCCCCTTACTGGTAAGTAGTTTTACCGCAGTCTCTGTTTTCCACTTTGCAATTCGGCTTTGTTGCTTATATGACATTTATCGTTAGTAGGGAGAGTGCGAAGGGTGGGGGATCCTCCACTTGCATTTCGTCAGCCGCATCCTCTGCTCGGTCGAGGCCTGCTGCCCGACTTACGGCGAGGGCTGATCAAGTTGAATTTGCGGCTGTAGCCTTGTGCACGAAAATTGTTCCTCAATCTGGGGCTCCGACTTCTGCTATCTGCCCAACGGGGAGTCTTCCCGTGCTGAGGATGGTGAAGGGCCGTCAAAGAGACGACGAGTGGAGTCCGAAACGGCTCCATCAGCCGTGGTATATTTAGAGGGAGACATCCCCTTGATGGAGTCTGAGACGAGGAACGATGCTAACCTTTCTGCAAAGGTAGAGCTGGTCATCGTGACCAACCTATCGACAGAGACTCCGACCGTTATAAGTGACTAACAGACTACTGCGAGGGGGAGTCGGAGTCCCGAGGCCACTATTATTACTTTGGGCGGGCCTTTATCTTCTGAGAAGAGGGGAAAAGGCACCGTGGTCGATGACGAAGAATCTGAGTATGATCTTAATCCTGATGATGTCAAGATATTTTAAGAGGTCCTTACTCGTACGACGGTACATGCGGGAGGCCCATCCCGTATACTTGAAATCTCGTCGGATATTAACCTCATAGGGGATACGGAAGACCCGGTACCATAGTTTGACCTTTTATGTTCTGCCGCCGAGAGCGAGGCTCTCCGGGACGTTCGTGATGTTGATTTGATGCATGAAGTGTCCGCTATGGGCCTGAGGGTAAGTATTTCCTTTCTTTTATGTTTTTTTCATCTTTGGCGACCTTGGCCTCAACCAGTTTTTTCATTTTTCAGATGTACATGGTGGATATTGAGAGTGCTTGTAGGGCCGACACTCGGGCCAAAATTTTCCTGACGATGTTGGAGAAGTATCGGCACTACCGCAACAAGTGTCATGAGATGCACAAGCAGCTGAGGGCGAATGCAGGTGATCGATCCCTAAGTAAGGAACTGGAGAAGAGGGATCAGGAGCTGATGTAGGCTATTCGCAGGAGTAGCGAGCTCGAGGAGCAACTTCGTGTAAAGGACGAAGAACTTGAATTGGGTAAAGGGGTTGCTGTAGAGTGTGAGCATATTCAGGCGAAAGTGCGGTCGATGCAATCCAAGATGGATCAGAATGTCGTTAGGGTCGAAGCGATGAGTGCGGAATGGATGGGAAAGTTAGCCGAGTTGGAGAGAAAGGTTTTCGAGTTGGAAAATATTGAGAGTGCTTGGGCGTCGGCTTCAGCGATGGAGGCAGCTTTAGAGGACACTATCCGCGTCCTTCAATCTGAGCAGGAATCTAAGAAGGTGACGATGACGCTTAGGGAGGTGAGGCTCGAAGAACGTATTGGTGAAATCGACCAGGAAGCTTCAACTTTGGGGGACCGGGTCGCTGCTCTTGAGGCCGAGAAGGCGCAATTGTTGGCCCAAGTCAAATCTGCCTTCGTCGTTGTTTCCCGTCATCTGCACTAGCTCTGGGTACATGCCGAAGCCTAGCAGGACATATATAAGAGTTTGTGGGAAGCATGCAATATTTCTAAGGCTGCATATGAATGAGCGCAAGTGAAGGTACGAGAGGCTCATGTTAACTGTGGATATGATCCTACGACACCGGAGGCCGACGAGGATGTTGATGCTGAAGAGGGATTTCCTGAAGATGGTGATGAGGAGGATGGCGGTGATGACGCCGAGTGAAAGAGTTATTTTTTTTTGTATTTTCTGTTGTTATATTTTCCTTTGGACTTGCCCGGTTTTAGCCGTGTGTGATCTGCAACTATTTGCACAACTGCTTTAAATAAAAAGAAGTCTTCATCGGTGTATGTCTTTCACACTTCTCTTTCTTTTGCTTTACATAACTTTGGCATGAAATTTCAGATTTCCATATGGTGAATTCCTGATTTTTAGGGAATTTAATCTCAGCCGGGCTGAGTAAGACTTCGTCGTGTGAGTCCGAATAGAGTCCTGTTTGATCAGCCTATTTGGGCGAGGTCGATAGGTGACTTGTTGCTTTGAGCAGATTCGCTCTTGATTCAGAACGAGATTTTATAACGTATTCATTATTTTGGATGAAGTTAGTCATGACTTGGGTCGTCCGAGTGGGACCAAACTATCCTTGGTTTGGGCAAAGTTGCTTTTCCTTTTCGCAATGGCCATTGGCCGTAGGGGTGTTATGTCGAACTGTCATCGAAATGTTAACCCATTATGATTCGATCGAGGTCGAACTTTTCTTTGTGGCAATGGCCCTTGGCCTTATGGATGTTATTTCAAGCTTTTGTCGAAATTTTAACCCGTCGTTATTCGATCGAGGTCGAACTTTTCTCTTTGGCGATGGCTCTTGGCCTTAAGGGTGTTATTTCGATCTTTAGTCGAAATGTTAACCCATTATGATTCGATCTAGGTAGAAATTTTCTTTGTGGGGATGGCCCTTGGCCTTATGGATGTTATTTTGAGCTTTTGTCAAAATGTTAACCCGTCGTTATTCGATCGAGGCCAAACTTTTCTCTCTGGCGATGGCTCTTGGCCTTAAGGGTGTTATTTCGATCTTTCATCGAAATGTTAGCCCGTCATTGTTCGATCGAGGTCAAACTCTTCTCTCTGACGATGGCCCTTAGCCTTAAGGGTGTTATTTCGAACTTTCATCGAAATGTTAACCCGTCGTTGTTCGATCGAGATCGAACTCTTTTCTTTTGCGATGGCCCTTAGCCTTAAGGGTATTATTTCGAACTTTCATCAAAATGTTAACCCGTCATTGTTCGATCGAGGTCGAACTCTTCTCTTTGGCGATGGCCCTTGGCCTTAAGGGTGTTATTTCGAACTTTCATCGAAACGTTAACCCGTCATTGTTCGAACTAGGTCGAACTCTTCCCCCTTGACGATGGCCCTTGGCCTTAATGGTGTTATTTTGAACTTTCGTCGAAATGTTAACCCGTCGTTGTTCGAGCTAGGTCGAACTCTTCTCTCTGACGATGGCCCTTGGCCTTAAGGGTATTATTTCAAACTTTCATCGAAATGTTAACCTGTCGTTGTTCGATTGAGGGCGAACCCTTCTCTTTGGCGATGGCCCTAGGCCTTAAGGGTATTATTTCAAACTTTCATCGAAATGTTAACCCGTCGTTGTTCGATCGAGGTCGAACTCTTCTCTTTGGCGATGACCCTTGGCCTCAAGGGTGTTATTTCGAACTTTCATCAAAACGTTAACCCGTCGTTGTTCGAGCTAGGTCGAACTCTTCCTCTTTGATAATGGCCCTTGGCCTTAAGGGTGTTATTCGAACTTTCGTCGAAATGTTAACTTGTCGTTATTTAATCGAGGTAGAACTCTTCTCTTTGGCGATGGACCTTGGCCTTAAGGGTGTTATTTCAAACTTTCATCAAAATGTTAACCCGTCATTGTTCGAGCTGGGTCGAACTCTTCTCTCTGACGATGGCCCTTGGCCTTAAGGGTGTTATTTCTAACTTTCATCGAAATGTTAACCCGTCGTTGTTCGAGCTAGGTCAAACTCTTCTCTTTGACGATGGCACTTGGCCTTAAGGGTGTTACTTCGAACTTTCATCGAAATGTTAACCCGTCGTTTGTTGGATCGAGGTTGAACTCTTCTCTTTGGCAATGGCCCTTGGCCTTAAGGTGTTATTTTGAACTTTTGTCGAAATGTTAACCCGTCGTTGTTCGAGCTAGATCGAACTCTTCTCTCTGACGATGGCCCTTGGCCTTAAGGGTGTTATTTCGAACTTTCATCGAAATGTTAACCCGTCGTTGTTCGATCGAGGTTGAACTCTTCTATTTGGCGATGTCCCTTGGACTTAAGGGTGTTATTTCAAACTTTCATCAAAATGTTAACCCATCGTTGTTCGATCGAGGTCGAACTCTTCTCTTTGGCGATGGCCCTTGGCCTTAGGGGTGTTATTTCAAACTTTCATCGAAACGATAACCCGTCGTTGTTCGAGCTAGGTCGAACTCTTCCTCTTTGATGATGGCCCTTGGCCTTAAGGGTGTTATTTTGAACATTCGTCGAAATGTTAACCCGTCGTTATTTAATCGAGGTAGAACTCTTCTCTTTGGAGCTGGGTCGAACTCTTCTCTCTGACGATGGCCCTTGGCCTTAAGGGTGTTATTTCTAACTTTCATCGAAATGTTAACCCGCTATAAGTCCCAGTCTGTTTTGTGGAGAGTTTCAGGTATCCTCTGGAGGAGTCCTAGTTTTTTTTTGGAGAGTTTCGGGTATCCTCTGGAGGAGTCCTAGTTTTGCTCAACCTCTGTGTTTCTTGGGTGAGTCACGATTTTCTTGATTTTATTTGCATCGGAGAGTGTAATGCTGAAGGGTATAAAACATTGTTATTTTGCTCACGTTCGTTTCATGCATATATTGGAGTTTCCCTGTCTAGTCTTTTCGATTTCCGGTCTGGAGATGTCATTGGCAGGCGGGACGATGAATTATACTTTGAACTCGGTGACGTCCCCCTCATCGACTCGATCCAAAACTCCTCGGGTAAACCCCATTGGGACAACATCTGGGTGAGGGAGAGAGAATACGACTTAATGGACGTCATTTTCTAGACATTGAAGTGTCAGGTGGACGATATTTTGGTTATTTTGTAGTAGTTTTCCATTCCCTAGTTGAGATGTTCCTTTGCTCGCTTGCCCGCGCGACGCTTGTGTTCCTATTTAAGCAAACAACAGAAGGTGAGCCAAAATGATATTTTCCTTACTCCGATCCGATGAGTCGGTGATGAGGGTAGATTTATAGTGTTGCTCGCTTTTCTTGGCGTTTAAATGGTTGATGGGTGGTGGTTTCTAAATTCGGTGGCCGTATTCAGCTCATTCCCTCCTCTTTTTTATGCTCTAGCTCCGCGTGGGTTGGGCTCGCCTTAGCTTGTTCATGGACCGCCCGATGTGTGGGGGAGGATGTTGGTTGTAACTTCTGCGTGTATGTAGCATCATGATCTAGATTAGCACGTGAGGTTTACTTACCGCTCTTTTTGGTGGGTGATTATGTTTCCGGTTTTTTATCTGGAAGAGACTAGGAAATTTGACTAAGAAATCCCCATAGACAGCACCAAATTGTTTGACCAAAAGATATCAAAACCTTTTTTATTAAAGCAATTAATGATAATGATGAGATAAATCTTAGTCAAGCGTAATAAACTCCAGATCTGAAAATGAATCAGAAAATAAAGAGTAAAATAAAATAAGAGCTATCAATCTTTATTAATGTTTATCATTTCTTTTTTCATGAGACAGAGAGGATGATCCATTTCACATCCTTTTCTGGAAAGAAATTACATGAGAAAGCAAAGAGAGAAAAAAAAGCCCCCATCTCTTCGAGAATTCCCCCTCTATAAATAGTTCTGGGACCCTTGCTATATTCTTTGGCTGATGTGCCTTCACACTGCGACATTTTTTGTTGTTACTTGAGTATTGTTTTTAACTTAACGTACACTGTAGGTGCATGGACTGAAGTAGGTCGTGATGTCTCCCGCTATCCCGCCACTTAGGCGGGATCCCGACTGAGTCGACTACTGTGGTCAGATTTTGACCTATACAGCTATATTCTTCCCTAGTAAATAAGACAATTAAATGAATCGTCTCCCTTGGTTTCCTAAGGTATTTTTTTTATCTCCATAAATGAAATATACGAGTCTCATGAGCTTTAAACTGATAATAAGAGCCAACGAGCTTATAATTATTCTTTGTATTGATCATCTTCTTGAGCCGATGGTCTATTGGATGCAGCCTCTCTACTCCTTCAGAGTAGGGGTAAGGTCTGCATACACACTACCCTCCCTAGACTTCACTTGTGGAATTTTACTAGGTTGTTGTTGTTATTTTGTACGGACCGTAAAGGAATCAACAATCTTAGAAAGATAAATTTTTTTACTACATACAATCAGAAAGCTAATAAGTTGCTAAAATGTTACCTTATCTTTTGACGAATATATACTTTTCTATTTTTGAGAAGAAAATGTGAACCCCCATTAGATCCAATGTACACCAATGAGATGATGTCTTTGACTGTGCAGTTCTTTTCGAGGAAAAAATCGACAAGTTTATATTTCCAAGTTGCAATAATAATTCAGAAGATCTAGTACTATAATTGAAAAAAATATTTCAACAAGAGACTTATTCTGAACTCCGTTTTGAGCACAAGCCAAACCGTGAAAACAACGGAACGGAGTTGTAAAATCCAGCGCATCTTCACACGTCAACATGGACAGAAGACCAGCATGTGCTCATGCGCGACGACATGCTGGCCATGAACATGCATACAAAATACCACTCAACGGCAAAAACTGTCTGGATCCTATGTTTTCACCGAATAGTACTAGTAATAAATTGCAGTGAAAATAAGTGTTAATTAACTGTAGTTTAGTACTAACAGCGGTTCTGAAAATAAGTGTTGATTGAATTAGCTAATACACAATAAGTATGATTAAATTTCTCCTGTCAACAGTTTAACGTTAGCTCAAAATATCATGTACGAAATGGACGGTTGCCGTCACGAACCGCCGATAAATGTTTGACTTCAAAGAAAAGCTACGACAAGAAAGGGACCCACGTTTGCCACCGCGTATCAGTTGGTCCCACAACCAACTTGTCTCTAAATTTCTTCATCAACGGCCGCCCTCAAGCCCTCGCTTCTCAATCGGACGGTCAAAATTGAACGTCGTTACGCACGAGAGAGAGACCCTAGATCTCCATAGTATCTCTCTTCGTTATATAGTAAGCCGACTCTGTTCTAGTCTCCCTCTTTTCTTCTTCCTCTCTCTCGTGACCCAGATACCCATTATTCGTTCTCTCTCTCTAAAACTTCCTTGCAAAAAGCGTGAAGCAACTAGAGAGAGAGACAGAGAGAGAGAGGAAGAAGTGGTAAAATTGATAAGTGAAATTGGAGGGAAAAATGAACGGAGGAGATATGAATCAGCAACAGCAGCAGCAACAACAACAACAGCAGCAACAACAACAACAACAACAACAGTGGATGGCGATGCAGCAGTATCAGCAGCAATGGATGGCGATGCAGTATCCAGCAGCAGCAATGGCGATGCAGCAACAGATGATGTATGGTCAGCAATACATGCCTTACTATCAACAACATCAACAGCAGCAGAATATGCAGCAGTCTCCTACTCAGATTCAGAGCTCATCTGAAGATAATAAAACGATCTGGATTGGCGATCTTCAGCAGTGGATGGATGAAAGTTATCTTCATTCTTGCTTTTCTCAAGCTGGCGAGGTTCGCCTTTTTCTTCCATTTATCTCTATCATTCAAGTTTCGTAGCATTCCCTGCTTGTATATTCGTTAAATATCTGTTCAGCTGGTTTTGAGTACTTGATTGTCATGATTTCATTGCTTTATTAATTTTAGTCAATTATAAGTAATGTGAAGTGCCAAATCCTGTATTGTAGTTAAGAAGAACTCACTCACCCTATTTAACTTGTAATTTGTTGCGAACATGATTTCACCTTACGGAGATCTCAGTCAATGCAGAGGTCTGAGATTCAAAGGAGAATTCTTGGGATCTTGTGTCGCCTCTATTTTTATTAGTTTTTTTTTTCCTTTGGCCATCTAAAAGGGGAGATTCCAGGTCAAATATCGATTTCTAGTTCGTTAGCTGTTTGGAGTATTTGATTTTCGTGATTAATTTCTTTATTGACTTTAGTCAAATAAAAGCAATGTGAAGTGTCAAATCGTGTATCATGGTTAAAGTGAAGAAACTCACCCTATTTAACTTGCTGTTATTTGCGAACAAGAATTGACCTTTACTGAGATCCGAGTCAATGCAGCGGTCTGAGATTCAAAGAAGAATCCTTCGGACCCTGTCACCTCTATTTTCCTTAGGGTATTTTTCCTTTTGGTGTGGACTGTGGAGAACTTCGAGTCAAATATTGTATTCTAGTTTGTGTCTTTGTGAAGCTAGAAATATCTCCCCACACAAAGATGTTGGGGATAAAGAGGATTCTAAATGCATTTAAATATACAGAAAAAATGCAGTTTTCATGCCTTAACTTCTCACTGTACATTCTAAAAGGAAATCATCAAGTAGTTAGCTCGGCATCCAGTTTGTCGTAGCAATTCACCTTGGGTTTGAATTTGGGGATTTGAGTCACTAAAAAGATAAATTTAACTAGATTGAGACATAAGTATTGTTAGCTTTGTGAGAATTCTTATTACCAGGAAACAGCTAGAAGAATAAGAAGCCCAAAATGGCAAGTCTCTAGGAGAATCTGTCAGAAGCAAGAAGGCGAAGAACGAAACAGAAAGAAAGAGGAAGCTGTTTCAGGTGGTGTGGTGTATAGTATATTGTTAGAGGGAACTTAGAATAATAAGAAGGCCAGAATGTTTTAAAGAAGAAGTCAAGGAGGTACGTGATGGCGAGGAAGGATGAAGCTCTGGGAAAATAGAAAAAATAAAAGAGTGAAGAAGTGAAGGAAAGAAGAAAGAGAATGAGAAGCGGTGAAGAGAGAATATCTTCGTTTTTGAATTTTCGGGAATATTTCAGCTGATGTATTAGTTGTAGTTCTTGTTTTAAGATTATTTGTGACAGAGGTTGGTGATATTGTTATAGCTACTAAACTTGAAGCAAGAAGCTTTGATCTTAGCTTGTTCATTGGTAAAACACTAGAGAATGGGAGTAAATGCGGATGCCAAAAAGCTTATCCTTTCTCAAAACAGAGATTAGAGATGGACATGAAATTGGACCAGCTGCATTTAAAGAACTCTAGCAAGTTTTGCTTTTCTTTTCTAGAGTTCCCTAGCCCTTCCTATGACTGTAATCTTGGGAACCTTTTATTTTGTGGTTGAAATAAAATTATCTCAAGCGTATCTTGTTCAAGCTTATACATCACTACTCATATAGAGTGCAATAGTTGATTATTAGTTTGCAATTTAAGCGTGCACTCTGTAACATTACCTGACCATGGGTCATATGTCATGCAGGTTATTTCTGTGAAAATTATTCGAAACAAGCAGACTGGTCAATCAGAGCGTTATGGATTTGTTGAGTTCAATACTCACGCAGCAGCGGAGAAAGTGCTACAGAGCTACAATGGCACTATGATGCCAAGTGCAGAGCAACCCTTCCGTTTAAACTGGGCAGGCTTTAGCACTGGTGAAAAGCGTGCAGAAACTGGTTCTGATTTCTCGATTTTTGTAGGAGATTTGGCTTCTGATGTTACTGATACAATGTTGCGTGACACGTTTGCTAGTAGATATCCATCTCTTAAAGGTGCAAAAGTAGTAGTAGATGCAAACACAGGCCACTCAAAAGGCTATGGCTTTGTAAGGTTTGGTGATGAAAGCGAGAGGTCTCGGGCCATGACCGAGATGAATGGTGTATATTGTTCCAGCAGGGCCATGCGTATTGGTGTTGCAACCCCAAAGAAACCATCAGCACAGCAACAATATTCTTCCCAAGGTACGTGATATTGTTCCCCGGCAAGCCATTTAGCAAACTAAATATAGTGGCATCAGATGACCATCAATGTATGCTGTTTATAATCTTGTCATCCATATTAAATGACTTCTGCTTTCAAGATTCAAATGGACATACTTTTCACCAAAGCGTTTTAAAGATTCTTTAACATTGCTGCATCTTGTGGAATCTTTTTTTTTTTTTTTTTTTTTTACTTCTTAAATGTTCGAATTTTATCTTTTCCAAAAAATTGAAAAAACTACGAATAAAAAAAAATTCGAGTCAGATCATTTTCCATTTCAATCCAGAAGTTAGTCCAATTGATGCTTGAAAAACATAATGTGATATATGTTGTTTAGAGCAAGGCAGTAATTTTTTTTTTAACCTGTGAGAAAGCCTGGATGCACAAAATTTTGCTAGATTTATTGAGCTTGATTTTCTTCTTGTAGTTTATTGTGACCAGATAATTCTTACCTATGTGCTAGCAGTTTCATCATATTTTAAATGTCATGTTCAACTTTTCTATTGAAGCCGGAACTTCTTATTCTAATTGTTCAGCTGTGATATTATCTGGTGGATATGCATCAAATGGTGCTGCAACCCATGGATCCCAGTCTGATGGTGATTCATCAAACACTACAGTAAGTGCTTCTTTTTCTTGTGGAAGTTGGTCATATGTTAGTTACTTGACTCTTTAATCAACTAATACTTATAGAAAAATAGTTGGTTTCTTCTAACTTTTATTTATGGTAGATTTTTGTTGGAGGACTTGATTCTGAAGTCACTGATGAGGAACTTAGGCAATCCTTTAATCAGTTTGGAGAAGTGGTCTCCGTGAAAATACCTGCTGGAAAAGGATGTGGTTTTGTACAATTTTCTGACAGGTAATTAGCTATATTGCTTGACATGAAAATCAACGTAGTTAAGTAGCCTGTGAACTTTTTATTAGTGTATCATTGTCTGAGACATTGAGAGTGAGAGAACTGATGTTACGAGTATTGAGGCATGGAGACTGATTGGTAGATAAATTCAGTATTTTTCAGCATTTAATCTCATTTGATAGTGTACCATTTAAATAAATGGATTAATCCTAGATACAACAACAACAACAAATCCAGTAGTTTCCCACAAGTGGGGGCTGGGAGGGTAAGATGCACGCAGCCTTACCCCTACCCCCGGAAGGGCTAAGACACTGTTTTCGATAGACCTTCAGCTAGAGAACGACTGAAAAAGGAAAGGTAATTGCAACAAGTAGGAGGATTAATCCTAGATATTGAGTTAAAAAGATGTGTGGTTTGGTTTTTGATTTTTGAAAAGTTGCCTAGGACTGAACACAAATATGATCTGAGGATAAAATGTTGTATAAATTGTGTGCAATTGCTGTTTTTGACGGAATATGAGTCTCATTTTTTTATATTTGATAAGATTGTGAAGTTAGAGTCTGTTTCCTATTGGTCCATCATTTAACCTTACATTCTGCCAACTTATTATTTGTAAAGCTGGTTGCTTTATCTACCCTTTTTTTTGTTTTTTCCGCAACCATCCAATACTGCGTTGGTTCTTCCTTGCTGTTGACAGTTATCAACTCAGCTTCATTTTTGCTCTTATATTTGCACATATATTTCTTTCCTTTCTTCTATCTCAGTAAGCTCCTTCTGCAAGGTTCTATTAAGTTCCTTCTTTCAAAGTAACTTTAACACAGCAAATCTCATCACCACCATCTTCTGTTGCTAACTTTAGTGTGCGAGCAACAATAGACTATTAGCAACTGGCCTTTGAATTTCTTATCAATATGAAAAAGTTATTGGGGCTCTCACTTTATCCGTCGGGCCACAAGGTTCACTGCTAGATGGTAAATTTCCTTTTGGATTCCGAGTGAAAGTAGAAATTTGTATGTAAGTAGAAGAAAAACTTTTTTGAATATGAGAGCTCTTTCCTTTTTTGGTTAAGACATGAATTTTGAAACTGCCCTAAGTGTCCCGTGTAACTTGCTTGAAAGGGAATACAATTGTTAGTGAAAACCAAATCTTATGAACAGATAAAACTGAACATACTGCCAGAGTACCGTAGTAAACCTAGGCAGTTAAACTGGGAAAAGACATGAATTTTTTAGGTTATTGCTAATTTATAAAATAGAGTAGTCTTACACTGAAGCCTTAAAATGCAGCATGCAGAATATGATATATTCTTTGTGCAACTTGCAGTACAATCAAGATGTAAATATTTTTTGCTGACTTTTCCAATTCCTACATGTTTAACGGATTAAAAGATCTTTTTGCTGTACATACCTGTACCTTGTTGGCGCAATTAGTGAAATTGATCTTTCTTGTAATATTTAAAAACAAGGCAGCATGCTTGACTACCTTCTGGGTATTTATGTTCCGTAGGAGCTCTGCACAGGAAGCGATACAGAAATTAAGTGGAGCAATAATTGGCAAGCAGGCAGTTCGTCTTTCCTGGGGGCGAAGTCCAGCAAACAAGCAGGTATTTCCTACAGGAATATTCTTAACGGAAAATATCAAGTCTTGATCAATAAAAGGATTTTTTTAAAAAGGGAAAAGAGAAATCAGCCTGCTTTCCCAATAGAACAGTTAAATGACAAGGCAGGTGATCTGATCAGTCTGTGACCTTTTAAAATTCGACCCTTTTTCCAAAATGATCAAATGTCCTACAATGCAACCTTTCCAAAAGTCAACCTCGTTCACAGAATGATCTCTAATTTTCTACAAAAGCTTTCACCTTTATTTGTCCTTGTGGTACAAATATGTCTTCTACAACCCATTTATTTGTTCTCTACTTTTGCAGATGAGAACTGATTCTGGTAGTCAATGGAATGGGGGTTATAATGGAAGGCAAAATTATGGAGGATATGGATATGGCGCATCGCAAAATCAGGATTCTGGCATGTATGCTACTGGAGCAGCTTACGGAGCATCCTCTAATGGATACGGGAATCACCAGCAGCCTGTTAGCTGATCTCTAGTGGACTCTGCTGCTAAATGAGAGATTGCCATAGCTCTGCTCTCTCTTCTTCTACTTTGGGGGATCAAATTTATATTTGACTTATAAGCTTAAAGCATATAGTGTTTGATGAGAATTTTGTAGCTGGATTTATTTTATGCTTAGTGAGTCCAAGATATGTTAAACCTAAACTTAGAATGATTGGTGAACTTCGATTTTTCTACTGCTTTTTTCCATCTCTTTGTCTGTCTCTGTCTCTGCATCAATTTTTTTTTTTTTTGATAGACTTCACAAAACCAACTGGCCAGGTTCATGCTGAACCACATACGCCATAAGTTCTCCATTTCATCAATCCTGTTTGATCTGCCTGTCTTACTAGAAATGCCTTCGTAATCGATTTCTCTTTATGTCATTGTTCAGCATTCTCTTCTTTAGAAGAGAAAGAGTTTCGACATGCTTGCTTATGGGTGATTTAAGTTTTGTTTGAGGGTTAGACTTTTGAGCTTATCTGTATACGTGCCTTTTCCATCTACCCAACTACTACGTGTAGCATTTACGTTATTACAGAGGTGGGTTTTATTCGATTTGTGTACATCACAATTTACAGAGCTTCAGATATCTTCATCTTCCTCATGTCTTCAACTTGTGCAGGTGCTTTTCTTATTACTTAATATGAATTTTATTGTTTTCTATATCTTTCTCCTTTTTTGTTTTAAATTCATTAGAACAGAGTGAATTAATTACAGGTTTTCGAGTTAGGGTTTGATGGATGAAATTGGGATTTTTTTTTCCGGAGATGAATTGAAATCAAGAAAACAAATTATGTTTGTTAAACTTTAGAAATCAGTTGATTTTTTGGTGTCTGCAAAGTACAAGAATGGATACGCTTCTCTGTGTGTACTTCAAGAAATATTCTGGCGCCTTCCTTCGCCTCCGTTTCTTTCTTCGCTTTCTCAGTTTACTGTCTCTGTTACAATCTCAGTCATCGTAGATTCCTCCGATCATTTATTGTTTTCAATCTCTTCATCTTGTCCTAATCTCAAGTACCTCTGTGTGTGCGCATGCGCACGTGCTGGTGCACATAAGAAGCAGTGATATATTTGTACGATGATAGCAACATGGTTTTCTTTCAATCTCTTCGCAATTTTCTTCTTCGTTTTTACTCATTTTTTTCCCTTTTCATGTGTTTGTTGGGTTCGTTCCATGCTTCTCAATTTCATAGCCAGTGGCCTGGTGTCGAACTCTACTAATGAATATTTGCATCTTGTGATGCATAAAAAAATAGTTAAGTTGTATCATAAGTTTGAATCGGTGGTCTTATGTTTTATAAAACGAGTATTTTTTATTAATTACTGCTTCAAGTCTATTTATTTTGTTACCATCTGTTGTATTTGATGTTCTTTGATGCTATGTAGCTACTAGTCAAATTAGACTATGATGCTATGTCATGTGTTTTTCTATGAACTGATGACACTTTAAATAGACTATTAAAGGCAAATATTAATATAAATTTTACCTTTGAAATAGTTCAGTTCATGTTAAAATTCATTAACTGGGTAGTATAGTCAATTGAGCTTTAAGTAATCTATGAAATCCAAGCTTCTTGTTTAGCTAATTTTGAAACTGAAAAGCTGTGAAAGGCAGCACAAAGAGTCGCTAGAGCGAAAAATTGTCCGACTTCATTTGAAAGAAAAGAGAAAACAAAGCTTGTAGCAGCAGTCACCTATCTCAACTCCTTAAAATCTATTGTTGTTCCTAGAGAAGAAATGAGGAAACAAAACTTTCTCCGTTTGGTAAGTGATACGAAGAGTTGGTCAGTTCGTTATGAATTGGAATATTAGATCTCGTGTTGTCATTAGCCAAGAAAAAAAACTAAAGTTGCTCAACTTTCCAAAGTAAAAGAATGAATCTAAATATGTTAACATTATACACTGATAAAAGTTACTCCTATTATCTATTTAAGTTGAGTTTTAGAGTTTGACCAGTGCAAAACATAAAGAAGAGGAAGAAAGATTCAAAGAAGTTTAAGAAAATCAAACACAAAAAACAAGCAAAACAAATCCATTAACATTGTTCCTGTTGAGAACAAAAGAAGCAGTGAATGCGATTGGTGGGATAGTTTCTGGTACAAGAACAGTGTTCAAATATGCATCTTCTTCTGGTTTAAGAAAGTCATTACTCATTCGCCTTTGTAGTATAAACAATGGAATTAAGAACTTGTAGAGCAATTGTTGATGGGGTTTTGTTAAAATTGGTGGCAGTAAAGAGGGGTTGCTTCATTTCTTGAGTCAAAGCAAATGTTGTACTAATTTACAGAAGTTTGATTTAAGATTGCTTTTTGATGTTGATAATAGTCATTTGATAGGTGTTGCTGAAAATTTAAGGAGTTTGAGGAGTTTAAGATTATAATTAGAGTGGAATTACTTAAGCATGAATGATTTTGTTTTTGTTTGAGTTATTTCTCAGGAAACTTCAGAGCTAATATTAGTTTTTGTTATCTATTTCTATCTCATTATTAGAATGGAAAAGCTTTTCCTTTTGATTGTAATTCTGTGTGCTTCTAGCTATGTCATTCATCACATATATATTGAATGAATTATTTTTGGTTTCAAAGTTATTTTGATAGGTCTATGGATCCGTGGTCTTATGTTTTATAAAATGCGTATTCTTTAATAATTACTGCTTCAAGTCTATTTATTTTGTTACCATATGTATACAAAGTTTAATATGAGACCTCTATTTGTTCTTTGCTTTTTCGGCTTTGTTGTGCATGACAATTTATTCTCTTTGTCATTGCAGTTCTTGTGATCTATTGTGGCTGTGTTCTACTTTTGTTATGCAGTACCACTTAAACCAGAAGGTAAATTTTCTAATGTCTGCTTATCTATTTATAGATATTGTACGTTTTTACGTGGGTTTTTCTAAAAAATGTAAGCATACATACTATGTGCAGCTTTTGGGCTATTCCATATGTGGATTTGTTTACATTCGGTAATGTAATATGTACGTGATATTTCCCATTCAGGAAGTAGACGAGTGAAATGTCGAGTAAAAACCATAAAATTGACAACTCGGAAAAAATACATGCTGACAAGAAGACTAGACGACGCGAATTATACAAAATGATGCAAGACGATAAAAAGGAGGCTCTCCTAGCGCGAGCACGAGCAAATAAAGCTGAAACAAGCGGCCGGCAACGTCCTGCTTGCTCGCTAATTAAGAGCTCCACTAATGCATCATTTTCTATAGGTGCTAATATTTCAAGCGAGCAGTATCTTCCTTTTGTGGGACATTCAATATATGAAACAGGTTAGAGAGCTAGATTGTCATTTCTTGATGGTATATGCAATTATAAATACATGTATGCATTTATAACTATTAAATTATATGGTTATACTTATTATTGTTGTATCCTAGGATCTACATCTAATACAAATCATGAACAATATATTGAAGAGACAACAACAATCCAAACATCAACTGATTATGTTATGTTAAAGACTATTCCAAAATGTAAATTTTGCGGAGCCAAAAAATTTGAATACGAACCACCGGCATTCTGTTGTCGTAAAGGCACTGTTAAGCTAATTTCACATCAAGTACCGCAAGAGTTAAGATATCTATATCTAGGAAATACTGAAGAATCAAAGCATTTTCGAACCTACATAAGAACATACAATAATATATTTGCGTTCATATCCCTGGGAGTAAGCTATGACAAAGAGCTGGCAAAGAGGTATAAAGGTATTTACACGTTTCGAGTTCAGGGACAAATGTATCATTTCATAAATGACTTGATACCAAGTAATGAAAAAGGAAAAAATCTACAATTATATTTCTATGATAATGAAAATGAAGTGAGCAATCGAATGGCATGTTCCAATAAATTGAACGAGTGCATGTTCCAATAAATTGAACGAGTGCATGTTCCAATAAATTGAACGAGTGTACTGTGAAAAATTTAATAAAAATATTAAAAATCAATCCTTACTCTACGTTTTTGAAATCCTTAATAAATATCCCCCAATTATCAAATTTCTACATTGCGCTTAAGTGTGATGCTGGTCTAGATCAACGAATATACAATCTACCAACTACGTCGGAAGTGGCAGGAATATGGGTAGAACAAGATACCAATAATTGTATCCCTACTCCACATATCCGAATATATACAAAAAGTTATAGAAGCCAGCTGGTAAATTATTATTACGGATGTTATGACCCATTGCAATATCCATTACTGTTCCCCTACGGTCAAAATGGTTGGTATTGTGGTATTCGAAAACTTAAGCCATCAGCTACCCCTTCTAGAACATATCTGTATTGTGAATACGAAGAATTGCCAAGTGTAACCAATATGACTTCAATTGATGGATTGCTTGACATGGAAGCTGAGGTGATGCAAAAAGGCAAACGAAAAAGAGAAACCGTTTCTTGCCATGAATACTATTGTTATCAACTCCAAATTAGAGATGATGAAAATATAATCTTACATTCAGGAAGATTATTACAACAATATGTTGTAGATGAATGGATAAAAGTTGAAACTCAAAGATTAGATTTCGCTTTTTTCAATCAAGACTTATTCAGAATGGACGTATTAGCTGGACTTTTAGATCTTTTAAGTCGCGGCGAGAGAGAAGGCTCATAGGTAGGTAAAAATAGAATACTTCCACTTAGCTTTACAGGAGGACCAAGAGATATGCGTCGCCGATATATGGATACTATTGCATTAGTACAACGTTTTGGAATACCCGATATATTTCTAACTATGACATGCAACCCTTCTTGGCCTGAAATTCAAGAAAACTTATTGTCGACAGATGAGGCCCAAAATAGACCCGATTTAGTTAGCCGAATATTTCAAGCCAAACTAGAAGAACGTAAAAAAGATATACTAAAAAGACAAATATTTGGTAAAGTTGTTGCCTTTATGTACACTGTAGAATTCCAAAAATGGGGACTTCCGCATGCTCATTTTCTTATTATACTCGATGAAAAATACAAACTATTGACTCAAGAAGCGTATGATAAATTTGTTTATGCTGAATTACCAGATCCTAAAAGAAACTCTGCTTTATTTAAGCTCGTTACACAATACATGCTACATGGTCCTTGCGTTCAATTAAATCCAACAAGTCCCTATATGAAGAAAAAAAACGGTCAATGTAAATTCAAGTTTCCAAAAGAGTTTGCTGAACAGACAACTAAAGGAAAAAATTCATATCCTATTTATAAAAGACGAAACACGGGAAAATGTGTGGAGATTAGAGGACAATTTTTTGATAATTCATGGGTTATTTCCTACAATCCATTCTTACTTAGTAAATTTAATTGCCATATAAATGTGGAGATTTGCTCTGATATTAAAGTTGTTAAGTACATTTACAAATATATTTGCAAGGAACATGATAAAATTACATTTCACATACATCTTATCGATGCGAACATAGAAGTAGATGAAATAAAGGAATATCAATCTGCTAGATGGGTGGCACCACCTGAGGCTGCGTGGCGCATATTCTCTTTTCCTATCAGTGAAATGATTCCAAATGTATACTATCTTCAACTCCATCTTGATGGAAAACAAATTGTTTCCTTAAAAAATACAGATAATATTAATAGAATCGTAAATAATCCTGCGATTAAAAAAACAATGTTAACTGAATTTTTTACAATGAACAGCGAATACGAAGATGCTATGAATTTGAATTTATTATATTGAGAATTTCCAAAACATTTTGTTTGGTCCACAACATACAAAATGTGGTCATGTCGCCAACAAGGATTTGCTATTGGTAGAGTTGTAATATGTCATCCAACTGAAGGAGAAGATACTTTATTAGATTGCTCTTAATGAACGTAAGAGGACCAAAATCGTATAAAAATTTACTAACTGTAAATGGAGTAACTTGTGACATATTTAGAGAAGCCGCCGAAAAAAGAGGATTGTTACTTTGCGATAATAATTTAATAGAATGCATGTCAGAAGCAGTAAGTTACCAAATGCCACAAAGTTTAAGGCACTTATTTGTTGTACTATTAGTTTATTGCAATCCCGTTAATCCAAGAGAGTTGTGGGAAAAATTTGGACGCCCGATGTCCGAAGATTTCAAAAAATACCCGAACATGCATACAAGAGAAATTCGTTACAAAGTGCTAAATCATATTAATGATATTCTTCATTCAATGGGTCGTGATATCAACGAATTTGAACTAACTCAAGGCAAAATTCAATCATCTGCAATAGCTAAAGAAGCTAAATATGTACATTTTGAAAGGAATATTATCGTTAATGAAAAAGATCTACTATTACCATATAAACTAAATATTGAACAAAAAAGAGCTTACAATATAATCCTTGATACAATATTCTCAAATAAACCCAGAGCATTCTTCATTGATGGTCCAAGCGGAACTGGAAAAAGCTTTTTATATCGTGCCTTATTAGCTACAGTGAGACATAAAGGATTTATAGCATTAGCGACTGCGAGTTCAGGTGTTGCTGCTTCCCTTCTTCCTGGAGGCCGAACTGCTCATTCCTGATTTAAAATACCTATTGATGTTGATGCAAATTTTAGTTGCAATATTAGCAAACAAAGTTCATTGGCATCGTTGATTCGAGATGCAAAACAAATAGTATGGGACGAAATTTCAATGGCAAAAAAAGAACTGATTGAAGCACTAGATTTGCTCCTTAGAGATTTAATTAAAACAACTATGTTGTTTGGCGGAAAGGTTGTTGTATTCAGTGGTGATTTTAGACAAACTCTTCCCGTTGTCCGCGGTGGACAAAGGGAAGATTTTGTTCGTAAAAGCTTACTATGTTATGAAATTTGGCATCAACTTGAAAAATTACAGTTGTCTGAAATATGCGTGCGAAAGCAGACCCAGCTTTTTGTGAATATTTAATGAGAATTGGTAATGGAAAAGAAAGAAAAAATGATAAGAGCAAAATAGAAATTCCCCGCCCTCTGATCATACCTTTCACCACTGAAAAAGATTCCTTGAATCATCTATTTAAAGTTACTTATCCTGATTTATATTTAACTCATTCAAATACTTCCTTTATTACTTCTCGTGCAATTCTAACTACAAAAAATGACTTTGTTGATGAAATAAATGACATACTAATTTCTCAATTCTCGACTGATGAAAAAGTCTATTTAGCTACTGATGAAACAATTGATCCAAAAGATCAAAGTGAATATGAAGATTTTTTGCACACTTTAAGTCCTCCTGGTTTACCTCCGTATAAATTGTGTCTCAAGAAAAATTGTCCAATTATATTACTAAGAAATTTGAATTCCTGCAAAGGTTTGTGCAATGGGACACGATTAATATGTAATGATTTCAAACCTCATGTTATTAGTGCTACAATATTCAATGGGGATTTTAAAAATACACATGTGTTCATTCCGTGGATACCACTATTAACATCAGAAGACGAAAAACTACCCCTTCAATTTAAAAGAACAGAATTTCCAGTACGATTATGTTTTGCCATGACTATAAATAAAGCTCAAGGCCAAACATTAGATTTTGTTGGCATTTATTTGCGAGAACCTGTATTTTCTCATGGTCAGTTATACGTTGCTTTATCAAAAGCTAATTGTTCTAACTGTGTCAAGGTATTAATTAGACCAACTATAACTAAAAACGATGATGATCATTCTACGTATAATATAGTTTATGATGAAATTATTGAAAAAACTCTTTCTTTTTGACTTAGACAATCATTCTTGACAGTAAGTTTGACGTACAACTTGTTCATTTTTTGTATTCTTCCATTTTGTATTATAGTCATTCTGGCAATGTTACATATATTCATTATGCTATTATGATGTGTTATACTTGCAGATTACATTTAAATGGCAGAAAGGTTCAACATCATTGCGATTACTCCAGAAACAGAAGAATGGACCTGTAAGGTTCAAGTAGTTGATAAAGGCAGACCTAGAGACAATAGAGAGAAAACGAAAAAGTATCAACTGATGGTTTTACAAGATGAAGAGGTGATCTTTAAAGGATTCATAAGTTTGCAAATAGTAATTAAATTAATATTATCCTAATTTTATCTTATTTTGTTACAGAAAAATCAAGTCGAATGCATTATGTTCAATGCGGAGATAATGCATTTTGAGGATCTGTTTCACCATTTCCATACTTACTTGGTGTCAGTTGCACAATTCAAAGAATCAAACTATACGTATGGAAATCCGCTTAACAAATTTACACGGACAATTGATAAGTGTACCATTATTGAGCCAATAGAAATTGTTAATCCTCCAGAAGATCCACTACCGCCGCCAACACGCCTAAATCTTACACCATTTTGCAACTTTGAATATCAACCCTATGGATCTGAATTTAGTAATTGAATATTTAACTATCTATATTGTTTGTTCACCTAAAATTCACATTTATTAGTATTATTATTATTGTTTATAATAATTTTTATTATCTATTAATTAATTGGTTGTTCTTTTTTAAATGCAAAATGTGCTTGCCATTGTGCTCAACGCCAATCCCTCAACATATGCTCCAAATGGGAGGAGAATTCAAGACTTTATCATCATGGATGATCAGTAAATATACGTGAACTTGTTTTATTGCGTCCAAATAGCAATTGATGATTCAAGTGTGATATACTATCTCACTTTTCATATGTTGTCTAGCAATAGCACACGATAAATGAAACTGAGATTCAAGTTGAGATTGTACCCTTTAAAAGGCTACTTTCCATGCTTCAATTCACCTTTGGTTTTGCTGTAATTATGATCTTTCAAAGCATACTTAGGTCCAATAAGCATTACCGGAATTATTATGATTTAGATTTTTACTACCAACATTTATAGATCACTATAATATTTGATCATATCTTTAAATATATTTCTAACAATGCAAAGTTTCTCTCTTATTGTTTTCTTGCTATAAGAATATAAGGAAAATTAGAGATATTGTCATATTGTGCTTTTGATTTTGTAGATTTTAACTTGTCTAAATTTTTTTGCAACTAATTTATGTTTTTTCAAGATTGATTTTAAACTTTCAATTTATTCTTTACTTATAAGCATAATTTTCGAAATAACTGCATGGAATGACGATGTGTGGTTGCTAAAACTACACACCAATCCAACAATGTAAAAACATATAAGTGCCCCTAAAGATTTTAAAAATCTTTAGTTGTACGTCAATAAAGTAAGAAGCAATGATCCAGAAAAAAAATTTAGTTATGGCAAGACAACAAATTAGGGAAAAGCTATTAAAAGCTAACTTAAAAATATGTTTCGTTATTTACTATTATATGCGCCAAAGAATTAGATTGTTGTTAAAATTATTCAGAGAAATACATAATGCCTTGAAATGTAGAAATATAGCATAACCAAGTTTGTAGTTGCTTATCTTATTCTTTAACAATGACTTTATAATTTATCTGTAGTTGTTCTTCATCTATTTGGAAGGAACAAAATATGACCTCTATAACCTCGATGAAAGGAAAAAATAATCATCATGTTTAGTTATTGGATTTAAAATCAAATTATATTTGAAAAATATATTATTTTTATTCAGTACTTTGGATTAAAATTGACCTCATTTCTTTCTTCGCTCTCTCAGTTTATTGTCTGTTACAATCTCAACCTCCGTAAATTCCTTCGATGCTTTATTGTTTTCAATAAATAGAGGCTTAACCTTGAGTAGTTGTATATACAAGTATTTTCACTTTCTTGCTATAAAAATAGTGTTCTTTGGTGTCTCCACGTTCAATCGAACTGCTTTAAGTTTGGCAAAAAAACAAATCTTTGAATGGCTTTGAAGAAAACTAATAAGTAGATTATAAAAATTTTATTCAAAGCATTCACCCGATCGTAGATTGCTAAATACTAAAATTTTGTATATCAGAAATGTGCTTACAAACTATTGTATTTCAAATGTGCAGACATTACTAATGCAGAAAGATCTAATAGAAGAGAGCAACATATCAATATTAAGAACATCTCTATTAGATATTCTTCCATTGTATAATATAATTATATCGCAATATCAGAACTTATTCATAACATCTTTATATTAGAACTAATCGGATCATTGCTACAGTAAGTTGTAAATTATATCCATTTATCTTTTGGCAAGCATCAATATCTTTAGAGTGTAATGAAGCAATTCTACCATCTATTTGAGATCTGAGACTTATCAACACTTTGAGAACATCTGATATTTCAAAGTATTATCTTTAGAAGCTTTTGTTAGGAATCAATAGCGAAGAGCTTAAGGAATACCTATTTTCTTCGAAAGTAATTACATTATTGAAATTCCTACACATTAAGATATCAATATGTGTTCATTTTTTAATATGTCTTACACTTAAATCTTCCAATTGATGCTCATTTGTGTTGCCTAAGCATTGACATTCCCGTATTGATTTAATATAGTGATTTAACAATTTCGTTCTATTTTAACAAACTACTCGAACTGCTTAAAGAAGAATACTCAATCATCCTTGCTAGAAAAGTTGGAAGACCAAAGTCGTCGTCAGGTAAAACACCTCAAATGCATGCAAGATGGAGTAACAAATTCAATACAGGTAAAGTATATACGCAATTATGTTTTAGTTTTCCATATACCAGACGACCAAATTAGAACTGAATGTTCACATGCATGCAGGATTGACTAACAGATTCGGTACAACAATCGAAATCAATCCTCCGTACCCACAAGCAAATGCGCTGAGAACATGGTATTGCAATCAATACATTATTGGTCATATATGTGCTTGAACGTATAGAAGAACTAATTTTGAAATGTTATCATACTTGAAGTGCCCAACAAAATGAAAAAATGCTTATTGCATACACAATGAAGAGCACAGGCCCAACAGGCTCTCTTTTATATGTTCCTTTCGAAGAAGAGATAGTACCAATTGCAGAAATCCGACAGCAAAATCCAGTAAGTACACTAAATATTCACATATGCATTGTTACAAATTTTTACCTTTATTTTCTAATAACAAAAAATTAATATGTGGCATCCTTATGTTTTCCAGGGCCAAATATTCTACATACAGGTTGAAGTCGCACTACAAAATGACAATCAACAATTTTGTATCCTAGCTTGTTCAGACTGCAAACAACACTTCACACGAGCAATCTCACGGAGAAAGTTCTATTGCACTAATTGTCGTCAAGCTACCC
This sequence comes from Nicotiana sylvestris, assembly GCF_000393655.2. Classification (NCBI taxonomy): domain Eukaryota; kingdom Viridiplantae; phylum Streptophyta; class Magnoliopsida; order Solanales; family Solanaceae; genus Nicotiana; species Nicotiana sylvestris. Next base: position 178,435,582 of record NC_091057.1, read on the forward strand.
AGTTGGTTCCCAGGTATACATGCAACTTCCACATAACTGTTTATATTTAACATTATATATTCACCATCTTTTAATTAACCAATCATTTTATCTTACAGCTTGGTGCCAATTTGAACTAACGCTCATAGATCAGAGTGGTTCTACAACAACAACTATTTCCGACGAGCTTGCAGAAAAAATATTGCTTCTCACTTCGGAAGAGATTTATGATATCTGCAATGTCAAGGTACATTGTTAATTTTGAAAAATCACAGACAACTATTTTCTACAGTTGAGCCCCCTCTGACACATAAATAACTAATTTTATCTTTACAGAAAGAATTGTTGTTTCTTGTGAACGCGCAAAAGCTACTGACTGGCAAGATCTTCAAGATTCAAATAAAAAACCTGTTTACAAGAAACAATGAGGTAGGAAAGTAAGTTATTTTGTCTTTCATGGAAAAAAGTAATCCGGGTATCTCACAAATGCCAGCCACCATCATGGATGTTGCGGAAGGAAGTAAACGAAAAATTAAACACGTTACCCCAGAGAAGCAAGAGCACCCACACAGAACAACCAAAGGCAATGGTTCCTACAACAAATGTAAGGCGGAAATGAAAATTTCCCTTCCAAAAAACTGCTGAAAGGTATTTGAAATTTATGTTCCTTTTAAATTTAATATGAAATTCAACTTCGTACAAAAAACAAGCAACTTAAACGACTATGATTTGTTAGCACTTTTGCCAGTGAAACATCTTTTGCTACTATTTTGGGATGCAAATGAAGCCACATCTGGGTGTTGTTTTTGAATGCGGTTAAGCTCACTTTTGCGACTGCTTTCTGGATGCTTCTCTACTAGAAATATGTCGTGCTGACACGAGGTTAGTATACTTGATTACAAATCTAGATTTTTTCAAAATCTTTCATACCAACCGATATAAAGTCATTGCAATTTTTTCATATTAATTTGGGACAATAAAGAAAAAAATCATTTATGCTCGAAAATGATTGTTTTGAAATTTAATCCTCTTTAGAGGGTTTTTCGTGCAATGACTTACAACACTTATTAGATTCATAGTAAAGAAGCTTTGGTTCGCATCAAATAGATGATTTGTTAAAGAAACTTTAATTACTAACTTGCTCACTATCTCTGATAAGAATACTTGCTAAAAATAGGCAATTCATATGCTGCTCTTGTGTTGTTCCTTTGTTAAGCTTCTTTATTTCAATGGCCTTTCTCTTGACAGTTTTTTTAACTTACTTTTATCACATTCTTTTTTAACCGTCTATGACAATACATTGTAATGGCTCAATAATCATTTATTTAGGAAAAAATCAAGTTGAAATCAAACAATAGAGTCTCTATGACTTCTTAAAAGATAATGAAAAAGATGTATTGCTTCTTCCATTCACTTTCTTCTTAGTTATGAAAAGAATGTAGATATTGGATATTATTCTTCTTACGAGTTATGCCAAGAGAATTCAGAGAAAATACCAGCTTTTGGCTAGAAATATAATGGAGTGCAGGATGCTCTTCTCTTCTCAAAAGATAATTTGTCTTTAATTAACTTCCTTTTGCAAAATAATATGAAGCTTCTACAGTCCTCTTTTTGGTTACTCTTTTTGAATGCAGTTATGTTTACTTTTACGCCTGCTTTCTGCTCCTCTACTCAACAAATATCACGAAACACAAGGTTAGCTTACTTGATTACAAATCTAGACTCCAATTGCTTTTTTTAAACTTTAACTAAATATTCATTTTGCTATGCTATCTATAATAGTAAACTACTGAAAATATTACTAAAATATTGAGATATAAAATTATACTATAATAATGTAGAATATGTAATAGTTCTATCGTTTCTTTATTTCTCTTCATTCTTATTTTGCCTCTTCTGTTGTGTCTAAGATTCTGATGCAAATATTAATGTTAGTCAAAATTTCATCGATCATGGTCACTGTTGATTCAGTATTTGTAATTATCACCCTTCATTTACATGGATGTTGAACAAGAAAAAGTAAGAGTATGAACATTAGTTGTATTAAAATATGTTGGTTGATTGGTATATGGTTTTCTCTTGCACTTATGTAAGTGGACTCTTCTATGGAGAAGTTGTTAATATTGAAAATGAGAAATACCCATCATTCTTCTGGATATCATCACATGAAATTTTCTTTGCATTCTTCTTTAAAAGTAGTAGAAAATAACTTTTGTGATATGAATTTGTGTCTTTTTACATTAAAATCTATAAGAGTAGAAGGTGGAAGATAAACCAGATATTTGTATGTAAGTTCGTTGCTCCAAAACCATCTTTAAATTGAGTAACTTTGAATTAGCATGATAATCCATTGATAGAGAACATTGATCTTGAAATTAAATTAGAATATTACCATCTCATTTGTGGTGTAGACTACTTTAACTCCAACAATTTAGGCTTAGAAGTGCTGCAATTTTTTATGCATCAATAAGATAGATGATCATAATATTTGGATATAGGTCATTATTAGAATGAAACAATTGTGTCTTTTTTGAGTTTACTATGCTATAAAATCTTTTTGGATTGCCTTTAGATATCAGCCAAGGAGATAGGTGGTTATGCAGCGTGATTAAAAAACTAGCAGTGAATGATATATAAAAATAATGTTAAATGAGAATTGATTTGGTCTTTTAGACATATTGCCTCAATAGTGTAGAAAAAATGATAAATTAACATGAATGCACTTATAAGAATTTAGAAGCTCAGATTAATCAGAATGAACTTAGCAGCTCATAAAATATTAGCACAAAAGGAAGGGTGTGTGTTGCATATCTCCCTCAAATACAGATTGTAACGATTTAGTTATGTTTTCCCAGTAGCATGTTTGTGGTTCTTCTTTACTTCACCCGGATGGTTTGTTTTTGCAGAGAAACAGAAAATGTTTTCAAGGTCAACATCGATTTGATCTTTCCTTGATTTTTTCTCCGTACTTTGGTGCAAAGAAGGCAAAAAAAAGAGAGAGTAAATAGTATGGATCAGATGCTAGATTTCATTAGCTTTATCAATAGCTATAATCAAAGTGTGCTTTTATTCTACTGGTCTATGTTGGAATGAAGGGTAGAACTAATCATACATTTTATGATGCGCTTCATATCATAATGAATAGTGATGAGATAACGGGAGTAAGATTTAATAGCTTGTTATACGATGATGTAATTTATGTAACAGAATATACAAAGCAGTATTGGATAGGTTTCTTTAAATTGGTACCACAAAACTACATTCTCTGTATAACTGAATCTGGAAATGATAGGATGAGCTGGCTGGATCCTTTATTCTTTTCTATTTGACCAATGAAAGAGATTTATAGTACTATCAATACATAAAGAGGAAAAAAGAAGAAAAAATGGCACTTGTGAAATATTAGACATGTCGTGAACTGGGTAAATCGTACCATTGCAATTGGGACAAATCCACAGGCAATATATCTTTGTGACTTCTTTTTATTATTCACTTCATGGCTGTATTATACATAGTTTTGCCTAGATATTCTCTGTATTGCAGCAAGCCATAAAATTGATTGTTGTCTGCTTGCTGAAACATATATTTTTGTATCAGCATGTGTGATCTTTCTTTCGGTATTCTCAACTCTCAGATATCTTGCAGACAGGTTGATTCTGAAAAAGAATGGAGGGAATTATATTGTAGACATTTCAGCACTGTTGTTGTGTTGAAATTTATCAAAATAAATGTCGTGGATTTTATTAAGGCTATGACAGTATTACAACACAACCTCAAATTGAGTATCTGAAAAGGAATATGATGTCTTGCATTTGCCCTTCTCTTATGAAGTAATCCAAACATTAAGTCCTAACTTCAATAATTTATTCAGCTCAATGAGTTTTTAGAATTTACATAAAAGTTGAGCTATATGTGTTTTTTTATATTATAATTCAGATGTCCCCAAAGGGACGAGCTATATGTACCGATCCAAAAAAAAAAGTTGAACAATGTATTTATCTGAATTTATTTCATGATAGAAAGCATTAGCTGCAGGGTTATAAATAAATTACTAGATTGCTTGTGGAATTTAATTTGAGTTTCATCCTTTTTCTATTCTCCAATCTCATAGCATATGGTATGTGTTCAATACTTAATTGTCTCACCTCAACGTTCTATGAAGTTGTAATGTTGTGGTCACATTTTGATTCATTTTTCTGTCTTCTTCATTTCTTAGGAGTTCTACTACAAGTTTTGCTAATTTAGTAAATATTATTTCCATGTTCGAGATATTTTGCGATAACCTTCTAATTTACAACATATTTATTTGTTGCAGATGTTTTGGTGAAGAAAAAGGACCACAAAGAATACCAAAGACCGTATATGTAAATAATTGTATCATACATGTTGTAACTGTTGTGGCACTTTAAGCATCCCTTAATGTGATGCTCTCGTGAACGCAAACAACGTATATTTTGCTCAAAATGTATGTAAATTAAGTGTGTATCACTTAGTATGAAATATTTTGTCAGAGCAGGCCATGCTTAGATTATTCACCAAATGAAAGAATTAGAGCGATTACAAAGGTAAAAATGAAGTAAAAAACCCACATCGGCTAGATCCTTCATCTTCTGTGTAGGATCAAATATGCTTCTGACAAAAGCACCCAAATCCAGAAAACTCTATGATAAACATAAAAGTAACTGCAGGTACTTGTTTCATACAAGTCAAATAAAATCTGTATCCAGTTATATTTATATTACAATTAGATAACACGCATAGTAAAATCACGTTGGGCCTGCACTAGCACAAGCCATCATTGCCTAGTCTTCTTAGAAGCAAAAGATTCTTGTATCCAGAGCGAAAATATGCAAAGATAGAAGCGTCAAAAAGATGAGACTGTATATTCATCAAAAATATTTTCTAATTTTCACTTTGTTTGGATCATTGTTACCTATCATGTTATAATGTATTGTACCCCCTCCGGTCCAAAATAAATAATTTTTTTGACTGTTTTCACATAGATTAAGGAATCTACCTTTTAACATTCAATGAAATTGACCATACTAACCTTTACTATCTCACATAAACTGTGACGACCCAATAGGGTCATCACCTATTTTCTTACCTATTTCGTGCTTCCGATGCCTTGAAAACCTCATTTTTAGTCGCCTCGATTTACGTGCGCAGTCCGGGCGTGTAGCCGGAAAGCTTAAATATGAAATTCTGTAAAAAATGCTAAAATTTGATATTAAAATGAGTAAATTTGACTCCGGTCAATATTTTGGGTAAACGGATCCGGACTGTGATTTGACAGTCCCGGAAGGTCCTTAGGAAAATATGGGACTTGGGCGTATGCCCGGAATCGAATTCCGAGGTCCCAAGCCTGAGAAATAAATTTTTGAGTAAAATTGTTTTTCTGAAATTTATAAAGAAAATTGAAATGAAAATTGGTTAGAACGTGTTGGTATCGAGCCCGTGTTTTGGTTCCGGCGCCCGGTACAGGTCTTATATGTGGTTTAAGATATTTCTATGAATTTTGGTTGAAATTGGACGTCGTTTGACGTGTTTCGGACTTTAAACTCTAAATTTGAAAGTTTATGAAGTTTGAAGAAAAACTAGTGATTTTGAGGTTTGATTCGTTGTTTTGATGTTATTTTGGTGATTTGATCGCACAGTTAAGTTCGTAGAATGTTGTTGAGTTAGTGCATGTGTTTGGCTAGGAGCCCCGAGGGCTCGGGAGTGTTTCGGAGTGTTTTCAAACTTAGAAAAATTGCAGATTTGCTACAGTTGTTGCAGACCCAGTTTCTTCTACGCGTTCGCATTGTTCCTTTCGCGTTCGCGATGCTCTAATTTTTCCTCCTTCGCGTTCGCGTCCATACCCTCGCGTTCGCGTAGGGTTATTTGACTCTGAGGGCTGAGTCTCCTTTTCTTCATCGCATTCGCGTAAGCCTACTTGTGTTCGCGTAGTTTTGCAGGATTTCCTCTTCGCGTTCGCATGCCTCTTTCCGCGTTCGCATAGACCAATTTCAGGGCCTCACCATTTTAGTTTCCGCGTTCGCGTGCCTCCTTCCGCGAACGCGATGGTCTGTTAGGCCCTACCCTTCGTGAACGCAACCAGCCTGTCGTGAACGCGAAGGGCAATTTCGCCCAGTTATATTTTTAATTTTCAGAAACAGTAGCTACGGGATTTCATTAAGTTTTCACGAACTCATTCTTCTCCAAGGTCCTTAGGCGTCTATTGAAGCTATCCTTCACCAAAGATTTCGTGGGTTAGTAATCCTTGCTTGTTTCCTTCCATTTTCTTCAACATCTCATGAATTCCTAAGCCTAAAACATGTAATTTATGGTAAAAAATTGGGGATTTGGGTAGAGTTAGGGCTTTTTGATTTTTCTTGATTTACACCTCGTTTTGGGGTCGAATTTGAAAATAAATTATATATTCGGGCTCGTGGGTGAATGGGAGATATGAATTTGGTCTGAACCTTGCGTTTTTGACCAAGCGGGCCCGGGGTCGATTTTTGGGAATTTGGGAAGAAAGCTTGGAAATCTATAATTAGTCATTGGGTTTGATTTGTTTAGCATATATTGATATTATGAAGTCACTATTGTATAGACTTGATTGAGTTGGAGCCGAATTCGAGAGGGAAAGCGGTTGTTGTGGATTGATTTGGCCGTGGAAGTTGAGGTAAGTGTTTGGTCTAACCTTAGCTTGAGGGAATAGAAGTTGAGTCTTATTTGCTACTTGCTAATTGTCGAGTACGGTGTATAGGCATGGTGACGAGTATCTATACATTGATGTCTAGCATGACCGTGAGTCCTTATATTGCGAATATCCTGGTTTTAATATAACTTTCATGCTTGATTGATGATTTCTATATGTTGTAGAGAGTATGTGAAAGGAAATTGTGATCTTTAAACTTCGTGGAGCGTTGGCTCGAGTTGAAATACAAATTGTGAAGGTATATGAGATATTTAAATCTTTGTAGCATTGGATCAAGTGATAATGTGAACTATGAGATGAAAGTGAAAGAAAGAGAAAGAGTTATTGGTTTATTCCTTTGCCGGGACGTTTTGTTGTTTTGTTGATTTTCTCCCTTGCGGGGTTATGAAAATTTATTGATATTGTTCCCTTGTCCGGATTTAACTGTTTAATTGCATTCCATTGTCGGGATTTCTATCATTATTAGTTTACTTCCTTGCCCCTTATTTGTGATTGTTGTTTGGGTGAGGAAAGAGTGTAAAGCACGAAGGGTGATGCCGTGCACTGCTTGATATTGTGAGGAAAGAGTGTAAAGCACGAAGGGTGATGCTGTGCCGTACGATGTACCATTCCGTACTAATATTCATTGATTATACTATGAGGAAAGAGAGTAAAAGCACGAAGGGTGATGCCGTGTACATGATTATTGATACGATTGATTTGGTGAGGACGGGAGTAAAACACGAAGGGTGATGCAGTGCAAGTTTGTGATTTCTGATTCATATTGATATTCTAGCCTTGTTGTTTCTTTCTTTATTTGAGATTACTTATTTGAAACCGTTATCTCCCCACAGCATGCTCCCCTTCCTTTATTAATTGATTACTTCCTGTATTTCTTTTCCGTTGTATATATATATTCGAACTGCACATGTTTACTTAGTAGTCTGGTCCTAGCCTCGTCACTACTTTGTCGAGATTAGGCTGGGCACTTACCAGCACATGGGGTCGGTTGTGCTGATACTACACTATGTGCTATTTTGCACAAATCCATAATTTGGACAGCAACAACAATAGCGTGGGAGCAGGCCTTCAGTCTAGTGAGACACCGAGGTAGCCTTGCAGGCGTCCGCGGGCCCGACATCTCCTTTATCTTTCATTTCAGTCTGTTGTCTTTTGAATTCGGGACAAACAGTTACATTTTCTTTCAGACATTGTATTTAGTAAATCTTAGTAGTTCGTGAGTATTGTGACACCAGTCTTGGGTAGAGGTTTATGTTGAATTTTCCGCATTGCTATTCAGTTTTCTATAATTTAAGACTTCCGCTTAATATTTAATTCTGTTGCTTTTATATTATTGCCGAAAATTGTTAAAAGGGATTATGTTACTAATGAAAAAGTAATTAAGTTTGGCTTGCCTAGCTCCTATTAGTAGGCGTCATCACGACCCCCGAGGGTGGGAAATCCGGGTCGTGACATAAACACTCCTAACACATAATCCAACGCTATTTACTTCAAGGGCAATGTAGGTAAAAAAAAATTAATTCATTCTTGAAATATATAAAAATCACATATTTTGGACCACAAAAAAGGCCGAAAAATCACTTATTATGGACCAGAGGGAGTATTGTATTGTGTGTTTTATTAATACTTGGATAGATTGTATTGTTTGATGTTGTTAAATAATATTTTGTTGTTTGGTTTGACTGTATCGTATTGTATTATAACTGATAAATTTTCTAAAATACCTCAATTATTTTAAACATTAAATTATAAAAAAAATATGCATAAAAACAATTTATGAAAATCCATTTCTACTAATTTATCACCAATTATGTCTTATATATAAATTAAGCAATTATATTCATGCAAATTCTATCAAATTAGGGGAACATGTTGATAATATTAAAAATAATAATAAGTACACTCCATTCATAATTAGATCATAATAATAATAAAATAATAAACAAAATATTAAGTACGCTTGAAAACAAGAGCAAAAACTTGAAAAAAAATTAACTATTATTAGGGGAAAAAATAAAGAACGATGATATTATTAGAAAAATAATAATAAAGAAGGATGATAAAAATAAATTAATTAGAATTGGAGTTAAAAATCAAAGTAGAAAAACCCACACCTTTGATGTTGGAGTTGGCAATAGTAAGTGGCATAAGGTAAAAAAAAAAAGGGACCAATAGGTTAGGAGATACAACAACAAACCCAGGTTTGATCCCAATACGTGGGGTCTGGGAAAATAGGTTAGGAGATATAGAGTTAAAAAAAAAAGTAAAGGGTAAAATAAAATTATGAAGTAATAAGTTAGGGCATAATTGGAAAGAAAAATAGGAAACAATCTCACCACACCAAATTAGTTGTCTCAAAAAATAAAACTTTTTATTATTTCGAAACAATGAATTTAATATATAATACAATTAATTTTAACGAAACAATCAAAACAAATATTATTTTGAATAACAATACAATAGTGATACAATAAGAAACAACTATCCAAAAAAGCTGATAGTCTGTGGGGGGGTTAATAGGAAAAATGAGACTATAATTATGACTACGTAATATTCATCAAGCATATCGTTTTTCCATTTGTTTTTTTGTTTGTCGATAGAGACTAATTGGAAAAATGAGAAATGGGTGTAGGAAATTAAGTTCTTTCTCTAAATCTGCTTTTCTCATTCCTTCGCTGAAATCAATGTGTTCAAATTTGTATCCTTGCATCGACCTTCTTTCCTTGTTATTTAAAGCGCAAAATTACCGAAGTGACTTCGAAGGTCCATGTCACATAAATAAAATTAATGTTGAAATATAAAATATTACGTAATTATTGTTGGAATACTCGAATAATATTTGAATTCTGTGTGGATATCTTGCCTTCGACAATATTACGTTTTCAGAGAGTTTTCTTCTTCTCCTTCTTCGTCTTATGTGTGTATCGAGATAGTTCAGAAGTTTATTGGGGTGTTTATATCAAATCAATCATGTTAGATTATTATATTTAAGTGATTTAATAAAGTAAGAATGCATATTAATTAATTATGTTTAATCGTTAAAACTTTATATGCAAATACGTGCAGATTCATTTGGTTGAGGGGTTGAGCAATAATTGCTAAAATGTCCATCATTAGCCAAGTATGACTGACTAGTCCACTATCTTCTGTCATGGGTCAAAATTGGATTAATAGACGCATCATTAGAAATAATTACAAATTGGTGAAACACGGGCTATTCTTTTAACCTTCTCACCACTACATGGAAAAGCAAAAAAGTTGTAGAAAATAACACTCGTATGTCATCACATTGAAAACATGCATTTAGATTTCGACAAGTAAAATACAACTGATCGCCTTTTATTTTTTACTTTTTTACCCACCATCATGCATTTTTCTTTTCAATATTCGAACCACAGTGTGCAAAAAGATATGCATGGGGTTTAACTCTTCATTTTATCCATCTTAACCTTAGTGAGAAGCTTCTATAATCACACAAATATCATGAACGCCCCACAAAGTTTTTACTCCTAAAAGACAAACTATCACAAGTTACAAAAAAGAAAATCTTAAATTCCGTGCCGAGTGAAACTACCTCATCTAAATTAAACGGATGTATTTTATTTATTACTTTACGACTTTCATCGTTAACGATGTAACTCTATATACTCCCTCCGTTCACTTTTACTTGGCCCGTTTTGACTTTTCACGTCCCTTTAAGAAATAATAAATGAAGTGTATAATTTACCATGATACTCATATTAATTGATGCATATTTTATTGAATTTGAGAAAATGATTTGAGATGGGCAATAAATACTATGGGTATAACATGAAAAAGAATTTATCTTCTCTTGATATGTGTAAAGTGATAAGTAAAAATAAAAATTTATTTTTAGTATACATGTCAAGTAAAAACACGAACGGAGAAAGTATACTTTATCTCCGCTCAGTAATCAGTCTCTCTCCAAGATCAAGATTTCCACAACATCCTGGAATTTAATTAGTCACGCCGCCCCAAGGAAAAGGGGACAAAACAAGGAAAGGCCAAAGTAGTAGTATTGCTATTTCTCACATTTCAGCAATATAAACGAAGGAGGTTTAATTGAATTTCTTTTGTTTGTAACTTTGTCTAGAAAAGCTTCTAGGTATTGTGAAAAAGGAGATTATTTTTATTTTTTATGAACGATTACGTGTAGTTATATATCTTTTAGATAATTTAATATCGTAAAAATTCTCATCATGAGATGGAGCTGTAAGTTTGATGTAGGATGCTGAGTTGGCATGATGACGAAGCAGCTGAGTCGTTTACTGAATTGCAACAGTAAGTGTTTATAATCATATAGATCGTATGAGGCTGCAAAAAAGAGAATCTTGAATAATTGAGTTAAAGATAAGGTATGATTATATACCTCAAAAAAGACAATTCAAATTACTGATCATACCTGTCTGAAAACTTTCTATATATAACGTACCCCAAGTCACTAAACAAATAACACCAACAAAAACCAAAAGTGCGCACTCCATAACATCAACTCAAATAATGGAGAAGGAGCACAAATACTATTTGTTTCTCTCAAAGTTGAACTTGTTTTTTCTTGTTACATTAACTTTTCATGGCCTTAGCCATGGCTTCCAAATGGATCAGGCACGTACATTAATGTCTTGGCGTCGTTCTAAAATGCATGCTCGGACAACAACTACTTATGGTCCTCATGAGGATGAGACATTATGGGCAGAAAACTTAGTATTTTCTGATGAAAAACATGTAGGGAATATGGAGGATGATCTTATTAAAGATGGTCTTCCAGGGCAGCCTTCAAATGTGATGTTTAAGCAATATGCAGGCTATGTTAATGTTGATGAAAAGAATGGCAGAAGCCTTTTCTATTACTTTGCTGAATCTTCTTCTGGAAATGCTTCTTCTAAACCTCTTGTTCTTTGGCTAAATGGAGGTAAATTATATGTGTTTGATGATTAATTCTGTCTCAACTTAATTCTGTCTTATTACTTACTCATCTTCTCTTAATACTCTTGCCATGCACCTAATTTAATCAAGTACTCATTTATTTTGTTTCGTTTTTATCCAACTTATCAAATTAAGTTGAATGTTAATTACTCTCCATGTTCCTTCCCCAAGATAAGGGTAAGGTATGCGTAGACAATTCCTCTCCAGACCCTACTTATGGAATTACACTTGATATGTTTTTGTTGTTGTTTGTATTACTCCCCGTATTCCACTTTATATACTTTAACATTTTTTCCTTCTCAATCTATTTAAAAAAGAATGATACATTTATATAATTGAATACTATTTAAGCTTAAACATCTTATTTTACCCTTAATAGTATATTCTTAATAACATATTCATACAACCGTAAAAATATCTATAGATGTTTATGAAGTCTTTTTTCTTCCTAAATTTTGTATTCAAGTCTAACGTTAATTACCATGTAAAATGAAACAGAGGGAGTAATATCTTTCTTGTTATGTTTTAGATATTTCTTAATATATAGTGATCTATTATTTGAAAATTTAATTTCGCAAAAGGTATAAATGGTCCGAGGAACATTTAATATCCGCTCATTTGCAAGAAAGTGGTTAATAGACAAATGGAGTGGGGACGCGCAACAGAGAATTATTGGTCACTCTTTTTCTTTCTTTACGTCTTTACTAAAGTAGAAGAGAAAAAAAGGAAGAAGAATTAGAGATGTAGCTACTATTGGATGACGAATAAAAGCATAATTGGGTGCAGGTCCCGGGTGTTCATCATTAGGATTTGGGGCCATGCTAGAGCTTGGGCCTTTTGGTGTAAACCCTGATGGTAAAACCCTTTATTCCAGAACATTTGCATGGAACAAAGGTACATTATATTCCATTTGCTAAACTAATCTTGACCTACTTATAATTAATGAAATTAATTTCTCAATAAGACAATTATTTTTTCTAATAACGTATACTCTACCTGTTTCTATTTATGTGGCAACATTACTCTTTGGGAAGTCAAAAAGGTTCTTCTTTATCACGGTTTTTCTTAAATATTTTTAATTATAATGCTTTTTTGTGTAAAAACTTGATGAATCTATATCTAAATACACCGATCAAAATTAGGAATTTTGATCCTCGTACTCTGTAACTTGCCACATAAAACGGAATGGAGACATTGTACTGGTAGTTAAAAAAATTCATTGTGCTGCTGAATATAACTACTTATAGTTAATGTATGTATTTTTTTTTCTTTTATTTATTTACGTATGTAATGATGGGTATACAGTTGCGAATGTGATGTTTCTGGAGTCGCCGGCAGGGGTTGGCTTCTCCTATTCCAACACTACCTCCGACTATGCAAAGTCAGGCGATAAGAGGACTGGTACACACAGTTACTTCATCTCGTTAATATAGTAGAAACAATTGTCAGTTTCATTATTATTTTTCTAAAATTAGTTTAACAGTCAAAATGATGGAATTTCACTCTTAATTATATACTAATTTTCTTCAAGTTCAACTTTACATTTCTCTTTTCTTCAACTTCAGTAAAATATTGTCAAAGCAGCTAGTACATTATTAGCATTTGGTAGTCATACTACTGGAGAAAATCTTTTGAGTCACTTACGCCCGTTTGGCCATAAAAAAAGATTTTTTTTACTTCGAATTTTTTTTTACCTTTTTTCGAAATCAATGTTTGGCCATGAAAATTTCAAAATTTACTTGAAGTTAAATTTAGAAAATATTTCGGAATTCGAAAAATGACAAAAAGTTATTTTTCAAAATTTTCATTTGAAAGCACTCACAAAATTCAAAAACAACTTAAATTATATTCATGTCCAAAAACAACTCTAATTTTCAACTTGAATAAAAAATTCACTTATTTTCGGAATTTCACGTTCTTATGTCGAAACGCCCACTTAAAGTGAGGCAGAGGCGGTGTCTTTCTTATCAGATGAGATTTTTTTAGTTATCATTAAACGATCACATTCAGTTATTTATTTATTTATTTTCCTTAAACTATATTTTTTTTATTGGGTGACAGCTGAAGATGCATATAGGTTTCTAGTGAATTGGTTCAAGAGGTTTCCACATTACAGAGACAGGGATTTCTACATCATGGGAGAAAGCTATGCAGGTATCTAGTACAGTATCAGTAATTAACAAACGAAAAAATACAAAACAAAAACTTTTGATATTCTTGAATTATCCTTCTAGTAGTGAGAGCCCTCATTATTGGGTTCTGTCCAATAGAATTTGTAAGAATTAAGGACCACTGTATCAGAGACAGCTTGTGCATATTTTGACCATTCACAGAAATTCCGAAATGAGCTTTAATTTCTGATTAAAAATTTTGGCTATATTTGTAATACAATCTTATATAAGTAGTATATATCTAAGTCATGGTCAACATGACAGCTAATATTGCTGTGACTGCTCATCACAGGATTCTACGTACCAGAGTTAGCAGACATCATTGTCAAGAGGAACATGTTGCCCACCGCAAACTTCAACATCCAATTTAAAGGAATCATGGTAATATGCTCCTATCATTTAATTTGTTGACCTTTTGTTGTTATTAAATCTTACTTGTATACCTAGTAAGACTCGATTGGTTCACAAGATTCTATAGAGATGATGAATAATGAAACACCATCTCGAACTACTATGCCACCGAGAATGAATGTCCAATCTTATAATCAGATGTGCATCTAGGATTTAATCTGAGTTCATCCCCTAAAAATTTTAGCATTGAACTCGTTATATTTTCAAAGTTATGAGTTCAAATATACTATTTGTTGCAATTTTAGTAGATTTTGCACATAAATTTATAATCCGCATCAAAAATTCAGTTGAACCCGTCACGTGTATACTACATACGCTCGTGCTCATAACACATGGTCTATTATTTGTTCATGTAAAAATAAGGAGAAGACAAGTAAAGCAAAATCTTATAAAGGGCTAGCTAGCTTTTGTTGTGTTGTGTAACATCATCGTCAAAAATTGCAAGTACATTCTTAACATATTATTTCGTGTGCGGACCTAATTCTTTTATCTTTCTATTTATAGAACAAGCATGTGGAACTTTTTATTTTATTTTATTTTATGAAGCGAGATTAATAGAGCACAAGATATGCTATAATACCATGCATATTGAAATCTGTAACCACTTCAAACTAAAATTGTAAGCTATAGGAGACTAACACATTTTTAATTACTTAGTTATATCTAACGTTCCTTTACGAGGTATAACAAGTAAAACTACTGTATAGCATATACTCAGTATTATTTTCTTTGAGAATCAAGTAAAATTAATGGAGAAATTACATATTGCAGATAGGGAATGGTATAATGAATGATGAAACAGACGAGAAAGGGACATTGGATTATTTATGGAGCCATGCACTGATCTCAGACGAGACTCATCGAGGTCTTGTACAACACTGCAAAACGGAGACCGAAACATGCCAACATTTTCGGAACATAGCAGAGGCTGAGTTCGGAAACGTCGACCCTTACAACATCTATGGTCCCCAGTGCTCCATTAATTCAAAGAGCAGATCTTCTTCTCCGAGACTGAAGAATGGATATGATCCTTGCGAACAACAATACGTTCAGAATTATCTCAATCTTCCTCATGTGCAGAAGGCCTTGCATGCTAACCTAACCAACCTTCCTTACCTTTGGAACCCTTGCAGGTAATCCAACTAAGTAAATATTATGTATAGCATATCGATTTCCTTTTCATAGTTTGACTCGGCACAGAGTTTAGAAAAAAAGGAAGATTTTTTAAACTTGTGCTTTTAAAAGCTTTGTGGGGTCATGACATTTGTGTCGTTATAAAAATTTCTCATTAAGGGTAAAATAAAGAGTTTAAAGTTCAATTATTTCCAAATTTAAAAATGTGTCACTTATTTTGGAACAAACTAAAAAAGAAGTACATCATCTAATTTGAAACGGATGGATATATATCGATAATATAAAAAAAAAATTACACTATCATTGTATCTGTATTGATTTATATATACACTATTGTGTAAAACGTGTTGTAACTAATAATCTACCTTATTTTTGTAATTATAAATTAAATTCTACTTTTTATGGATAATAACTTGTACTTATCTTTTACGAAAACTCTTTTACATCATCAAGTGTGTATTCTAACCTGTTGGCACAGTGACATGTCTTGTTTTTAAGATTACAAATCTCACTCTTCGTGATAGTTACTTGTAGTCATCTTTTATATTAGTTGATAGTATAAGGGTCACTTTTAATTTGTAGAAGGTAACTGAACTCATAAAAAATAGTGTATATGATATGATATGATATGATGATTTTTTTTTAGCAATCTGGATTGGAAGGATACTCCATCAACTATGTTTCCGATATACAGGAGACTTATTGCATCTGGTCTACGTATACTTCTTTACAGGTAAATTTATTAAGGGCTTATCTTAGACTTTGGTTTATGCTCATGATATTATTTGTTCGAATAAAGAACAAGTTGATTTGTATTGTTTGGAAACAGTGGAGATGTTGATGCAGTAGTTTCAGTTACTTCAACTCGCTATAGCCTTAGTGCTATGAATCTTAAGGTGATGAAACCTTGGCGTCCTTGGCTTGATGACACACAAGAAGTATGTTCTTCGAAGATTTTTTTAATGATAATTTTATATATTTGTGGTGAGAAATAAATCTTATTTTTTCGTTCTTTGTTTCTTTTAATTTAAAGGTGGTTGTATAATTTCTCCAGGTAGCTGGATATATGGTGGTTTTTGATGGATTAGCTTTTGCAACAGTTAGGGGAGCAGGGCACCAAGTTCCACAATTTCAACCACGTCGAGCTTTTGCTTTGTTGAATATGTTTTTTGCCAATCATTTTTAAGATTTTTAGCATTTGGGATTGGTCCCGTTGGAAGTTCATTTCCCACTCATCCGAATAATTGGACATATTTTATTAATCAAATTCTTATTCTCATTAAGAAATATGTCTCTCTTCTCCATGACTCTGAGAGGAAATAAAACACAAATTCTAGCAATCTATAACCTCTCTTGATTATACTTGAAAAGCCTTAACAACAATAAATTTTCTTCTTAATTAAGTACTATTAAATATATTTCTCTATCTTCTTTTACCGAACAATGGAAGAGGCAATTCTAGCCTTACTTCTTAGGTGCAATAGCCTGCCGATATTATTGCTTTTGTTGTTCAACTCTTTGACTTACGAACATGAATTCCAATTGTACGTGGAGACGAATGTTGTCCCGCATTAATGTTGTATAATAATAAGTTTTTAGTTTCTCTTATAGTTCATTGAGTGTATAAGACACAGGGAAGTCTTACGTTTGAACGTCATAACCTTTTAAAAGACACATGCATAAAGTCAATCAGACTAAAACAGATGAAGTAATACTGTTTCTCACAAAGGTTAAATGGTGTGTTGTTAAGTGTGTAAACTAGTATAAATGAAACCAAACAAAGTAGTACTCTTTGATAAATTTTCATTTTATTTTATACAACCACCACTAATAACCAGTGACGGACCCAGGATTTTGTGCAAGCAGGTTCAATCTTAGAAGTATATAACTTTAGTCGTAAAATAGTAGTTGTCAAGTGGGTTCAAATAAATATTTATACAAAATTTACACAACTTTAATCCTAATTTATACATATACACAGTATTATTTTTTTGTGAAGCGGGTTCAGTTGAACCCGGTAGCCACCACTTGGGTCTGCCACCGCTAATAACTGATTTTATTAAAGAGAAAAGTAAAATACGAAGAGCATAGGACTAGATCAACCCCCCATGGATCAAGCTTGAGAGAAAAGAGTAAACATAAATTCCCTATTATTTTGAAATACTAGATCCGAGCTACTTAAATACATAAAAGAATATCTAAGGATCTAATACAAATACTATATATTGCATTTTTTGAATCGTTTTTTCTTCTGGGACCAATTTGATATTTCTTTTTATTCAAGGAGGAACCATTTAAATCTTTGGACACCTTTTTTCTTTTCCTAATTTCTCTGTCCTCAGAATCTTCTCGCCAAATAACCTAATTCATCATCACTGAATCATCTTCTTCTGAGAAAGACTCAAAAATCTATTTTATCAAATAAATATTAACTTTATCTCATTTCTCTATCAGCCGTCCTGTCTGATCGAACAACGACGTAAAAATATGGAAGCCGACAAACTCCTTAATATATATCCTTCGTTTTATCCCCTTTGAAACAACCTAAGAAATAATTCAGAGCTGTTAAGTGTCGTACGACGTTTTAACCAATGAGCACAAAGTACAAACATGTCACTACAACAGCGTCAATCTCATACCAAGTACCAAAAAAATAAAGATATGACGACATTCTCAACGTTTTACACACTCTTTATACATAATGACGAACATTTACCGTTGAGTTATCAGTCACCATTTCTTGTTTCTTGCACGGGAAGGAAGAAAATTAAAAGTTCATTCTGTTTTAAGTCTCTCTCTAATTATTTTGTGCTACTTAAGTGCCCAACAATGTAATGCAGGAGAAGCTGATGTTCTAAGCAAATTTCTTAAGGCTCGACGAGCAAATCACTTGCACACAACAAGAATTACCAATAGCCTAGCGGCTGATGAGAAACAGAGATCAGTGTCAGGATTCTTAGTGCCGCAGGTAGGATCAAAGGAAGAGGACAAGATCTCAGCATTGCCAGGGCAACCAAGTGGGGTTAATTTCGATCAGTATTCAGGATATGTGACTGTTGATGCTGATGCTGGTAGAGCCTTGTTCTATTACTTCACCGAATCAACTCAAGATCCTTCTACGAAGCCCCTTGTTTTATGGCTAAATGGAGGTAAGTACACACTCACAACATTCCCCCGTTACCCCAATTGCTAAGAGGAAGACTGTTTTTCTAACATTAATTTCATGCAAAACTATGAAGATTTTAATATTCCTTTATTGTGTCATTCATTCTGGTGTTGCTTTAAGAAATATATTAATGCACTTACCATGTTTCCTTTGTTGTTTTGTATGTACTTGATGATTAGGACCTGGTTGTTCGTCGCTTGGGGCTGGAGCAATGATGGAACTCGGACCATTCCGTGTCAATAAAGATGGAAAAACCTTGTGGCTCAACCCATTTGCTTGGAATAACGGTAATACTTAATCACCTCTCTTCTGCAAAATCTGTCATCACAATTGATAGTAATTAATAAGAAACACGTAAATAACAATGACAATAATTTTGTGACTTTAAAGCAGTGGCAAACATCCTCTTTTTAGAATCTCCTGCCGGTGTTGGTTTCTCTTACTCTAACACATCATCGGATTATATAACTGGAGATGAAAAGACTAGACAAGACAGTTTCACCTTTCTCGTCAATTGGATGGAAAGATTCCCAGAATATAAACACCGAGATTTCTACATTACTGGAGAGAGTTATGCTGGGCACTATGTGCCTCAACTTGCGCAGCTGGTCTTATCCCACATGAAAACAGAACCCAACCTTGTCATTAACTTGCAAGGAGTAGCTGTAAGTTAAGCTTCAAATGATCACCAAATTCTCTTTCTCCTGATTAAGTCACTAAATTATATCGTCTACATATTAATTACATGCACATGACATTGTTTCAGACTGGAAATGGTGTCATTGATGATGAAACAGCGACCAGTGGTTCCTATGACTTCTATTGGACACATGCACTAATATCAGATGAAATCCATGAAGGAATTGTCTCGAATTGCAACTTCTCCGCAGAAACCTCTACCACAGAAGCTTGTAACAAGTACACAGGCCAAGCAGATTCATCTCAAGGCAATATATACACCTATAACATATATTCTCAATTGTGCAACTCCTCTGCCTATTTTTCCCTTCCTGTAAGTTCCCTGGCTAAACTGCTCATTCATTCTTGACAAAAAGAAAATATTTGCACCGAGTACTTATACCAATTTTAATAAGTAGTAATATAAATTCAAGTGTCCCAAATTAAGCTGAGAATCATGGTGAGAAAGAAAAGAAAGAAGAAGAAAAAGACCATGCAAAACAGCAGATTCTGCACCCCAATGACAAGCAGTACTCTTCCCAGTAGATTTTACATACCTTTATTAAATTTATACCATAACTATTTCTTTTTGCTTATAACAGATAGATGGATTTGATCCATGCTCGGCTGATTACGTAGACAATTACCTAAACACTGTTGGAGTACAAAAGGCACTTAATGTCAAAGATATACCCCATTCCTGGGATTCTTGCAAGTAAGTAAACATACTGTGATATTTTAGAACATTTTCCTTCTTCAAATCAAGAAGGCTGATTTTCTTCCTTTAGGTTTAAATTCACTTGCTTCAATTCTCCCTTGTGCAGTGGTTACATACAAGGCTCTTGGCAGGACTCCCCGCATACTATGCTACCAATCTTTCAAGAACTCATGCAAAATGGCATTAGGGTTTTGATTTATAGGTAAGTAAATCAAGCAATGAAGCAGTCACCACAAAAGCAATTCTGAAATTTTAGCTATTTCGAAACAATAACATTTTACTCGAGCCTTTTTTTTGTTACAATTTCAGTGGAGATGTAGACCATATTTTGCCTGTGACGACAAGTAGATATGCTATAGACAAAATCAAAACACCAGTCAAAACACCATGGTATCCTTGGTTCTTCCAGGGCGAGGTAACGAAGTAGTCATTATTCTTTCCCTCTACAATCTCTTTCAAAAATCTCATGTATGCATATGAATTAATTATTTCATATAATACTTTTTCTTTTAAGGTTGGTGGTTATGCAGTAGAATACCAGAACTTGACATTCGTGACCGTAAGAGGAGCAGGACATTTTGTTCCAAGCTATCAACCTGGCCGTGCATTGACCATGTTCTCATCCTTCATCAATGGCACACTCCCTCCTCATCTCCACTAAACAGAAAACAAACGAATATTGTTATATTCCCTTAACAAAGAGACGTATAAATTATGGCCTCTCTGACTATATGTGTTTCTGACACCAGATGCATTCCCAATGTCTAGTTGCATAAGAGCTTTATAGGAAAAGGTTAAATTTCCAGCCGGAGCTCCCCTTTCCTTTCCGAGTTTCTTCCTATTCTGCTCTGTACCCGTCGTCACTTGTACTCTGGGAAAAAAAGAGAACACAATGAATGCATGAGTTTCTCAATTTTCCTCGTCGATTGGATTCAAGATTTGCAGCATAAGAATAACTAATATGGAGAGATAAAGAAATTGAATATGAAAAAAGGAAAAGAAAATCTTCTATATGAATTCACAGTAGCAATAGAAAAAAGCAAAAACAGACAACAGGAAAAGATGCAAACAATGTCATACTCAATATAGACTCTATGATTAAGTTGAAAGGCCGTCTCGGCAAAATAAAAAGTCTATAAGTTGCAAAAACATCATAAGTACCTTTTGTTTTGGTGGTACTT
This sequence comes from Nicotiana sylvestris, assembly GCF_000393655.2. Lineage (NCBI taxonomy): Eukaryota > Viridiplantae > Streptophyta > Magnoliopsida > Solanales > Solanaceae > Nicotiana > Nicotiana sylvestris. Next base: position 178,456,670 of record NC_091057.1, read on the forward strand.
AACTAGTTATATCAATTTTATGCATGTTAGTTTTGGATCAAATTTTGTGAATTTGACATGAATGAAAATATTATAAATGATTCAATGACTTGAGGTCGGATTTATTTTTCGACAAGAATAATAAAATGGGTGTAGATTGCAAAAAGGGGTTGGCACCTTGAAATCAGAGTGCAGGGTCAATTTGTACTCCTGGACTCAAATGCTGACGTTGTCAACTCACTATCTCTTGTCGCATAGTTGCTTTTTCTTCCTCTAGCTTTTGATGCATCCGCTCTTCTAGTTTTTGCATGAGATCATTAGAACACTAAAAGAGGGTTCAAATTGTATTCCGCTCAAAACAGTTTTTTCATAACCCCCATCCAACAATCTCAGGCATCCTGGATGTTCAGGTCCCATGACAGATGCAAATGCATCTACAGATTCAATGTCATCTCCACTTTGTTGTGATTCAATTTTTCTCCATTTCATTGTGGAAAGAAACTTAAAAATAGAATACAAATAAAAACAGAACGACACCCTAGAATCAAAAGAAAGCTTCCAAGTGGGCATTGCAAAAAAAGGATTAGAGTCATAACCAGGCTTGTATTCGCTCTACATAAACTACACAAAATAGTCTTAGCAACATCAACAAAGTGTCAATGATTAGAGTCATAACCAGCCTTATATGGAGAAAAACCATATTATCATATATGCTGTCAGAAAATAGTACTATTCCATTTCCTTAGAAGAGAAACTTCTTCTCTTCATAAGCTGAACTTTCGGGAATAGGAAAATGCGAGAATTTTATATCCCAGACAAAAGGACAACATAAATTGGTTAGATAAAGGAGAGGGGAACACCAAGTTGTTTCACAGATTTATAAAGGTAAAGAGGAATAATTAGGCATTTTAAAGATTCAGAGACCTGATAGAAGACAATCAGATTGCAACAGCAGCAGAACAAGTTTTTAGAGGATCTGTTCAATGGAGTATTAACTCAACTACCATTAGTTGTCACCTAACAGGGCCAAAATCTGAGATTTACGGACTATAGCCAAACTTGTTATGTCAGTAGTGTGTGGATGCTTCCATTGTCTTCGATTCTCAGTATAAAAGTTCCCCCCACCCCCAAAAAAAACCCATATCAGTAACCAAAAAAATAAGAAGAGGAAGTAGAAACCCTGAATAGAGATCACATAGTAGAAGAAATACAACAGAATATGACCATCCACATCCGGAAAGCTGTTCCCTCTGCTTTTACCCCTTCGAATGAAATGATCTTCAGCTCAAGCAGTGATCCAGAAATTCGAAACCTGAAGGAGACTTAGAAAATCCTTGAGCTAGGTTGTAAAGAATTGAGAACTTGTGAATTTTTTTTGAGACCTCTGGAAGCCATATCCAAGGCAGGTAATTGAATGAATGCGGGAACTGTTGGAATATATACTATTAACCATGGGTTTGGTTTAGAAATAGTATTTATTATGAAATAATTATTTAGTCAGTTTTAATAAAGTTTTAAATAGATCATATATTAGTTTGTGTCCTTTGCTTATATAGCTGATGATTTAGTGTATAGAGTTTAGCTTATACACGGAAGATTAAATCATCAGTTCTTATAAGTATAAAGTTTGGGTTCACAATCTAATATGAAATTGGACAAACCATTAGGAATGATTGCAGCACAAGATTAAATATAATTTATCTTGATTATGGGAATTTTAATTCCAACTTCTTGTGCTAGTACATTTTGTATGTATTGAACGACCAAGTAGAGATAAGTATTTTATACTGACTTAATAAAATCTTGATACAATTATTATTAGTTGTGTATATTATTATTGTTTTGACTTATTAAAAGACGAGATTTTTCGTGGGTCAATATACCTGGTAAATTGGACAATAATAATGTACATTGGCGAAGTAATAGTTAGTTGATAGAATCCATGTCTCGGTTTAGAGATTGATGATACACCTTTATTAAAGCTTATAAGTTTTCATGTGCAAACCCGGACGGTGGATTTTGTATCCGACACATGAAATAAGTTAACCGAAAGTCTAAAGGAAATAATCAATAAATTAAATCGTCAGGAATTTAATTTATGATTAGTATCTGAATCTTAATATGGGGAGTTAAATAAGATTTAAGGGATGAATTTCGAAATTGGATAAGGAGTGCAATTATGATTTTTTAGTGGAATAATTCGTAATTAATTATGGTGGATATTAATTTCGAAAATTATAAATTAATTCCATAATTGGAAGCCTTGTTAATTAAATTTTGTTTTAATAAGAAATAAAGGAATTCTTTTTTTTGGTGGAAAGGAAAACCTAACAAGTTTTGGAAAAGTGTTTTAACCCTTAAAACTTGTGCTATAAATACATAAGGTTTTCCATCTAGAGAAGGGAGAGAAGTGGACGAACTTTTCAGCCTTTTTCCTAGAAAATTTTGCCCACACGAAATTACTATTTTCGGATATTATTTGGGTAACACAGTAGAAGACCGTGGAACGTTTGGAGATCGTGATCGTGCAGGTGGTGGAGATTTCATTGAGTTGCTGTGGAATTGGAGGCTCACGTGATAGAGGAACTTTGTTCACACTTCAAGAGGTAACCCGTGAAATCCCGTTTATGCTAGTTGTCTAGATTACATGTGATTTTGATACTGGAATTGTTTCCGCTGCTTATTATAATCCATAAGGAACAACTAGAGGAAATGCTCGAGGATCCAACTTTATTGCGCTATGAAAGCTATCTTATGTAAAAAAACAATATTGGTCTTTTCATTGGTATTGCTAATGGTAATGGTAAAGGTATCAACCAAAGATGGTAAAGATTTTGACAGTAAGAAAGAGAAACAAGCACAAATAGAGACAACCTAATTCCATATTTACTAGCATTGCAAGGACTAAGTTCTGAATCTTATAATGTAAACAAAGCAGCCACTACAAACATTAAGTAGTGAATTTGATGATGAGTTCATCCTGGTGATGTAGAAATTTGCATTAAAAATTATTGCATTAGCATACTGACCTCCCCCCCTGAAGAAGCATAATTTCACAAATTTTATAAAACCATAACCTATAAAAACATTCGCAAACCCTAACCCTTGCCTCCACAGAAATGGATTCAAAATTAAACACAACTTTCTCAATCAAAACACACACACACACACAATTTTGTTATCATCCCGCACATGTTAAGAAATTGGAAAATAAAGCGGAAAAGGTACTATGGGTGAAAATGAGACCTTAAACCAGGTGATTAAAGAAGCTGAGGCTTGACCAGACTGAAACTCAGATACACATCTTGTTGCGGAAGCCAAATGTATAGAGTGTGAATAAGTCACAACTACTATACCAAAATTTATGACAGCCACCAAATAATAAATAAGACAACAAAACAACAATAAAGGGAACACCAGAATTTACGAGGTTCGGCTAATTTTGCCTACTCCTCGGACACAACCAATATTTTATTCCACTCCAAAAATACAAGTAAAATAATACTAAAGAGAGAAGATACAAATGCCTTAAACAGATGAGAAGGCAAATGAGAGGTGTGTTTAAAACCTAAACATTAAGCCTTCTTTTATAGGGGGAAAATCCCCCCAACTTTTGTTTTCCCACCGATGTGGGACAAACATTTTGTCAAATTCAACAAATCTCCACCTTGGCAAAATTCCACATCTTCCAATCTTCTTCTCCAATAACATCTGGTTTCTTTTCTTCAATGGCCAGATCTAGCCCTTGTTGAAAAAGGACATCTAGAACCTCGCCTTGCCACATCCCAAAATGCCCGGACCCGTCAAAAATTTCTACCGCAAATTTCGCATTTGACACAATTCTTGTCATAAGCGAAGATGCCAATGATGACGTATTGTTGACACTTGATGTAGATTCTTCTTGTTTATTATCTCCCATATTTGACACAAATATTATTTAATAGCTGACGACACAAATCAAGATTATTTCCTTTCTGATGTAGAAGATCAGACTAAGCTGCAACTACAGAGCATACTCAGAATTTACGAGTGTGAATAAGTCACAACTACTATACCAAAATTTATGACAGCCACCAAATAATAAATAAGACAACAAAGCAACAATAAAGGGAACACCAGAATTTACGAGGTTCGGCTAATTTTGCCTACTCCTCGGACACAACCAATATTTTATTCCACTCCAAAAATACAAGTGAAATAATACTAAAGAGAGAAGATACAAATGCCTTAAACAGATGAGAAGGCAAATGAGAGGTGTGTTTAAAACCTAAACATTAAGCCTTCTTTTATAGGGGAAATTTTCCCCCAACTTTTGTTTTCCCACCGATGTGGGACAAACATTTTGTCAAATTCAACAAATCTCCACCTTGGCAAAATTCCACATCTTCAATTTTCTCTCAATAACAAATTTTGGTTGTGTCTTCATCTTCAATCTTCAGTGTTCAACAATGTTGATCAAATCCAAACAATGTTGAAACTTGATCGCAGTCACCACCTTTGTCAGCATATCAGCAGGATTCTCCGTAGTATGAATTTTCTTCACTGTGACTCCACCTTCTTCTATGATTTCTCGTACAAAATGATATCGAACATCAATGTGCTTCGTCCTTGCATGATAAACTTGGTTCTTCGCTAATTGAATAGCACTTTGACTATCACAAAAAATTGTGATACCTTTTTGTTCAACACCAAGCTCCTTTAGCAATCCTTGAAGCCAAATTGCCTCTTTCACAGCCTCTGTAATAGCCATGTACTCTGCCTCTGTTGTAGACAAAGCAACTGTTGACTGCAAAGTAGACTTCCAACTAACTGGTGCCTTTGCAAAAGTAAACACATAACCAGTAGTTGATCTTCGTTTGTCCAGATCACCCGCAAAATCTGAGTCACAATATCCAACTACAGACTGATTGTCTTCCTGCTCAAAAACTAACCCGACATCTACAGTATTATGAATATACCGTAGAATCCACTTCACAGCTTGCCAATGCTCCTTCCCTGGATTGTGCATATATCTGCTAATAACTCCAACAGCTTGTGAAATGTCAGGCCTTGTGCAAACCATTGCATACATCAAGCTACCAACAACATTTGCGTATGGTACCTTTGACATATACTTTCGTTCAGCTTCATCCATTGGCGACATAGTAGTACTTAGCTTAAAATGGGAAGCAAGTGGAGTACTAACTGGCTTAGTCTTGTCATCTATGCCAAAACGTTGAAGTACTCTCTTCAAATATTCCTTTTGAGATAAACAGAGTTTCTTTGAACGTCTATCTCTAATTATCTCCATGCCAAGAATTTTCTTTGCCTCACCCAAATCCTTCATCTCGAACTCCTTCTTCAGTTGAATCTTCAACTTATCAATTTCTTCCAAATTCTTGGAAGCTATCAACATATCATCAACATATAGGAGAAGATATACAAAGGAACCATCTTTAAGCTTGTGCAAATACACACAATGATCGTATTTGCTTCTCTTGTACCCTTGCCGCAACATAAACTCGTCAAATCGCTTGTACCATTGTCTAGAAGATTGTTTCAATCCGTACAACGATTTTTCAAGTTTGCACACCATATTTTCTTTTCCAGCAACTTTGAATCCTTCTGGCTGAGTCATGTAGATTTCCTCCTCCAAGTTTCCATGTAAAAACGCAGTTTTTACATCCATCTGAACTAGTTCCAAATCCAATTGTGCTACTAAAGCCAACATAATTCTAATGGAGGAATGTTTTACAACTGGAGAAAACACTTCATTGTAATCAATTCCCTCCTTTTGAGCATATCCTTTGGCCACCAATCTTGCTTTGTAGCGAACATCTACTTGGTTAGGAAATCCTTCCTTCTTTGTAAATACCCATTTGCACCCAATTGCTTTCTTTCCTTCGGGAGATTGGCCAATCTCCATGTATGATTCTGATGAAGGGACTGTATTTCATCATTCATGGCAATCCTCTACTTATCTTCTTCTGAACTTTGGACAACGTCTTTATAAGTAGTAGGAACATTCAGCTACAATTGAGGTTGCACAAGCAACCGTCTCTATGAGACGAACAGGTTTCGTTATTGTTCTTTTTGGCCTGCTGGTTGCTATTGATTCAAGTTGTTGTTAAGGTTCCTGAGTTGGAATCTCCTCTACTGGCTCTCCTTCTAGAGGATAATCTTCATTTGTTTCCTCCTCTGCTTCTTGTGTAGGAAAAATAAATTTTCCCTCAAACTCCACCTGCTTAGAAGCACCTTTATTTTGTTTGGTATCTTCTGTTACCTTATTTACCATAGCAGATTCATCAAAGGTAACATCCCTGCTGAATATTACTTTCTTTGTCATAGGACACCATAAGCGATATCCTTTGACTCCAGAAGTAATTCCCATAAAAATAGTCTTCTTTGCCCTTGGATCCAATTTTGACTCCGTCACATGATAATATGCAGTTGAGCCAAACACGTGCAAAGAGTTATAATCTACAACAGGTTTTCCATACCATTTTTCAAATGGTGTCTTGCCATTAATAGCAGCAGATGGTAAGCGATTAATGAGGTGGCATGCATATGTAATTGCCTCAGCCCAAAATTCTTTGCCCAAGCCAGCATTGGACAACATACACCGTACCTTCTCCAGCAAGGTCCGGTTCATACGTTCTGCCACTCCATTTTGTTGTGGTGTATGTCTAACAGTGAAGTGTCGGACGATGCCATCATTTTCACATACCTTATTGAAATGATCATTTTTGTATTCACCTCCATTGTCTGTGCGAATACACTTGATCCTCCTGCCTGTCTGATTCTCCACCATCGTCTTCCATTTGAGAAAAATTCTCAACACTTCATCTTTGCTCTTCATTGTATACACCCATACTCTTCGGGAAAAATCATCAACAAAGGTTACAAAATAGTGCTTCCCACCCAATGAAGGTGTTTTGGAAGGACCCCAAACATCAGAGTGTACATAATCCAAAATGCCTTTAGTATTATGGATCGTTGTACCAAATTTAACCCTTGTCTGTTTCCCTTTGACACAATGCTCACAAAACTCCAAGTTGCAAGCCTTTACTCCTTTTAACAATCCTTGATCTGATAGAGTTTTCAAGGATTTTCCTCCAGCATGTCCCAAGCGCATGTGCCATAGCTTGGTTGCTTCTGCCTCTTTGTCGTCACTGGATGTCACTGTCGCTGTCCCAATAACTGTACTGCCACGATAGCGGTACATATTATTATTCTTCCGATTAGCCTTCATTACCACTAGTGCACCGGAGCATACTCTCATCACTCCATTTTCTGCAATGATTTTGAACCCTTTTGATTCCAGGGCTCCCACAGAGATGAGATTCTTCTTCAAATCCGGTACATATCGAACATCTGTCAATGTTCTGATCATTCCATCATGGTTCCTTAATCGTATTGAACCAATGCCATATGAGGTAAGAGGGCTGTTATCCGCTGTGTGGACGACTCCATATTCTCCTTCTTGAAATTCCACAAACCAGTCCCTGTTGGGACACATATGATGGCTACAAGCCGAGTCCATCAACCATATGTCTGATGATGTTAATGACTCTGTTGTAACTAATGAGAAGTCTGAATCATCACAATCAGCTACATTTGAATCCATAATGGCCTTTCCATTATTATATTTGGCCTTATTCTTCAACTTCGGACAGTCTTTCTTCCAGTGCCCTTTTTCTCGACAAAAGGCACATTCATCTTTGCTGGGTCTGGATCTTGACTTGGATCTTCCCTTCTTTGTCCTCGTTTGATTTTGAGGACGACCCCTCACAAATAGTGCTTCTCCTTCTCCGCCCTTCTGTTTTTCTCGCTTTCTTTGTTCATAGCTGTACAAAGCCGAACAAACTTCTCTGAGAGAAACTTCGTCATTTCCATGGAGTAGAGTAGTTTCAAGGTGCTCGTACTCATCAGGAAGTGACGCCAACAACATCAAGGCCAAGTCACCATCATCATAAGTTGTATCCATATTTTGCAAATCTGTAACCAACTTATTGAAACTGGTGATATGTTCATTCATCGTGGTACCAGGAACATAGGTGAAGTGAAACAATCTCTTCTTCATGTACAATTTATTTTGACTGTTTTTCTTCAAAAATTTATCCTCCAGTGCTTTCCATAATCTACTTGCAGAAGTTTCCTTTGTGTATGGATATTTCTGCTCTCTAGCAAGGTAGGATCGAATGGTACCGCAAGCAACACGATTGATAATTCTCCAATCTTCTTCTCCAATAACATCTGGTTTCTTTTCTTCAATGGCCAGATCTAGCCCTTGTTGAAAAAGGACATCTAGAACCTCGCCTTGCCACATCCCAAAATGCCCGGACCCGTCAAAAATTTCTACCGCAAATTTCGCATTTGACACAATTCTTGTCATAAGCGAAGATGCCAATGATGACGTATTGTTGACACTTGATGTAGATTCTTCTTGTTTATTATCTCCCATATTTGACACAAATATTATTTAATAGCTGACGACACAAATCAAGATTATTTCCTTTCTGATGTAGAAGATCAGACTAAGCTGCAACTACAGAGCATACTCAGACAGAACCTTGACACAGTTACCAAGATAAATCTTTTATGATGTGGAAGATCAGACTATGCTGCAACCACAGAGCATACTTAGACAGTACCTTGGCTCTGATACCAATTGTTGCGGAAGCCAAATGTATAGAGTGTGAATAAGTCACAACTACTATACCAAAATTTATGACAGCCACCAAATAATAAATAAGACAACAAAGCAACAATAAAGGGAACACCAGAATTTACGAGGTTCGGCTAATTTTGCCTACTCCTCGGACACAACCAATATTTTATTCCACTCCAAAAATACAAGTGAAATAATACTAAAGAGAGAAGATACAAATGCCTTAAACAGATGAGAAGGCAAATGAGAGGTGTGTTTAAAACCTAAACATTAAGCCTTCTTTTATAGGGGAAATTCCCCCCAACTTTTGTTTTCCCACCGATGTGGGACAAACATTTTGTCAAATTCAACACATCTAGCCTAACACAAACCTGAATTTCGAGAAGCCAAAAAATAAAATAAAAATAGAGAAGTTTTTGGAGGCTGAATTTTCATAATTGCCAATAGAATTGACAATTTCTAAATCACGAGTAAATATTTAAGCAATCGGCTAATAAAATTTGTTATCCTTTAGTAACCAAGCAATTATCAGCCACAAAATAGGAAAATAAACTTGAATAGGAAAAGAGACTGACCAGAAGATTAATCCCTCGCAGCCAAATCCGAGCAAAACCCTTCAGACTTCAGAGGGATTGATTGTATTTGGAGGAGTAAATTCTGTTCGCGCGAAAGAAGTAGAGGCGCGCGTTTTATTTTGGGAAAAGTTGAAAGAAAATAATAGAAAGGGGAAACTTAGAAAAATCCAAAACTAATGAAACGATACTATAAAATATCTTTCCGAAATAACTGATGCAATAGAGGAATATATGCAACGGCTGTGATAATCGTGCATTATGTACCTCTAAATTCTAATTTTTTAACGACATAGCGATAAATTAATTATGAAGAAACGAAAGATAACATAGTCATTATTCATTAATGTTACACTGAGATTGCTTACTTCAAGAGCTTTTTTGTATTTAAGTAGTATTGAAGAATTAACTTAAATATTGATTGTTACTCCATATTTTTTTGCATAAATTCATACACATATTCCTGCAAACCTTTTAGTCTACAAGTATTAGCCAATACGGAGTTGCACGTATACTTTATTTCAATTAATATGAAACTTTAAAAAATTAAAATAAATATTTTATTAAAAAATTTGTTTGAGTTATATAATAAATAAACAAAAGTGTAAGTTTATAAAGATGATGATTGTTAAACTAACTCAATAAAATAAGAAACTCATGTCCTTAATCATCTCATTCAAAGAAAATGATAAAAGACGGACTTTTTTTTTCCCACGACCAAAATATAATTATTCAGTTTTCTTGATCAATAAAAATATAATAGGAATTATTTCCAACATATTAGAAAAGAATAAATTGTTATTGCAAACATAAGATTCAACTGTTACATTTTGAGTAATCTACTCTTTTAAAGTGAACTTTCTTTCTCTATCCAAGCACATAAGTATTCATCTGAATATTTCTTTTTATGAAAATAAGAGCCTACAATTGTAATGAAATTACTCATTATTAATAAATTCAAAAAGGAATGTTAATATACGAGCGAAAATATGGAGCTTATGTCTTACAAAAAAACTTAATCTAGGTACGGATTATTAGTTGTGCCTTAACCTATATCTAGTCTTAATTATTCACTTGAACTTTGTTACTAGTTGATACTTGATACCCCTGGATACTGACATGGCAATGGACACATTCTCCTTTATGTGTGCAAGAATGGAAAAAAATTTAAAATTAACTTCCAGATAGGATATTTCTCGTTGCTTGTCACATAGTCATTTAATTAGAACTGTTTATTTGTTAGCATTTTATATTTCTTCTTGTTTCCTTTTAATATACAATGCGTACCTTACAAGTTATCCCAATTGCGTACTTTAAATGTTTTAGTTAGATATAATAGCTATTTAGTTCAACGTTTTTTTTTTCTTTTTCGGGTTAAATTTATAAAAACTTAGTTGGAACTCCACCATTTTAAGATAAGTTTTATCTAAAATAATGGAGTACCACCAGAGTACTTCTTGTTATTTTCTTAGATGCAAAGGGATATATATTTTAATTATTTTTTATTTTTGAGTCAAATCAGCAAAAAAAATTGGCTAGAGCTCCTTTTCTTTTTGCCTTATAAAAAGGGTATAGCCAAAATAATGGAGTTTTTTTTGTTGGTAATAAATGATTTATTCATACAACAACAACTAAAAGTTATTACAATTAGAGCTCAGTCTAGGTAACATAGTGCCTAGACTGTCTCTTTTTAGTACATGAATAACAAAAACAGTCGAAATAACATAAGTTTGCAAAGTACAAAAAGTGTCCATGTTGTAACCATTTTTAGCTAACAGGTCCGCTACTCCATTAGCCTCTCTAAAAACGTGCTTCAGCTGTGTATCATTCGCCTTCCGTAATAGGTACCTGCAGTCATCAATCAAATTTTGGTAGAGACAGTTATTAGATTTTAGGAGGTTTAATAGTTCCAACAGTCCGTCTCTATTGCTAGTGGAAAGAGTTTTTCTGTTAGTGCTAGTTTGACTCCATGGAGGAGGGCCAGGATTTCCATATATATGTTAGTAGCATGGTTGAATCCCATATTGAATCCTAAAATCCATCGACCCCTTTCGTCTCTAAACACCCCTCCTATTCCTCCCATTCCTGGATTTCCCACACTAGTCATCGATATTCAGTTTATAAAAGTTGGGGTTGGGCGGTTCCCAATTTACAAGGATAGTTTTCTTGGGTGGTTTTAAGCAACTATTTTTTGCAATGTAGAGGAATTCCGTGGCTTTACTGATGGGTTGACTTTTGGTGATAGGGGTTTTAATTCCTCGAAAGAGAATCTCATTTCTGAAGTTCCATATATGCCATAGGAGGAATGGGAGAAAGTCTGCCCAGCGTAGGTAATTATTAAAAAAAACCCTAGACAAGAGTTAATTTTTGAGCCAATTATGTAGGGTATATTTCCTACGGAATTCTGAGAGAAATGATGTTTTGTATTGATTTGATCCCAGATTTGTCTAAAGTAATTGCAACGGAAGGAGATATGTTCTATGTCCTCAGTTTTCCTGTTGCAAATGTTACAAGTGTCTTCGTGGCAAATCCCTCTTTTTTTTAGCATGTCCTTAGTGGGTAACCTATCCCAAAAGATTATCCACAGAAAATATTTTAATTTGTTTAGGGAGTCGATTTTCCAAAGTCAGGCTAAGTTTTTCCCATTGCCTATGGATTTTGAGACAACTTCATATGCAGCTTTAACTGAGAAATAGTTGTGACCCTTAGAGTTCCAAGTGTATGAGTCCGTAGTGGGTCTGGTTTGTTTTATGTAGGTGCAGTTTATCTTAGATACTATGTCCGGGGGAAGTTTAAATGATAAGTTTCTAAGGTCGAACATTCCATTTTTAATAACGCGGTAGAGATTTTGGTCAAGCTCTCCAGCTGGGATGGGGCCTTGGATAGAATTTCTAAGTGCTCCTAATTGATTTATCCATTTATCGTGCCACAGGTTAATGGTCGTTCCATCACCTACTAGCCATTTGGTGTTGACGTTGCAAATTTCAGCACCCTTCCTAATTACTCTCCAAGTGTGGGAACCTATATTCTTGCTTTTCCTATGGTTATATTTACTATATATAGTTTTTGCCCATAGATCATCTTTCTCTTTTCTATATCTCCAAGTTAACACTGCATTGAAAGAGGAGTTTTTCCAATGGGTGTTAAGAATACCTAGGCCTCATTGTTTTTTAGGCATCGTGACTATGCTCCATTTTACAAGATGACATTTCTTTTTTTCCTCCGTGCTGCCCCACAGGAAGTTCCTTTGAATAGAATCTATCTTGTTGAGGGTTGCTTTAGAGAGATCATAAATCTGCATGACGTGGTTCGGGATTGCGGCTAGGGTGGTTTTTATGAGGGTTGTCCTACCTGCCATATTAAGGAACTTAATTTTCCAGCCTGTTAGTCTATTATTCAGCCTGTCTATGATAAATTGGAAGTCTGTTTTTGTAGGATTGATATTGGGCATAGGAAAGCCTAGGTACTTACCGAAGTTATTAGTATATCTCATTGAGAAGCAGCTGCTAATATGATCTTTTTGACCCGTAGGAGTATTTGCGATTGAATATTTTTTATTTATTTCTTATTTAGCTGTAATGACTATTTTTTTCGATTGTGTATTTTCTTTTGAGAAAAATATGTAAATATACTTGCTTAGAGCTCCATTATTTTTGTCAAATAAAACGTTTTATACAAAATATTTCAAACTATGTATTACTTTTTATATTTACAATGACTATTTATTTTAATTGTTTGTTTCTTTTTCTTTTCTTAGATAAATTTTAAAAAATGTAATTAAAACTTCATCATTTTTAACTAAATAAAACAGATATTTTAACGACCAAGTTTTTAAATGAATACTTTATCGATTAAAATTTCAAGAATATAAAATAGTCTCGTATGAAAGGAAAATAAAGAGTCAAATTTGGTAAGAAGACAAAATTTACAATGTTTTATCATGGGTTTTCTTGTAGAAAAAGAAGCTTACCTTCAATGTGATTGTATTTTTATAATCTTTTTTGTTCTTATTAGAAAAAAGATATTTAACATAAGTTTAAATTTTTAGTTGATTTAGAACTCCTAAATATTAGGCAATACAGAAAGATTTAATTATTAAAATTTTATTTGATATCGAAGTTCTAAATATTAGGAAAACAACTAAGTTACAATTTTATCCACTATGAAATCTATTTTTAAAGAGTAAAAAAAGTGAACGACGTTTTATTAAGGGTATTCGTGCTTTTAATATGTCTAGTCTCTATGTATGTGCATTGCATGTAATCTTCAGTCAATCATTTAAACAATAGACCAGTAAATCAAAAGATTATATACAAGAATATAGAATTGATGTAAAGCAGTTTACGTGAATAAAATACAATAACTTTTTAAATGTTGAAATTAATATTATTCCATTAACGTTGTACTTGAATTCAAAATGGTAGGATACCAGCTGAACCTACGAAAATAACCAATTTAGTTTAATCGTATATTATTTGTTTTTAAGCGCGGATATATGTGCAATGTGGTCATATTTTTACCAAATATGTTTTTTGTAAATGTTATTATTAGTGTAATTTCTTTTGTGTCGCCCTAATTGCTTTGTAATGACCAGAACTCTTGTGGTCGACTCTGATATCTCTCTTGAAAGTGTAGCATATTGTTCCATGTGAGAATTACGTTGCAAAAAATATATAGTCAAACATCAGGGATTGTCGGGCATTTCTTTTAAGCAGATAGCATACTAAAAATATATTCGGAAGAATTTAAAAGCATATCCTTTGCTTCTAAAGGTAGAAGTTGAATTCTGGAAAAGCGTGCTTGAAAATATATTGGCTCATCATGAGTTATGTATAATCGACGTCTCATTTAATTGTTTGATATATTTATTTTTGCCAGCCTAAAGAGCTCATTCTGTCATGTATTTCATAACTTATATTTTCATTCAAGATAAAAATATTTTCCTTTGTAAGCAATCTTCTTTCTAAGAATAACCAAATCATCACTTGTATGATTATTTTTATTTTCAACACGAAACCAGAAATCACTGAATGATGAATTTATTCTTGGTAATCTCATATTCTTTTGTTAGCTTAATTGCTTCCATTTAATGTCATAAATATGATTTTGCCAAACTTGTATTTATTGTCCTTTTGTGTGTAATCTAGTAGTTGTCGATAGAAATAACCTTCCAAAATAGTTATTTTTCTACCAAATGATTCATGATTGACGTCCATCATATCTCTAAATCTTTTGTCAGTTTATTTTGATTCGTAAACTTGGACATAGGCGTATCATTCTAGATTATTAAATTTGCTTTTCTAATCGATTTAGAACTAACTACTCTAGTTGACATATTTGTCATGGTTGTCTCAGTTGTTTGAACAGGTACATCAAATTTTGAGTGAGCCATGTGACCCATGGTAAAATTATTGTTGCTACACCAATTGTTGTTGTTGTTAATGCTGTTATGCCTCTTTATTTGACATATACAAGTAATTTACGATATAAGAACATTTTTTTCGGTTCCTCCAAGTCCATCTGTTGAGAAAAATCATGCTCTACACGAATTGATTTGTTGGAATATAATCTTGAAAACTTGTTTTTGTTTTTGTTTTTTGATAGTGCATACATGTACTCTTATAGGCTTTTCTTCGCTAATTTCGTTATAATAAAAAGTTATCATCTAACCCACGGTCAAATTTAGGTGTATCATATATTAATCCAAATATGTCTGACACATCTTCATAATATGTTTTCCACGTGTTTCTAATTGTTAGGGATATAGTAGATATACCCTAGATCCAATATCATATTTGATGTTTTGAACATATTTTTGTGAATGTTATTTGATATAAAATGTATATGGCATTTGATATTCTTTTATCATTGTTATTAATTGCTTGATTAATTTGATAAGGTCCTTGATTAAATTTTGAGACTTGACATTGTGATGGAGATCATGATAATGAGAGTAAAGTTTCTTATAATTTAATCTAAATTTGTTCTTGATCGTAGGATTATTAATTTGGACATTAGTAATCCGGTTAGATCAATATTTATGTGATCGTCTTTATGGGATAAAGATTAGTTGATCTCATTAACTAAATTACATAGATAGATGATGCATATAGAGATATGATTATTAAACCGACTCATTGGATAATTTTGAATGGTTAGAATTACCATAAACTGTCAATAGGATATTTTCTTGAAGAATGTGATGTAACCGTTTCCTTTGACCTAAGATCGTCATAGTAATTGACAAGTTATTTATTATGTTTTGATACTAGACACCTATGACCCTAGGGCGATAGTTGTAAGGATATTGGGTACAATTAAATACTTGTAGAATTAGTGATTGATCAAGATGGAATATGTCGACTCTTGGTAATGAGTTTAAGCTCCATGTTGTCATGAATTATAAAACGACCAAATTAAGACCTTGGTTAGGGCAATTGAATGAAAGGAAGAAAAGAGTTTCTTAGGTCATTCAATGGTCGATTATATTTGACATGGACACATAGTTGGTCGCCTATTAGGATTTGACAGTTGAACCATATCCTAGGGTGACTCAGAGCTATAAGGGCAGAAGGAATTACTACATTATTCTTCTACGGGTTCTTGAGAGTAAATTGTATACTTCATGCTATCCGGTCGTTAAGGAGTGTTGCTAGACGCCACCCTTGATTAGTATATTAATGTGATTGATTTACTACCGGTTTAGTATTGAACATATGGGGTCACACACTAACGAGTGTTCTGATCTTTGCTAAAAGATTAATTATTTTATTGTTTGGTAATTAAATTAAAGAATTTAATTAGTCAAACAAATTTAGTTATTAGTTCAAATGAAATATTATTATATTTTTTGCTAGCACAGAGGATATAATTAATATTGCGGACAAATTGAAGTTTTCTATTTGAAATAGAAATATTAGATTATATCTCTTGAATCTTGACTAGCTATTGGTTAAATATATATATATATATATATATATATATATATATATATATATATATATATATATATATATATATATATATATATATAATGGTTGGTTAAACAAAAAAAAACAAAAAAAAGGAAAATTTGATATGCTGCTGCCGATCATGTAAAACCCATTAGGAATGGGATTTATATTTTCCGATAGTAATTTGTGGAAAAGTCCAACTTGAGAATTGGTCTAATACCACATTCAGTCACCGCCTCAATTCTCCTAAACCTAATGGGAACAAAGTTATGTTTGATGATATAAATATATCATTACAACATAAGGCACAAAAGATATAGAAAAGGAAAGAAAAACGTGAGTGCGGCGTAGAATCAAAAATATTGTTGACAAGAAAATTAGTTTTCTTGGTCTTTCATGTTTAGGGTACGGTTTTTGAGAAAAGCTTAGCACAATATTTCCGTTCAATTTGTTCGCGGGTTTCATTGATCAAAGGGTTGATAGCAAGGGTCAGTCTCGGTGTGGATACGCATAGAGTCTTCGCACTATCGAAGAATTTTGAAACAAGACTCTCTTCACCACGTACGTCTCTGATCCGATATTTGATATGTAAATAAATTTTAATCACGAAAAGATCTGCCTAGGATTGTTATTGTCTTCCGCTGCGTGTTACAAACACTTATACGCAATCCATCAGTGGTATCAGAGCCGTGGTTTATTGTGTCTAAAATTTATTTACGAAATATTTTAAGATTATATTTGAGGAGTTCAAACTATAATACATGTGTATTGTGCAATAGTCAAATTGTTTGAATGCATATGAATGTTGCTATTATTTTATTGTGGATAAAATATGTATTCATATAACTATTGAGATAGTTTACAACTTGAATTTGAAATTTTGTATTAGATACGACGGGAATCTATAGTAGATTACATGATTCTATAGTTATTTTAATTGTTATTAGTTCATGAGATGTTAATTAATAATGATATTTTGGCATGAATTACTTTTTTGTGATATATGTGATATATAGATTAAACATGTTAGAAGAATGTTGAATTTTGTTTTTATGTCACGTGCTTGTTCGTTACATAATTTTGAATTATTTATTACATGTGATGTAAATTAATTTAGGACTAAGCTTATAGACAACTTGAACCAAATTCGCATGCTATAAAAGATTTGATCTTCAGGTTATTAAAAGCTATTATAGTAACAACTCTCTCCTACTAAAATTTGAGTTCTTAAATAATAAAGTGTAAGATATTTTATTATAGAGCTATCCATCAAGGTAAATAATTTTACTTATTTCTTGTTTATAAGGAGCGGTCTGACTACCAGGAGACTTATAGTTCGAGAATATGTTAAAATTATTTATTGCATTAGATGTATGGATTGAAAGAATTATTCAATTTTATACTAGACGCCTGGACCACCCGGGAGAGTATAAAATTTAATAAGTTCTTTGCTATCATGATGGTTGAACTCAACTATGCCAATAGGATCGACCTGACTACCAGGGGACTATTTGACATAGAGCTATTTAAGAAAATTGTATGGGGATGCAATTGGTAAGAGTACCTACCTTTAAAATATATGTGAGAAACGACTTGACTTCCAAGGGGCTCATACATATTGTTAAAGGATTCCTTTACTCCACTAACAGAAATAAAGATTTCGTAAACTATAATGAGGGTAAATAGTTTAAAATAATTAGTGAAAATATCATTTAGATAAAAGTCCATGTCTTTATGATATATGCAAATATGTTCTTATATTATTGCCTTTTCTTTTCTATATTTTAGATTTCTCAATATGTCTGCTATATCACTGCGTGGAATACTTGAGACCAACAAGTTGGTAGGACCAAACTTTGATGATTGGTACAGAAATTTGAGAATTATTCTCATGCATTAAAAGCTTATTGATGTGATCGATAAGCCTGCCAAGGAAGTCCCAGATGAGGATGATGATGATGCTACCAAGATTTATCAGAAATACTTGGAAGAATGTCTTACTACTAAATGCATCATTCTCGCTTCTATGAATTCTGAACTACAGAGGAAACATCATGATATGGATCCAACTGCAATCATTGAACATCTTAAGAAGATGTTTGGTACACAAAGCAGGCAGCTAGATACCAGCTATCTAAGGCTTTATTTGGATCCAAATTGACTGGAAACTCTCCATTTTGACCCTATGTCAATCATATGATTGATCTTATTGAAGAACTTGAGAAGTTGGGGTGCAAACTGGGTAAAGAGCTTTCTCAAGATTTGATCTTGCAGTCACTATCAGAATCCTTTTCACAATTTGTTATTAATTTCAATATGAATAAAATGGATTGTGATCTTCATGAGATGCTTAACATGCTGATTGATTATGAGAATCAACTTGCATCTGAGAAGAAGAAAGGAATTGTCATGTTGGTTGGAAACTCTTTTAAGAAGAAGGGTAAGGGTAAAAGTAAACCCAAGAAAAAGCCTACTGCGCCTAAGGGTGGTGTGACCAAACCCAAAGGCAAAGAAGGCAAAGCTAACCAATCTAATGTTGTATGTTTCCATCGTAAGAAAATAGGACATTGGAAGAGAAACTGCCAGGAGTATCTTGCAACTTTAAAGGACAAGAAACAAGGTAAGACTTTAATGAAAAATGTTTTCAAAGTTTCTTTAACTACTACTAATTCTTCATTGTGGGTATTAGATATTGACAGTGGTTATAACATCTGCAATATGTTGCAGGGGTTCCAGATAAGTAGAAAGTTAAAGAACGGAGAAGTTAAGCTACAAGTTGGAAATGGTGCAAAAGTTGCGGCCGTAGCTGTAAGATCAATTTCTTTAATAATGCCTACGGGCAAAGTACTTATGTTGGATGATTGTTATTACGTTCCTAAATTTGTTTCGAATATAATTTCAGCTTCTATGTTAGACAAACGTGGTTTTCGTATTAATATAGACAATGGTATTTGCTCTATTATTATAGTGATAATTTATATGTGAATGGTTATCTCCAACATGATGTTTATGTCTTACCTAATGTGAATGCTAATTCGATTATGTATGTTTCAAGTTTTAAGAGGAAAAGAGATGATCAAGTAAATCATACATAACTTTGGCATTGTAGGCTTGGTCATATTGGAGAGAAAAGAATTAACAAGTTGTACAAGGAAGGGTACCGTGACAAGTATGATTTTGAATCAAATCCAACTTGTGAATCTTGTTTCAAAGGAAAAATGACCAAATCTCCATTTACTGGAAGTGGAGAAAGAGCTTCTGAATTATTGGGAATAATTCATATAGATGTTTGTGGGCCCATGAAAATTCAAGCTAGAGGTGGATATTCTTACTTCATCACCTTCACTAATGATATGTCAAGATATGGATTTGTGTATCTTATGAAACACAAGTCTGAATCTTTTGAAATGTTCAAAAGGTTCTGTAGTGAAGTTGAGAAGCAGACTGGTAAAAGTATTAAAGTACTAAGGTCTGGTAGAAGTGGAGAATATCTTAGTGAAGATTTTATCAGAATCTCAAAGAGAATGGGATTCTCTCACAGTGGATACCTCCAGGAACACCACAATACAATGGTGTGTCTGAAAGGAGAAATTGAATCTTATTAGATATGGTGAGATCTATGATGGGGTTCACTGATCTTCCAATAAATTTATGGGGATATGCTTTGGAAGCAACAACATACTTACTTAATAAAGTTCCTACTAAGTCGTCTCTACAACAACATATGAGATATGGAAAGGATGTAGGCCTAACCTTAAATATATTAAAGTTTGGGGTTGTCCAGCTTATGTTAAGAGACTACAGTATGATAAACTTGACTCAAGATCTAATAAGTGTAGGTTCATTGGGTATCCCAAGGAAACAATGGGATATTATTTCTATCACTCTTCTGACCATAAAGTATTTGTGGCCAGGGGAGCAACCTTTTTGGAAAGGGAATTTCTTTTAGAAGGAAATTATAATGGAGAAATAGATCTTGATGAAGTTCAAGAAACTAATGAATCAACACAATATAAGGATCATGAGACCCAAGTTGAAGAACCTTTATTGGATGTTTTGAAATTGCCAAGGAAGTTGCCATCTTCAACGGTTGAAGTTCAAGAACTAAATGAAGTTCAAGAACAGGTTAATGAACCAGTTCTAAACCAAATTGAACAACAACCAAATCCAGCACAAGGTGAACAGGTTGTACAAGTACCTCTTAGAAGGTCTACACGAGAACGTCATATACCAACTAGATTAAATTTATTGGTACAAGATGATGTATCAAATGAGGTTGATCATAATGATGATGACCCTAAGACCTATGAAGAGGCTATACAAAGTTCCGATTATGAGAAGTGGCAAAAGGCCATGGAATATGAAATGGAATCCATGAAGGAAAATAAAGTATGGACTTTAGTTGAACCTTCAAAGGATATAAAACCTATAGGTTGTAAATGGGGTTTTAAGAAAAAGATTGGAGCAGACGGAAAGGTGGAGACCTACAAAGCCCGTCTTGTTGCCAAGAGATATCGTCAGAAAGAAGGAGTCGACTACGACGATACGTTCTCTCCCGTGGCAATGCTCAAATCTATTCGGATTAATGTGATTGATATTAATGTGATTGATTTACTACCGGTTTAGAAAGAAGGAGTCGACTACGAGTGTTGCTAGACGCCACCCTTGATTAGTATATTAATGTGATTGATTTACTACCGGTTTAGTATTGAACCTATGGGGTCGCACACTAACGAGTGTTCTGATCTTTGCTAAAGGATT
Source organism: Nicotiana sylvestris (assembly GCF_000393655.2). Taxonomy (NCBI): domain Eukaryota; kingdom Viridiplantae; phylum Streptophyta; class Magnoliopsida; order Solanales; family Solanaceae; genus Nicotiana; species Nicotiana sylvestris. The sequence goes on from NC_091057.1 coordinate 178,477,585, forward strand.
AATTATTTTATTGTTTGGTAATTAAATTAAAGAATTTAATTAGTCAAACAAATTTAGTTATTAGTCCAAATGAAATATTATTATATTCTTTGCTAGCACAGAGGATATAATTAATATTGCGGACAAATTGAAGTTTTCTATTTGGAATTGAAAAATTAGATTATATCTCTTGAATCTTGACTAGCTATTGGTTAAAATAATTATCAAAACATATACATACACACACATATATAGTTGGTAATGTAAAATGACATGTAAAACAAAAAAAAAAACAAAAAAATGGAACATTTTGATATGCTGCTGTCGATCATGTGAAACCCATTAGGAATGAGATTTATATTTTCCAATAGTAATTTGTGGAAAAGTCCAACTTGAGAATTGGTCTAATACCACATTCAGTCACCGCCTCAATTCTCCTAAACCTAATGGGAACAAAGTGATGTTTGATGATATAAATATATCATTATAACATAAGCCACAAAAGATATAGAAAAGGAAAGAAAAACGTGAGAGTGGCGTAGAATCAAAAATACTCTTGACAAGAAAATTAGTTTTTTTGGTCTTTCACGTTTAGGGTACGGTTTTTGAAAAGATCTGCCTAAGATTGTTATTGTTTTCCGCTGCGTGTTATGAACACCTATACGCAATCCATCACTGATACCAGTGAAATTATAATGCAACAAATAAAATTCAATAAATTGATGACATTTTGAAGAGGAATGCCTCACATAGTTATTCTGAATGATGTTATCCGATTAACACTTTTTCTCTGCAGCTTTTTTAAATGTTTTCTAACTTTCTTCCATTAGTAGTAAGTAAAAGTTCAAATGATTTTCCACTACTTTAGCTACAAAAATAAATTGAAAAAGGTCCTCTGACATGATTCAATAATAATCTCAAATAATATTATTCACCTTCTTACGGGTTAGTTACATATATAATTAGAAAGAATTAAGAAAATTTTTAGGCTCCGTTTGTCCATATTTTTTTTCAAAAAGCGTGCTTATCCATGAAATTTTGTATGTTTATGGAAATTTTTCGAAAATGAGTTTTTCAAAATTTTTAGAAAAACTTTTTTCCTTGAAATGCATGTCCAAACATAATTTCAAATTCCAAATATGATTGTTCAACTTAACTCCAAATACTATTTATTTTCCAAAAATTATACTAGTTTTTATGTCCAAACGCCTACTAAATCTTCACTTTATCTCCTTCTTGATCAGCCTTTTCCGTCTGTTTGAGAACGACGTGAAAATGAAAGCCAACAATATACTCCGTACTCCAGGAACAGCTTGTTCCGAACAAGTCATATATAGCTGTTAAATGCGTATGACGTTTTAACCAAAGAGCACAAAGGACAAAGATGTCAACCCGATTTTGAATACAAGAAAAAAGATCTGACGACATTCTCAACGGTTTGCATACTCTATAAAGTAAAGAAGATTTGCTATTGAGTTATCACTCACCATTTCTTGTTTCTTGCGTGGGAAGAAAATGAAAATTTCCTCTGTTTTAAGTCTTTTTCTAATTTTGTGCTACCTAAGTGCCCAACAATGCCACGCAGGGGAAGCAGATAATCTACGGCAATTTCTCAAGGCTCGACGGGCAACGACTAGGATTAACCGCGGCATAGCGGCTGCCGAGAAACAAATACGATCAGCGTCAAAATTCATAGTGCCACAGGTAGGATCAAAGGAAAATGACAAGATCTCGGCATTACCAGGGCAACCAAGTGGGGTTAATTTCGATCAGTATTCAGGATATGTGACTGTCGATGCTAATGCTGGTAGAGCTTTGTTCTATCACTTCACTGAATCAACTCAAGACCCTTCTACCAGGCCTCTTGTCTTGTGGCTAAATGGAGGTAAGTACACATCCACCACACACACGTTTATGAGCGAAGTTAGTGTGTTTTTATTTACGTGTGTATATAAACTCTGAAAGTACAATCAGCTTATATTTTAACATGTTGTAGCATGTTCATTACCTGTCTTGTTTCCATTTTACGTACTGATCTCACTTTTTATCGATAGTTTATTTCGAATTAGGTGACTTCATAATATAAAAATTCTTCTACAATGTCATTTTCTTCCCTTTATTGTATGAGTATCTCTTTCCAGCTTAATTAATTTGTTATTTCTATATGAACTTGATAGGACCTGGTTGCTCTTCGTTTGGGAATGGAGGAATGACGGAACTTGGACCATTCCGTGTCAATAAAGATGGAAAAACCTTGTGGCTTAACCCATTTGCCTGGAACAATGGTACTTAATTAATATATTATCTCTCTCTGCTGCAAAATTTGTCATCGCAATTGAGAGTAATCAGTAAACCGTAATAACAATGAGCAATTTTTTGACTTTGATGCAGTGGCAAACGTCCTCTTTTTAGAATCACCTGCTGGTGTTGGATTCTCTTATTCTAATACTTCATCAGATTATGTTACTGGAGATGAAAAGACTAAACAAGACAGTTTTACCTTTCTCATTAATTGGATGGAAAGATTCCCAGAATATAAACGCCGCGATTTCTACATTATTGGAGAGAGTTATGCTGGGCACTATGTACCTCAACTTGCTCAGCTGATCTTATCCCACAAGAAATCAGAACCTAACCTTGTTATTAACTTGCAAGGAATAGCTGTAAACTGATTAAGCTATTCAAATGATAATTACATTCTTTTCTCCTGATTAAGGATCTCTAAGTTATCTTACTTGCATATGACATGGTTAATTTGCAGACAGGAAATGCCCTTCTCGATGATGAAGCAATGAATAGTGGTTCATACGACTTTTATTGGACACATGCACTAATATCAGATGAAGTCCATGAAGGAATTGTTTCTAATTGCAACTTCTCAGCAGAATTTACTACAGAAGCCTGTGATGAGTACACAGACCAAGCAGATTCATCTCAAGGAAATATATACACTTATAACATATATTCCCAACTATGCAACTCCTCTGCCTATTTTTCCCTTCCTGTAAGTTCCACTGGCTAATTAGCTCTCATTCATTCACTACTAAGAAAACGGGGAAAATCGACCGCCAAAACCGACCAGTGTCGGTTGGTAATAGGCAAAAATCGATCGAAAACGGACCAATTCGTGGCAGTCGGTAATCGTAAAGTTGGTAGAGCTAATCGACCGACTTTAGTCGGTATTTTTCGACCTATTTTGGTCGGTCAATTAAATTCAAAAAAAAAATTGCCGAAAAAACCGACCGAAGTTGATCGTTTTTCTCCGACAAAAGTCGGTCGGTATTTTAATTATGTAATTAAAAATACATCATCCGGGAATCGAATCGGGGTCTGTACTGTGCCAGGATACTATTCTACCACTAGACCATTGGTGCATTTTGTTTTAAGATTGTCTTTTATTTCATTTATACTCTTTAATTGTATTTTCACACGAAAATAACCGACCGATGTCGGTCGGTTTTATTAAAAAATAAAATTACCAACCGATGTCGGTCAGTTTTATTAAAAAATAAAATTATCGACCGATTTTGGTCAGTTTTTTAAAATGATCGGACGAATTAACCGACCTATTTCTGTCGGTTTTTAAATATTAATTTTAATTTATTTTAAATGAAAAATCGACTAAAGTTGGCCGGTTTCTTAAAAAATAAATTTTGTGGGAGTCAAAAATAGTTTCCAGCATTTTTGCGCCAAAGAAAACCGACCAAAGTTGGTTGGTTTCGTAAAAAATATAAAAATAAATTGGCTGGTTTTTTGACCGACCAAAATCGGTCAGTCGACCGCAGTCGATTTTTGCCGAATTTCGAGTAGTGATTCTTGAGAAAATAAGTGCACCGGTATTTTAACGATTTAAATAATTTAATTTCACTGTCGCAAATCAAGGTGAGAATCTCGGTACATTTTACAAATCAACCTAAATAGCCGCTCAGCCAACTGCTTAAACTAAAAATAGCTGGTGAAGGTATAATATATGCATAATTTATGTATTATATGTGTATAATTTTGTATAATCAATGTATAAATTAAGTATATGGCTTGAAAAAGTAAACAATAAATATGATGAGCTATTTGTGTAAAAATTTCTTAATGTATCCTGTTTTCTATTGTCTATAACAGGAATCTGGATTTGATCCATGCTCAGCTGATTACGTAGACAATTACTTAAACACCGTTGAAGTACAAAAGGCGCTTAATGTGAGAGACATACCCCAGTCCTGGGGCTCTTGCAAGTAATACATATATACTGTGATTATTTTTAAAAGAATTTTCATCAATAATAAGTCGAAAAGGCTCTTAATATTTTTTTTTTGGTATGGGTTTAATTTCATTTGCGTCAATTCTCACTTGTGCAGTGATGAAATACACGGCTCTTGGCAAGACTCCCCAGATACTGTTCTACCTATCTTTCAAGAGCTCATGCAAAGTGGCATTAGGGTTTGGATTTATAGGTAAGCAAAGAAGCAATCGCTATTAGAATAATTCTGAATCTTTTTTAGCAATTTCTACTTAACAGTGTAACATTTTCTGATCAAGCCGTCTTTTTTTTTTCCTGACCTAACAATTTCAGCGGAGACGTAGATCATATTTTGTCTGTAACGACCACTAGATATGCTATAAACAAAATCAAAACACCAGTCAAAACGGCATGGTACCCTTGGTTCTTCCAAGGCGAGGTAACAAATTTTTCATTATTAATTAATCTTCAAATCTACAACCTCTCTTAATTTCCGGATTATCATATATGTATATAGATTAATTATATCACACCCCTGGGATGCGGCCTTCCAGAAATCCTACGTGAAGGCGTAATATTTCGTGCACCGATCGAGCTATCTTTTTTATATGAATTAATTATTTCTTGTATCTTTTTTTTAAGGTTGGTGGTTATGCAGTAGAATACCAGAACTTGACATTTGTGACGGTAAGAGGAGCAGGACATTTTGTTCCAAGCTATCAACCTGGTCGTGCATTGACCATGTTCTCATCTTTTATCAATGGCACACTCCCTCCCGGTCTCGACTTTCCTGGCCTCCACTAATTAAACAGAAGATAAACGATTATTGAGAAGGGGAAAAAAGGAAAGTTGGTTTCACATAGAATAATTTTGTAGAAATCTACTACCCAATTATATTCTTGATCTGATATTCCAAATTCAAAATAAGACATACACAATCTAGTGTTGACGATGTGTTGTTTCTCATTGGTTAGAAAAATCTCACTTAACTAAATGTCGTTTCAGATGTCTAGCTTCATCTCGAAGAGCTTCAAAATCTTGGATTGATGTGTAGAGAACTAAATGAAGGAAAATTGGCATTTGGGTCAGAGATTTCTTTTTTGTTTTTTGTTTTTGAGAAACAGATTTCTAACTTCGTTTGTTTAGAGAAACGGTTAAATGTTCACTTGAGACCCCTCGTGGTCACTTGTACTGTGAATGAGAAGAACAAAAAGAAGGTAAGAATATGTCGATTTCCCTCGAACGACATGGATTCCAATATTAAGCAAAAGAATGACTGTGAAGTGTAAAAAGAAGGAAAAAAGAATCTTAATGTAATATGAATTCATGACGGCAAGGCAATTAGGCAAAAACCTTCAGATAGAAAAAAAGCAAACAAAATCTATACGCAACATGGACTCTACGATACACAACACATGTTCAAGTATATGAAAAACCTTTACACATTTCCGGATTCAAGTTAATTAACTGATCGATTTTGGTGTTTGGATTTTAAAGTAATTAATAATGCTTGTGTGATACTTTTTACTTTTCGAGATTCAAACTTCTTAATTTGCTTTGCATTTGGATATAAAATATTTTATTATTTTTTTTAAAATAAAATTTATATATATGAAACTACGTAAACATACTATAAGTCAATAATAATTAAAATATTTGAAATGCATATAAAAAATAACGTTCAAAATTATTTATTTGACTTTCGAAATTCGAATACCGTCACATAAATTAAGACGAGGAGATTAACAACCTTCAGTTAAAATAAGGTTGTTAAGTAACAAAGTCAATATGGAATACAATATTTGAATTATATTCATTGTTAAATTTTGTAGCACTCCTTTTTGAGTGTAGATGCAAGCAATGTTTTAAAAGGCGGGTGCGTGAGGCGAGGCATTTTATCTCTGATGAGGCGAGGCGTAAGCCCTGAGACATGGGGCGTAAGTCCCACGGATCTTTAAATTTTACTAGTTTTAAGAATTTTAAAATAGTATAAAATAAAATATAATTATTAAAATTATATTAAAATCATAAAATTATAACAAATAATCTATTTAAAATAAAGTATAATTCAACTATGAATAATACAAAAAGTATGACATATATCATAATATGCAAATTAGCTGCAACGTCATTACAATCAAACATCAAAAGTAATGTATTCGATACAAAATCTTATATGTATCTCTTAACGAGTAATGAATCTTGAAAGAATTTCGATATTATAATTTGATATTTTTCTTAAAATAGTCCTTTTATTTATTATGCTTTCTATTTGAAAGAGAATTAATATAAAAACATAATTCACAATTTCAATACGATTCTCTAGCATCATTTATTTTTTAAGTTTCAACAAGTTAATAGAGTGACACATAATTCACCATACAATACTATGATAACTAATTATTACTAGCTAATACTGAGCTATTAAATTAATAATTATTGTATCTCGTAAACGTGAAAAAAATAATATTTAGAAAAATAATTATAAAAAAATTATGGACTATTATATATTAAAGACATAACAAAACTTAATAAATAATACTTTTTTAGATGAAAGATTTATTTAAAACTAACTATCATAGCAGTCTTAGTGGATAATGTACAATAATTTTTATTTTAATTATGACATAAAATACTCTCAATTTAATGATTTATGATAATAATAAAAAAAGTAATTTTGAATACTTAAGGATTTATTAAGAAAATTTGAGGATTTACAAGGTTAGTTATATACAATTACATAAAGTTCTATTAGGTGAGCCCAGTACGTTGGGTGTTGGGCATGTCCGGGGCGTAAGCCCCGATGGCCGAAGCGTAAGTCTCATGGAACTAAGCCCCACGCATAAGCCCAAGACGTTTTACGAGTGCTCCGCCCTAGAGCGAGCCCGGACGATTCCTAACTAGAGCGAGCCCGGACGATTCCTATTATTAACTGGAGAAAACATATATTCACGCGGAAACTAAAATATGTTTGCCGTGGAAATACGGGCAGTAAATTATACTACCTATTACATCAGTCTCCGCAATTCTGACCGATCGTTAAAGAATCTTCAGATTCCCCATAAAAAATACCCTCACTCCCTCTTCTTTCTCCTCCCATTCCCACCATTTTTATGGCTTCAACTTGCGAGGGTCATTACCGAGGAGTCAGAAAGCTTCTTTAGCTTGAAGGTTAGCCAGCTGGAGTTAGGCAGTGAGCTAGCCTTGCCGGCTTCCGGCGGAGGAGAATGGTATTTTGGGATTGCGAGACCTAAGTTGCTCATTTACTTGAATGTGCTGCCGCCGTTGTGGATGTACTGAAGCAACTACAGTTTCTTCTACGACGTCGTTGAGGTTCTGCAATCTCCTTCTTCTTGACATCCTGTCCATTTTCAACCTTGAAATGTAGTCTACTCACGGGTTGATTAATTCACCCGTTAATAAACCCAAACTGACCCGTTTTAATATGAATGTGGGTTAAAAATGCAATTAAGATTGACTTTGACAAAGTTGAACGTTATTTAGATAAAAGTGGGTATCAAAATGTATCTATTGGATACAATGATGAAAAGACATTGAGAATTACACAGTAAAAGTTTCTCCTTTGAAAAAGAGCACACAGTTTTGAAACAACCCAACATATAAAGTAGGATTGCTAATTTTGAATAGAAACCGCCACAACGTCCTTAATCAAGAAATTGAATGATTGCCCCTCTATGGAGTCTTGAGACTTAGATGCCAATAACCAAATTCCAGTCGAAGTTCTAATAAATCCTTTTGGAAAATTTTGTATCACCTCCATTATTTTCCACATATAGCAAGATTATAATGAAATAGACTGAATAACGGCCTCATCCTGTTACATTTCATCTTAGAATTTATTCAAATTATTAAAAACCCCATTCTTTATATTCAATAGCGGAAGTTGAAAAAGTCGATTAAGAAAGTTTTCCTGGTTCATGGTGGAATCCGTTGAATGTGCGGATAAAGTTTACACTTAAGCAGCTACCGTTTCACTCTAAAATTGCAGTCATGGTAAAATCTTAGTTTATTTAATCAGTAGGTATAGCTTTGAAATAGAACCAAATGACAGCACTGTTTAGAACATCAAAGGAAGATGACAAGATCTCAGCACTGCCAGGGCAACCAAGTGCGGTCAGTTTTGGTCAATATTCAGGATACGTTATTGTTGATGCTGATGCTGGTAAAGCATTGTTCTATTATTTGGTGGAATCGTCTAGTGACCCTTCTGCAAAGCCTCTCGTTTTGTGGCTAAATGGAGGTAAACACACACACACCAAACCCAGGTTAACCAAATTGCCAAGAGGAAGAATTTTTTCTAACACTAGCTAGTTTCATGCAAAACTATTAAGAGTTTAATCTCATCATTTTCTTCCCTTTATTGTGTTGTTATGACTCTGTATTCTGTCCATGTTACTTTAAAACCTATGTCGGCGAGCATATCCTGTTTCCTTCATTTTTTTTGTACTTGATATGTAGGACCTGGTTGCTCTTCATTTGGGGCTGGAGCAATGACAGAACTTGGACCATTCCGCGTGAATAGTGATGGAAAAACCTTATGGCTCAAGCAATATGCATGGAACAATGGTACTCCCTCCGGTCCAAAATAAGTGATTTTTTGGTTGTTTTCACACATATTAAGAAATTCACCTTTTAACATTAATTAGCAATGAAATTGACCATATTAACCTTTATTATCTCTTCACATAAACATTCCTAACACATACTCCAACATTAATTATTCCAAGGGCAATGTAGGAAAAAAATAATTAAATTCATTCTTGAAATATGAAAAAATCACTTATTTTGGACCACAAGAAAAAAACCAAAAAATCACTTATTTTGGACCGGAGGGAGTACTTAATTACCTCTGTCTTCAGCTAGTGAAAACTATCTCTTAGGGGTAACATTGATACCTTTTTGGCATTAATACAGTGGCAAACATCCTCTTTTTAGAATCACCTGCTGGCGTTGTATTCTCTTATTCTAATAAGTCATCAGATTATGTTACTGGAGACGAAAAGACTAAACAAGACAGTTTCACCTTTCTCATCAATTGGATCGAAAAATTCCCAGAATATAAACACCGAGAGTTCTACATTGTGGGAGAGAGTTATGCCGGCCACTATGTGCCTCAACTTGCTCAGCTGATCTTATCCCACAAGAAAACAGAACCCAACCTTGTCATTAACTTACAAGGAATAGCTGTAAGCTAATTAAGCTTTATCCAAATGATATTTACATTTTTTTTCCCTCCTGATTAAGTCACTATATTATCTTATTTTCATATGGCAATGTTTTCAGACAGGGAATGCCCTCATCCATGATGAAACAACGAGTACTGGTTCATACGACTTTTATTGGACACATGCACTAATATGAGATGAAGTCCATGAAGGAATTGTCTTGAATTGTAACTTCTCCGCAGAGACAACCTCAGAAGCTTGTAATGAGTACATAAACCAAGCAGTTTCATTTCGAGGAAACATAGATAATTATGACATATATGCCCCACTGTGCTACCCCCAGGCCAATACTTCCGTTCCTGTAAGTTCCGGACTGGCTAACTACTCATCCATTGTTCCTGGGAACTTTTTTTTATTCATGTTATTCTCTTAGTTGTTCGGTACAAACACTAAATACAGGTGTTCTTCTACTTCATTCTTCCTATCCTTATATCCACAATAAGTAAACTGTTTTAGTAGATACAACAGGTTTATAAACCTGCTTCTTATTCTAAGCTTCAGATGGTTTCATCCCCTTGTTCTCTAGCATGCACACCCATGCAACCAAGGGCGAAGCTATATATTGAACACCCTTCGCCAAAAAATTATGTTGTGTATAGGGTAAATATTAGTACTTGTTATTGATCAGAAAATAGACTTCGAATACCCTTGCATAGCCAACTAGCAAATCGAATTTTCTGACTTCGCCAATGCACGCAACATCATAGAACGCACATGTCAAAGATCTGATCAATTAAGTAGGGTCTCTATAAACTTATCCAAGATGATACCACAGATGTCATAGATGTATATTACTACAGCAAGATGATACCACACACATCATCATCCAACACCTCAACAAGCACCCTTCTCTAGATTTTACATTCTCTTATTAGATTTCTAACTTTTTTTCTTTGTTTAAAACAGATATGTAGATTTGATCCATGCTCGGATAATTACGTATACTCTTACCTAAACACTGCTGAAGTACAAAAGGCACTTAATGTCAGAGGATTACCCTATTCCTGGGCTCCTTGCAAGTAATACTTACTCTGATTTTTTAAAATGTTTTTATTCTTCAAATCTAAAAGGTTGATAATGTTTTTCTTTTTTGTTTTAACTTCACTTACTTCAATTCTCACTTGTGCAGCTGGGAGATACACATAGGTTGGAAAGACTCCCCAGATACTGTTCTACCGATCTTTCAAGAGCTCATGCAAAGTGGAATTAGAGTCTAGATATATAAGTAAGTACCGGGAAAAAAAAGGAAAAACTCATGATAAAACTAATTCTGAAAATGTAGCAGTTCTGAAAGAATAACATTTTCTCAAGTTTGTAACTTGTAATTTTAGCGGAGACGCAGATAATATTTTGCCAGTAACAACAACTAAGTATGCTGTAAACAAAATAGGAACACCAGTGAAAACGCCATGGTACCCTTGGAACTTTCAAAATGAGGTAATGAAGTGGTCATTGTTCTTCAATTCTATGTACAATCTCTTCCCTAGAATAATCACGTGTATATGAATTAATTATTTCATATAATCCTTTTTCTTTCAAGGTTGGTGGTTATGCAGTAGAATACCAGAACTTGACATTCGTGACCGTAAGAGGAGCAGGACATTTTGTTCCAAGCTATCAACCTGGCCGTGCATTGACTATGTTCTCATCCTTCGTCAATGGCACACTCCCTCCTCGTCTCGAGTGGCCTCATATGGAATAATTTTGTATCTACTGCCCAATTATGTTCTTCGTCTGATATTCCTGTAACAAAAAGACGTACTCTAAGTTATCGAGTCTTCACAATGTGTGTTCTGCTCTACATATTACTGGGATTAATAACAGATCTACATATTTTCATTGTTGAGTACTAACCAGGCATAGAATCACGAACCTTACGGTCGGCATATCTCTTTTGCCTGGACTGAGCTGTACGAAGCCTATCCTGAATAATCCTGACCTTGTCTAAGGCATCTTGAACCAAGTCCGTACCCAACAAACGAGCCTCCCCTCGTCTTTCTGTACTTCTATGCCTGGTTAGCACTCAACAATGTCACGGAGGGGAAGGAGATGCTCTGTTGAAATTCCTCGAGGCACGACAGACGAAACAATTGTTCATGGTTAATGTTAATGAAGGTCAAATGGCAGCTGAGGAAAGGGTTAATTCAGCATTAGGATCGATAATACCTCAGAAAGGGTCCAAGAAAAAAGATAAAATCTCAGCATTACCAGGGCAACCAAGTGGTGTGAATTTCGATCAATATTCAGGATATGTTACTGTTGATGCTGATGCCGGCAGAGCTTTATTCTATTACTTTACAGAATCAACACAAGACCGTACTAACAAGCCTCTTGTCTTATGGCTCAATGGAGGTAATGTATACAAACACAAATTAACTTATATACACCGGCATTATAAAGAACTTCTACACTGCTAGGTTACTAACCTAAGTTTTTCTTCTTCGAGTTCTCACATAAATGTAAATATGACAGGTCCGGGGTGTTCATCATTTGGAAATGGAGGAATGGCCGAATTGGGACAATTTCGGGTTAACAATGACGGAAATACCTTATGGCTCAATGAATTTGCTTGGAATACCGGTAAGTGCCTATGTCATACTTACAAAGAAATTGTCACAATTTTGGGTAAAATTTAGAGATTATAAACAATGACATCTACATAATTTTTTCAATGCAGTGGCGAATGTCCTCTTCTTAGAATCACCAGCTGGAGTTGGATTTTCTTACTCTAACCGATTATCTGGAGATAAACGATCTTCTGAAGCTAGTCATAATTTCCTAATTAATTGGATGGAAAGGTTTCCTGAATATAAAAACAGGGATTTCTATATTGCTGGAGAGAGTTATGCTGGACAATATGTGCCTCAACTAGCCCAACTTATCCTTTCACGAAAGAAAACCAACCCCAATATTGTCTTTAATTTGCAAGGAATTGCAGTAAGCTCTGTTTTCCAGGATTCGTATATAATTCGACCTTATATATTCTCTAAAATCTGATTCGTTTGTGGCATATGGTTAATTTTTTTCAGACAGGAAATGCGTACATTGACATTGAAACACAAAATAGGGGTTCATATGACTATTATTAGTCCCATGCTATAGTATCAGATGAAGTACATGAAGGAATTGTCTTAAATTGCAATTTTTCTGCTGAGAGTTTATCAGACACTTGTTTAAAATACAAAAAACAAGCAGATTTTTCTCGAGGTGACATTTACTATGATGACATATATGCTCCATTGTGCGGTTCCCCTGAAAATACTTCTCTCCCTGCAAGTTCTCAACCACTCATTCCTATTAGAATGCGTGGTAAAAATTTACTCGCACCCGATGTTTACACCATGTCTTCTTATACACTTTTTTCACTATTTCATAGTTAAATGGAGTTAATACACATTCTCACATTATTAATTTATATGACTTAACCGTGGTAAAGTAGTTTGGTTTGGTATAAACATAGAGTGCGGATAAGTTTTTACCAAACTTGATTTTTTATGACAACATGTATTTATTATCTTGTATAAAAATATTAACATCATTTTTTTGGGAACTAGATTTCTGGATACGACCCATGCACAAGCGAGTATGTAGATTCTTACTTAAAACACTGCTAAAGTGCGAGAAGCACTCCATGTCAGAGGAATACCCCGAGAATGGGTTTCTTGCAAGTAATAGTTGTTGTAAAAATTGGATGATTATGGAGAATAAAAGGTTTAGTTTGAGGCGTGTCAAGGACACTGTTCTTAAGGATATTTCGCTCACACCGTGATAAATAATATTAGGCGTATCCCCCAGGATTCAACAAGCTCTTCTAGTATAACTAGGACCAGAAACAACAAAGATTAAGAACTAAACCCAGCTCAAAACAAAATAAGAAAGAATTTTTTTTACTTCAGAGACACTCTTCTTGAAGTAAAACCAAAGACGTGTATATATATATAAACCAAAGACGTACGTGTATATATATATATATTGCAAAGGAAATGCACTTTCTGATATCAAATTGTCGAAGCCATAAAGGCCTTTTAAAGCTTCAGAGACGTAAGCTTCAAGAACGTTAAAATTAAACATATACAAACGTTATAATCCAAATTGAATACAAAAACGTAAGCTTCAGATTGTTGGCATAACTGTTCGAGAATTAAGGCCATTAAGGCTCTTAAAAAATTGAAACGTTTCACATTCATTGGTCAGATTATTTATCCCAAATTAAATTCAACATTAAACTAATTTCGGTTACAAATATATTTAAAATAATTATTATAATAAAGACTCATTAATATAATAGTAAGAAAATAAATCCAGACCTAATTTTAGAATATTTCTTTTTTGAGATATCAAAAATATTTTTCTATCAATCCCCCACATATCTCAAAAAGAATATTAAAAAATAAAAAAATAAATAACTTGTTGGGTTTTCACAAATGAGCATAATGCGTCGAATCTGGTGTCTCTTGGACTATGAACCAGATCTAGATAAAATAAGTAAACTTACAGAACAATTGGTGAAGTTCAAAACTTCTATGAACCAAGAATTCTTTTGTAAGTTTAGCGTCTTATCTATCACATTATATCCGCACACACTTTGTTGTTTGTCGCGGTTTTGCACTAATAGGCCATGCGCGCGCTTGGTTTTCATGAGTGCCCTAAAAAATTTTTGCCATAAATTTCATAGGAGTGGCCCCACTCCACACTCATATAGGTCCATTCATCAAGTGTATTTTGCAGCGCAATACAACACCTAAAATTAGGCTATGGATTAGATTAAGAGTTTAATAACTCAGCCTCCCATTCCTTGCAGTCTTGCACTATATATACACATACCATAGGAAGGGATATAATTAATAGTGCACATTTGATCAACTAATGACTTGTTATTACCCATATGAACTTACTTCATGGGATCTCCAATCACATAGGTTGGATTAACATCATAGTTGATATAACTCAAATTGGCAAAATTCTCATTCCCCTCGATGTTTCAGATATTAATTTTCTTCCCAAAGGTTTAGTCAGAGGATCGGCCAAATTCACTTCTGACTTCACATAATCTTATGGAAATAATTCCATCTCTCAGCAACTGCTTTATCACATTATGTCTCAATCGGATATGTCTACTCTTCCCATTAAAGGATTTATTTTGGCAATGGTTATTGCAGCTTGGCAATCACAATGCATCAACACAGAAGGTGGTATCGGTTTAATTCCTAATGGAATACTCGCCAAAAGGTTCTTTAACCACTCAGCCTCATTGTCAGCCAATTCCAATGCCACAAACTCAGATTCCATGGTTGATCTAGCTATAATCATTTGTTTAGCTGATTTCCATGCCATAGCACCCCCACCGAGGGTGAACACATAACCACTAGTGGATTTTGTCTTATCTGAATCAGAGCATATGCAATATCAGGTCTAGTAAAATTTATCAAGTATATTAGGCTACCAATAATTTGAGCATATTTATTTTGATCTATAGCATCTCTCTTATTCTTTTTTAATTGACTACTAGCATCATAAGTAGTGCTTACAGGTACCACATCAAAATTATCAAAATTTTTAAGAATTCTTTCAACATAATGTTCTTGAATCAGCATTAAACTATTGCAAACTCTTATAATTTCCATGCCTAAAATAACACTAGCTTCTCCCATGTCTTTCATCTCAAAATTAGAAAACAAGAAAAATTTGGTTTTATGTACCAAATCAAGGCTAGAACTAAAAATAAGCATGTCATCCACATAAAGGCAAATAATAACACATGTATCATCTACACATTTTGTATAAACATATTTATCTACTTCAATTGATGAAAAACCATCATTAATCAATACTTGATCAAATTTTTCATGCCACTGTTTAGGCGCTTGCTTTAGACCATATAAAGATTTTAACAATTTACATACTTTATTTTCTTGTCCAGACACTATACAACCCTCAGGTTGCTCCATGTAAATTTCCTCTTCCAAATCACCATTTAAAAATGCAGTTTTAACATCCATTTGGTGAATATAAAGTTTATAAATAGAAGCCAAGGCAAATAAAATACGAATCGAGGAAATTCTAGTTACAGGAGCATAAGTGTCAAAATAATCAACATTTTGCTTTTGGGTAAAACTTTTTGCAACAAGTCTAGCTTTGTATTTATCAATGGAACCATCAAGATTGAGTTTCTTCTTAAAAGTCCATTTACAACCAATAGGTTTAGCCCCCAGAGGTAAACCAACTAAAATCCAAGTTTTATTTTGTAAAATTGAATTAATTCTACATCAATAGCTTCTTTTCAAAATGAGGCATCAGACGAAAAAAATAGCTTCAGAATATGTTAAAGGATCATTATCCACAAGATAAGTATAAAAATCATTACCAAAAGATTTTTCTTTCCTTGGTTTTTGCTTCTTCTTAAATCCTCACTTTCAAAAACGTTTTGAATAATTGGAACATGTGAAATATTTTCACTTGGAATAATATGAGCATCAGAAATTTTCTCAAATTTTAAAGTAAAAATATTTTCAAAAAATTCAGCATTATTTGTTTCAACAATAGTATTGTTTTCAAGTACATCACTTTTGACTACTAAAAATCTGTATGCTACACTGTTTTAAGCATACCCAATAAACATACAATCAGATGGTTAATTTTCTTTTCTTTTCTTAGGATCGGGCAACATATCTTTGGCAAGCCACCCCCACACTTCCAAATATTTCAAATTAGGTGGATAGCCCTTCCACACTCATAAGGAGTTTTGCCTGTTTTCTTATAGGGAATTCTATTTTGTAAATGACAAGCAGATAATATGGCTTCACCCCAAAGATTATCCGGAGTACCAGAACTAACAATCATTATGTTCATCATTTCTTTTAAGGTCCTATTTTTTCTTTCCGTTATACCATTTGATTGTGGAGAATATGGCGGAGTTATCTCGTGAATTACGCCTTCTTTCTCACAATAATCATTCAACAAAATAAATTCATTACCTCTATCAGATCTAACTCTTTTGATTTTCTTATCCAATTGATTTTCTACTTCAGATTTATAAATTTAAAAATTATCAAAAGCTTCATCTTTATTTCTCAACAAATAAACTTTTGTATATCTAGAAAAATCGTCTATAAAAGTCACATAATATTTTTTTCCCCTCTAGTCATAGTTTGTTTCAATTCTCCTAAATCAGTATGAATTAAACTTAATAATTCAGATTCTCTAAATATTGAAGCACATGATTTCTTAGTTTGTTTAGCTTCTGCACAAACTTCACACTTATCAATATTCGAAAAATTAATATTTGAAATAAGACCTTTAGAATGCATTTTTTTAATATAAGATAAACTAACATGTCCTAATCTAGCATTCCATAAATTAAAAAAATCAATCAAATAAGCAGAAGTACTAGCATTTTCATTGATAACATTGAGTACAAACAAGCCATGGTTATAATAACTCTTGCCAATAAAATTATTATTCTTGGTCAACACGACCTTATCAGATTCAAAAAAAACCTTCACCCCCACTTTTCCTAATAATCCCACAGAGACCAAATTGGCTCATATACTAGGAACATGCAACACGTCATTCAATGCTAAAATTTTGCCAGATGTGAGTTTGAGAAGAACTTTGCCTTTTCCAAGAACTGGAGTAGTCCTTGAGTCACCAAGATATACAACTTCTTCTCCTTCCTCAACTTGAGTGTAAGACACAAAGTCTTTTTTGTTAGCACATATGTGCCTAGTGGCACCAGAATCTAACACCCAGTCTTTCACATCAGCCACAAGGTTCACTTGGGAAACAACTGCAGCAATTATGTCATCCGCTTTGGCTTCAATTAAATTTACTTTAGCCTTAGCGGGACTGTCATTCCCAACCCTCTTCCGGTATTGAGCAGCATGATGGCCAGGTTTGCCATTTCCTTTATCATACATGTTAGTTGATTTGTTCTGCTGCTTATTGTTCTCCACCAGGTTGGCTCTTGCAGCAATCTCCTTTCCTTTGTCAGCAACAACTTGCTTGCGATTTGTATTTTCAATTATAATATGCTTGACTAAGTCCTTCAGCGACAATTGCTTGTGTTTGTGTTCTAATTGTTGTTTGTAGTCACTCCAAGATTTGGGAAGTTTTTCTATAAGCATACCAGCAACAAACTATTCTGGCAGAGAAATATCTTTAGATTTGAGATCTTCAATCAACTTGTGATATTCGTTGATTTGTGTAGTTATGTCCTTGTCCTCCGTCATCTCTCACTTGTAGTAGTTTCCAATTATAAATTTTTGTTTAGCGGCATCTTCAGCAGTGTACTTTGTTATCATTGACTCCCAGATTTCTTTTGCCTCCTTGTAGGAAACGTAGACATCGAACAATTCGTTAGAAAGAGTAGAAATTATAGTATGTCTACATACCTTATTAGCATGAACCCATTGATCCATCTGAATGGAAGTTGCTTCAGTTGGCTTAGGATCAGTAAGTGCAAAAGCAACTCCATGCATATTGTACCCGAGCGGACAACTAGATTTACACATATCCAAAAGAGAATGCACCCGTTCCTGCCAACACTTAAAATTATCTCCACCAAAAATCTCAATTTTCGAAACATCAAGAAAAGGTTTGGCATAGGTAATTGGTGATGGAACAACAACAGAAATAGCTAGTGCAGTAGGTGTAGTAGCGTCAACAGCAACATTAGCAGCGTTATTCTCCATAATAACTATGTGAAAATATTCTTAAGATTGTTGTAAAAATTGGATGATTATGGAGAATAAAAGGTTTAGCTTGAGGCGTGTCAAGGACACTGCCCTTAAGGATATTTCGCCCACACAACAGCAACAACAACAACAACAACAACAACATCCCAGTATAATCCCACCAGTGGGGTCTGGGGAGGGTAGTATGTACGCTGACCTTACCCTACCCCGAAGGGCAGAGAGGCTGTTTCCAGGATACCCTCGGCTCAAGAGAGCAACAAAGAGACAATATATTAGTACTATCAATAGAGTCATAATAAATAACATAAAATACATAATATAAAATAACAGAATAACAACAATATAAGAAATATAGGAAATACGAAAAAGGATGGAGAAAAGGATGTAAGGTATACTAATATCCAACCGACACAAGCCCTACATCCGTAGCCGATCAGTAGCCTCCTAAGACTAACTCCTAAATGGCTAGTGTTACTCTAGTGCGCTGACGTAATACTCACATACTTCCCCCTAACCTACAACCTTAATGCTCGACCTCCACAATTCCCTGTCAAGGGTCATGTCCTCAGAAATCCTAAGTCGTGCTAGGTCCTGTCTAATCATCTCCCCCCAATACTTCTTAGGTCTCCCTCTACCTCTCCTCATGCCCACCACAGCCAGTCACTCACACCTCCTCATTGGCGCATCAGTGCTCCTCCTCTGAATGTGTCCGAACCATCTGAGTCTTGCTTCCCGCATCTTGTCCTCCATGGGGGCCACACTCACCTTATCTCGAATAACTTCATTCCTAATCTTGTCCATCCTTGTATGCCCGCACATCCACCTCAGCATCCTCATCTCTGCTACTTTCATCTTCTGGATGTGTGAATTTTAACCGGCCAACATTCGGTCCCATACAACATAGCAGGCCTAACCACTGCTCTGTAAAACTTACCTTTTAGTAATGGTGGCACTTTCTTGTCACACAAGACTCCCGTTGCTAACCTCCACTTCATCCACCCTACCCCTATACGATGTGTGACATCCTCGTCGATCTCCCCGGTCCCCTGAATAACTGACCCAAGGTACTTGAAACTACCCCTCTTAGGGATGACTTGTGAGTCGAGCCTTACTTCCACTCCTGCTTCCGTCGGCTAGGCCCCAAATTTGCACTCGAGGTATTCCGTCTTCGTCCTGCTCATCCTGAAACCTTTAGACTCAAGGGTATGTCTCCAAACCTCTAGCCTCTCGTTGACGCCACATCGTGTATCGTCAATTAGGACTATGTCATCAACAAATAACATGCACCATGTCACCTCCCCTTGAATATGATGTGTTATGGCATCCATCACCAGGGCAAATAGGAAATGGCTGAACGCAGACCCTTGATGCAATCCCGTAACAACCGGAAAATGGTCGGAGTCGCCTCCTACTGTCCTAATTCGAGTCTTAGCTCCATCATACATATCTTTAATCACCCTAATGTAGTCAACTGGGACCCCTTTAACCTCTAGGCATCTCCATAGGATCTCCCTAGGAACCCTGTCGTACGCTTTCTCTCGATCAATAAACACCATGTGGAGATCCTTCTTCTTATCCCTGTATTGTTCCATCATCCTCCTAATAAGGTGGATAGCTTCTGTGGTAGATCTCCCTGGCATGAACCCGAACTGGTTATCTGAAATAGACACCGTCCTTCGCACTCTCATTTCCATCACTCTCTCCCAGACTTTCATGGTGTGACTCAGTAATTTGATACCCCTATAGTTGTTACAGCTCTGAACATCGCCTTTGTTCTTATACAGCGTAACCATTGTACTCCACCTCCACTCTTCAGGCATCTTATTAGTCTTGAATATAACATTAAACAACCCAGTAAGCCATTCCAAGCCTGCTCTACCCACAAACCTCTAAAGTTCAACCGGAATTTTGTCTGGCCCGGTAGCTCTGCCCCTCCTCATCTTACGCATTGCCTCCATGACCTCATCTACCTCAATGTTCCCACCATAACTTAGTTCATGTGGGCTGTTGGCACTCCTCAATTCACCTAACACAATATCCTGATCCCCTTCTTCATTTAGAAGTTTATGAAAGTAGGTCTGCCATCTCCTCTTAATCTGGTCATCCCCCATCAAAACTTTTCCATCATCATCTTTTATGCACCTCACTTGGTCCAGATCCCGAGCCGACCTCTCTCTCACCTTAGCTAGTCGGAATAACTTCTTCTCCCCTCCTTTGTTCCCTAGTTCCTCATACAGACGAGCATAAGCTGCCGTCTTAGCCTCCATTACTGCTATCTTCGCCTCCCTCCTAGCTACCTTATATCTCTTAATGTTCTCTCTCCTCTCCTCCTCTCCAGAGCTCCCTACCAACCGCAGGTAAGCCGCCTTCTTCACTTCCACTTTATCTTGGACAACTGCATTCCACCACTAGTCTCCTTTGTGGCCACCGGTGCGGCCCGAAGATATCCCTAACACCTCTCTCGCCGCCTTCCTTATACAATCAGCCGTCGTCGACCACATAGTGTTTGCATCCCCACTATTTCTCCAAGCCGCCATTGTTGATAACCTTCCTTCCAACTCCTGAGCTTTATCCTTAGTCAACGCGCCCCACCTAATCCTCGGACGGCCTCGTACTGACCTCTTCTTCCTCCTTATCCTAATACCAATGTCCATCACCAAAAGCCTATGTTGTGTTGCTAGGGTCTCACCTGGGATAACTTTGCAATCCTCACACAACCTTTTGTCGCATCTCCTGAGGAGGAGATAGTCAATCTGAGTCTTCGCCGCCGAACTTCTATAAGTAACCAAATGCTCATCCCGCTTCGGAAAACTTGAGTTCGCAATCACTAGATCGAATGCCTTGGCAAAGTCCAACAGCGAAGTGCCCCCTCCGTTCCGCTCCCTGACATCATAGCCGCCATGCACCTCAGTATAACCAACTGTCGACGACCTAATATGACCATTGAAATCTCCTCCTACGAATAATCTCTCCGAAGGGGGAATACTACGAACGATGTCATCCAACCCCTCCCAAAAACGCCTTTTAATCTCCTCATCCAGGCCTACTTGCGGTGCGTACGCGCTAACGACATTTAAAGTACACTCACCCACCACCAATTTAATAGTCATTAGTCTATCATTCACCCGCCTGACCTCTACCACCGACTCTCTAAGATGGTTATCTACCAGGATACCCACTTCATTCTTACCCCTCAGGACTCCAGAGTACCATAACTTATACCCATCCATGTTTTTTCTCCCTCGATCCAACCCACCTAGTCTCCTGGACACACGCTATATTAATCTTCCTCTTCTGAAGTATCTTCGCCAACTCTATAGACTTACTCGTTAGCGAACCTATGTTCCATGACCCGATTCTCAACCTATAGGCTCCCTTGCCCCCTCTACCTCCCCTACCTCCCGTCCCACACCCTGACCCCGGCCCCCTACTTTGTCCCACCCGAGGACATGCCCTTAATCTATCATCCCAGATTGCAGTCACTACACCTACGACAAATCTCCAGAAGACTCACTAGTGCACACGAATCAAAGTAGAAGGAAACAAGTGACTACAAGTACACTAGTAGAATGATTGAACTATTGCGAGCCAAAGTAACATCAATTTAGCTAACACCAAAAGGGAAACAGTAGAAAAGGAGGTACCAACTCCCGAGAACCAAGATAAATAATATTTCGCTCACATCATGATAAATAATATTAGGCGTATCCCTCAGGATTCAACAAGCTCTTCTAGTATAATTAGGAGCAGAAACAACAAAGATTAAGAACTAAACTCAGCTCAAAACAAAATAAGAAAGAAATTTTTTACTTCAGAGACACTCTTCTTGAAGTAAAACCAAAGACGTACGTGTATATATATATATATTGCAAAGGAAATGCACTTTCTGATATCAAATTGTCGAAGCCATAAAGGCCTTTTAAAGCTTCGGAAACGTAAGCTTCAAGAACGTTAAAATTAAACATATACAAACGTTATAATCCAAATTGAATACAAAAACGTAAGCTTTAGATTGTTGGCATAACTGTTCGAAAATTAAGGCCATTAAGGCTCTTAAAAAATTGAAACGTTTCACATTCATTGGTCAGATTATTTGTCCCAAATTAAATTCAACATTAAACTAATTTCTGTTACAAATATATTTAAAATAATTACTATAATAAAGACTCATTAATATAATAGTAAGAAAATAAATCCAGACCTAGTTTTAGAATATTTCTTTTTGAGATATCAAAAATATTTTTCTATCAATATTTTCATTAAGCACTTTGGTAATTTAATTAGATTTCAATTATAATAACTAATATTGCTACTGTAATTGATTCATTTGGTTCATAAGCCAACTCTTTTTTTCTTTTTTTGGTTTCAGTTCATCTATACATGCAAGTTGGCAAGATTCACCTGACACAGTTTTACCAATTTATCAAGAGCTTATGCAAAGTGGAATTAGAGTTTGGATTTATAGGTGAGTTCTATGCAAGATATTGCTAAAAAAATTAACTTAGACCGGTGAATATTCTCAAACTCGAAACAAAAATATAAAATGCTTTCCAACGCTAACATATTTGACATAGTACTTAATACTACACTATTTTGGATTTAATCATTAATTCAAATACTGCATAATATTGAACGAGTCTAAATAATTCTTGAACTGCTACAATTTTTTTGCTGCAGCGGAGATACAGATTACATAGTATCTGTGACAACGAGTAGATACGCCATAGACAAAATAAAAACACCGATCAAAACTTCATGGTACCCTTGGTACTTCCAGGGCGAGGTAATTAACAATATTTTTTATTTTTTTTGTTCCAAACCATATTTCTAGATCGTACCATACTATGTTAATGAAATTTTATAATTCTTTTTTTTTTTTTTTGGTTACTTTCTCTTCCTACAGGTTGGTGGTTACGCGATTGAATATGAAAACTTGACATTTGTGACAGTAAGGGGATCAGGGCATTTTGTGCCAGGATATCAACCTGCTCGTGCTTTGACAATGTTCTCCTCCTTCATTAATGGCACGCTTCCTCCCCAATATCTCAAATAAACAACATAGTGATAAGTGATAACATATGTTTACTATTGATTAAATAAATAAAGAGCAAGTTTTATTGCAATAACTGATGATGTCCATCTCATTGAAGAAGTATTAGGCATGTGCCTAATAAGAGTTTTCTTTGGTTTGGTAGCCAACCTTGTTGACTTGGTTTGGTTGGTAACCAACCTTGTTGAATTTCTTTGGTTTGGTAGCCAACTTTGTTGAATTGTGAAAAATGTGTGTAAATTGTCAAATATTGTAGGCTTTAGAGGGTGAAGCTTTGGCTATAAAAGGAGAGCTTCAACTCTCATTTCTACACACCAACAAAGAGAGAAAGAAAGAGTAAGGTTTCACAGACAAGGTATAAGAAAATAGTCTGTGAGGAAAATAGAGAGTGAGCGATATTGTAGTGAGGTGGGAATATCAAAAGAGGGTTATTTCTTTTGAGTGTTGTAGTGGTCTTTGGAGTATTTACCTCCGACCTACAAAGTTGTAAAATTCCTTACTATAGTGATATCAGTTGCTCCTCTCGGGGTCGTGGTTTTTTTTTTCCCTTATTCAGAAGGGTTTTCCACGTAAAAATTTTGGTGTCATTGTTACTCTTTTATTCTTGTTAATTACCGTATCTCGGTGCTACATTATTATTCCGCTTTATTACCGTGAATATTATTTTGGTAAGGGGTTTATTCCCAACAACTGGTATCAGAGCACAGGTTCTGCTCGTTCACTGAAATACTATTCACTGTCGGTAGTACTATACTTGGTGAAAAATAAAAATGTCCGGAGTAAAGTACGAGGTAGCAAAATTCAATGGAGATAACGGTTTCTCAACATGGCAAAGAAGGATGAGAGATCTGCTCATCCAACAAGGATTACACAAGGTTCTAGATGTTGATTCCAAAAAGCCTGATACCATGAAAGCTGAGGATTGGGCTGACTTGGATGAAAGAGCTGCTAGTGCAATCAGGTTGCACTTATCAGATGATGTGGTAAATAACATCATTGATGAAGACACTGCACGAGGAATTTGGACAAGGTTGGAAAGCCTATACATGTCCAAAACGCTGACAAATAAATTGTACCTGAAGAAGCAGTTATACGCCCTACACATGAGTGAAGGTACGAATTTTTTGTCACATTTAAATGTGTTTAACGGACTAATCACACAGCTTGCCAACCTCGGAGTGAAAATCGAGGAAGAAGATAAAGCCATCTTGCTATTGAACTCGTTGCCATCTTCGTACGATAACTTGGCAACAACCATCCTGCACGGTAAGACTACTATTGAGTTGAAAGATGTCACATCGGCTCTTCTACTCAATGAGAAGATGAGAAAGAAGCCTGAAAATCAAGGACAGGCTCTCATCACAGAAGGTAGAGGCAGGAGTTATCAAAGGAGTTCGAACAACTATGGTAGATCCGGAGCTCGTGGGAAGTCAAAGAACCGATCCAAATCAAGAGTCAGAAATTGCTACAACTGTAATCAACCAGGTCACTTCAAAAGAGATTGCCCAAATCCAAGGAAGGGCAAAGGTGAAACCAGTGGCCAGAAGAATGACGACAACACAGCCGCCATGGTGCAAAATAATGATAATGTTGTCCTCTTTATAAATGAGGAAGAGGAATGCATGCACCTGTCAGGTTCAGAGTCGGAATGGGTGGTTGACACAGCGGCATCTCACCATGCCACACCGGTAAGAGATCTTTTTTGCAGATATGTAGCAGGTGATTTCGGCACAGTGAAAATGGGTAACACAAGTTACTCAAAGATTGCGGGGATTGGTGACATTTGTATCAAGACAAATGTCGGATGCACATTGGTTCTAAAGGATGTGCGGCATGTACCTGATTTGCGGATGAACTTGATCTCGGGAATTGCTTTAGACCGAGATGGATACGAGAGTTATTTTGCAAATCAAAAGTGGAGACTCACTAAGGGATCATTGGTGATTGCAAAGGGAGTTGCTCGTGGCACGTTGTACAGGACAAATGCAGAAATATGCCAAGGTGAATTGAACGCGGCACAAGATGAGATTTCTGTAGATTTATGGCACAAAAGAATGGGTCATATGAGCGAGAAGGGATTGCAGATTCTTGCCAAGAAATCACTCATTTCTTATGCCAAAGGTACAACTGTAAAACCTTGTGACTACTGTTTATTTGGTAAGCAGCATAGAGTCTCATTTCAGACATCGTCTGAAAGAAAATTGAATATACTTGATTTAGTATATTCTGATGTTTGCGGCCCAATGGAAATTGAATCAATGGGCGGTAACAAATATTTTGTTACTTTTATTGATGATGCTTCACGAAAATTATGGGTTTATATTTTGAAAACCAAAGATCAGGTGTTTCAAGTTTTCCAGAAGTTTCATGCTCTAGTAGAAAGGGAGACGGGTCGAAAGCTAAAGCGTCTCCGAAGTGACAATGGAGGTGAGTACACTTCAAGGGAATTTGAAGAGTATTGTTCAAGTCATGGGATCAGACATGAAAAGACAGTTCCTGGAACCCCACAGCACAATGGCGTAGCCGAGAGGATGAACCGCACCATTGTGGAGAAGGTGAGAAGCATGCTCAGAATGGCTAAACTGCCTAAGTCATTCTGGGGTGAAGCAGTTCAGACAGCCTGTTACCTGATCAATAGGAGTCCATCAGTTCCGTTGGCGTTTGAAATCCCAGAGAGAGTCTGGACCAACAAGGAGGTGTCCTACTCGCATCTGAAGGTGTTCGGTTGCAGAGCTTTTGCACATGTACCAAAAGAGCAGAGAACAAAGCTGGATGATAAATCTATTCCCTGCATATTTATCGGATATGGAGATGAAGAGTTCGGGTACAGACTGTGGGATCCTGTAAAGAAGAAGGTCATCAGAAGTAGAGATGTAGTCTTCCGAGAAAGTGAAGTTGGAACTGCTGCTGATATGTCAGAAAAGGCGAAGAATGGTATAATTCCTAACTTTGTTACTATTCCTTCTACTTCTAACAATCCCACAAGTGCAGAAAGTACGACCGACGAGGTTGCCGAGCAGGGGGAGCAACCTGGTGAGGTTATTGAGCAGGGGGAGCAACTTGATGAAGGTGTCGAGGAAGTGGAGCACCCCACTCAGGGAGAAGAACAACCTCAACCTCTGAGGAGATCAGAGAGGCCAAGGGTAGAGTCACGCAGGTACCCTTCCACAGAGTATGTCCTCATCAGTGATGAGGGGGAGCCAGAAAGTCTTAAGGAGGTGTTGTCCCATCCAGAAAAGAACCAGTGGATGAAAGCTATGCAAGAAGAGATGGAATCTCTCCAGAAAAATGGCACATACAAGCTGGTTGAACTTCCAAAGGGTAAAAGACCACTCAAATGCAAATGGGTCTTTAAACTCAAGAAAGATGGAGATGGCAAGCTGGTCAGATACAAAGCTCGATTGGTGGTTAAAGGCTTCGAACAGAAGAAAGGTATTGATTTTGACGAAATTTTCTCCCCCGTTGTTAAAATGACTTCTATTCGAACAATTTTGAGCTTAGCAGCTAGCCTAGATCTTGAAGTGGAGCAGTTGGATGTGAAAACTGCATTTCTTCATGGAGATTTGGAAGAGGAGATTTATATGGAGCAACCAGAAGGATTTGAAGTAGCTGGAAAGAAACACATGGTGTGCAAATTGAATAAGAGTCTTTATGGATTGAAGCAGGCACCAAGGCAGTGGTACATGAAGTTTGATTCATTCATGAAAAGTCAAACATACCTAAAGACCTATTCTGATCCATGTGTATACTTCAAAAGATTTTCTGAGAATAACTTTATTATATTGTTGTTGTATGTGGATGACATGTTAATTGTAGGAAAAGACAAGGGGTTGATAGCAAAGTTGAAAGGAGATCTGTCCAAGTCATTTGATATGAAGGACTTGGGCCCAGCACAACAAATTCTAGGGATGAAGATAGTTCGAGAGAGAACAAGTAGAAAGTTGTGGCTATCTCAGGAGAAGTACATTGAACGTGTACTAGAACGCTTCAACATGAAGAATGCTAAGCCAGTCAGCACACCTCTTGCTGGTCATCTAAAGTTGAGTAAGAAGATGTGTCCTACAACAGTGGAGGAGAAAGGGAACATGGCTAAAGTTCCTTATGCTTCAACAGTCGGAAGCTTGATGTATGCAATGGTATGTACTAGACCTGATATTGCTCACGCAGTTGGTGTTGTCAGCAGGTTTCTTGAAAATCCTGGAAAGGAACATTGGGAAGCAGTCAAGTGGATACTCAGGTACCTGAGAGGTACCACGGGAGATTGTTTGTGCTTTGGAGGATCTGATCCAATCTTGAAGGGCTATACAGATGCTGATATGGCAGGTGACATTGACAACAGAAAATCTACTACTGGATATTTATTTACATTTTCAGGGGGAGCTATATCATGGCAGTCTAAGTTGCAGAAGTGCGTTGCACTTTCAACAACTGAAGCAGAGTACATTGCCGCTACAGAAACTGGCAAGGAGATGATATGGCTCAAGCGATTCCTTCAAGAGCTTGGATTGCATCAGAAGGAGTATGTCGTCTATTGTGACAGTCAAAGTGCAATAGACCTTAGCAAGAACTCTATGTACCATGCAAGGACCAAACACATTGATGTGAGATATCATTGGATTCGAGAAATGGTAGATGATGAATCTCTAAAAGTCTTGAAGATTTCTACAAATGAGAATCCCGCAGATATGCTGACCAAGGTGGTACCAAGGAACAAGTTCGAGCTATGCAAAGAACTTGTCGGCATGCATTCAAACTAGAAGACAGTGCTACCTCCTCTGGATGAATGAGACTGGAGGGGGAGATTGATGATGTCCATCTCATTGAAGAAGTATTAGGCATGTGCCTAATAAGAGTTTTCTTTGGTTTGGTAGCCAACCTTGTTGACTTGGTTTGGTTGGTAACCAACCTTGTTGAATTTCTTTGGTTTGGTAGCCAACTTTGTTGAATTGTGAAAAATGTGTGTAAATTGTCAAATATTGTAGGCTTTAGAGGGTGAAGCTTTGGCTATAAAAGGAGAGCTTCAACTCTCATTTCTACACACCAACAAAGAGAGAAAGAAAGAGTAAGGTTTCACAGACAAGGTATAAGAAAATAGTCTGTGAGGAAAATAGAGAGTGAGCGATATTGTAGTGAGGTGGGAATATCAAAAGAGGGTTATTTCTTTTGAGTGTTGTAGTGGTCTTTGGAGTATTTACCTCCGACCTACAAAGTTGTAAAATTCCTTACTATAGTGATATCAGTTGCTCCTCTCGGGGTCGTGGTTTTTTTTCCCTTATTCAGAAGGGTTTTCCACGTAAAAATTTTGGTGTCATTGTTACTCTTTTATTCTTGTTAATTACCGTATCTCGGTGCTACATTATTATTCCGCTTTATTACCGTGAATATTATTTTGGTAAGGGGTTTATTCCCAACAACAACAAATGTAAAACTTATTATACTAATATTTTTTCTTCGATTTTGATAATTACAATAAAAGTTGTAGTTGTATTTATAAGGGTTCTATCTTTAAGGTTCTGAGCATTGAACACATGTTTTCTAAATCGGAAAAGGGCTAATATACCCTTATATTATCAAAAAAGGTTTAAATGTACCCTAGTTAATAATCTTGAAATGTACTTAATTAGCTAGCTATCGTTCTAGGAAGCTTCATAGTATTTATTTTTAACTTATAACTAAAAAAATGATACGGAAAAATTGTGACATGATAATTAACTGTGGATAAATAATAAATTATCGCTAGTTGGCCCAACATTCTTGAACTAGTGCTATATCCATATATGTGGACATATCTTTGTTGACGGAGACTCCTACATGCAGGCACTGCTTTCCTTTTTCTGTTTTCTTTTTTAATCAGCCCGTTTATCGGTGTATGGAGTCTTCCAATTATATAACACGTTACAAAGTCATTGTACTTTGCTTCTTTTTAGTTTATGTCTCAATCTCAACAAGTTAGAATCTCCCATATAAATTTTTAATTCATTTACCTCTATATATCAATCCTACTAGACAATATAGAAACACAAAAGAAAGAAAAAGATCAAGTTAGATAGGTTTTTTTTTCATGATTATGCATTCCAGCTAGTCTTGACTATAGTGATTAATTAAGACTATGTTTAGAGGGCCAAAAAAAGTCATTCGACTAAAAGGAAAACGAAAAGATTGGTCTATGACTTAGGGTAGGCATTCGGCATGAAATTTTTTGTTTGAATTTTTTGTTTTCGGAATGAAGAAATGGCGATCCAAATCCAATCCAAGTAAGCTCGGATTGGATCAGATTTTTTAAGCTCGATTTCGGATTAATCGGTTTGGATATTTTGAATTTTCGGTTTTGAAAGTTCTTTTTACAATATCCAAATGAAGTACTCGTGTTAAATTGCTTGAAAAGTTCCTCATTCTCACCGCAAATTCAAATAAAGTATTTAAGTAATGGAATTATTATCCAGAAAATGCAACAGAGACATTAATACGGCTGATAAGAAGTAGCAATAGTAAAACCATGTCCAAATAGAAATTATATTGACAATAACTTAGTAATTAATAATCGAATATATGAGATATCTAATGGGTAAGGTATTGAACTTATTATTATTGGCATATGAATAATCGACTAAATATAAAGTATACAAATTTCGCATTTTCAGATATTCACCAAATCCAATCCTAAATCCAAAAATTTTAAATTTTAAATCTAAAATCCAATTCGTAATCCGAAAATCCAAATCAAAAATCCAAAAAATTCGAATTTCGGTTTGGAATTTGGGTTTGCCCAAACTATACCCACCCCTAATCTATGTAATTATGCAACTATCTGGCCCTTGAGAAACAAAAGTCATACTATATTATTACAATATGTAGAAAACGTGCTAAATGTATGGGCATATGATATTGACATGCAAAGCACGAACATAAATAATTCCTTAGTACCTAATCTCCCTGTGTGTATATGTGTGTGTACATTCCATATTTCAATGGCTGGAATAAGTAAACTACTGCTTATGATTAAGATCATGTACTCCTCGAATATACTTATTTTAACCAACGAATTACATAGTATTAATTAACTTTTGTTCAGCGGCCAATTTCGAAAACATTTGGGTAAAACAGAAGAAGAAAAAAATATCTATAATTTTAAGTTGGAGGAAGACTTTAATTTGTCAAACAAATTGAAGAATGACAAAAATAGAAAATCATAAAACCAAGCCGAGAATTATGACCTTAAGAATTTTTTTGATGAAGTAAACGTGTTGAAGCAATTAATTAAACAAGTAAAGAGGAAAAGAGTGGCCAAAGCTGGATTAATATCATCACTTGCCAGTTATTATATAAACAAAATTAACTACGTATAGATAGAAGTTGAATATTAATTAAAATAATCACGAGTTTATGATGTTTGTTAACTTTTGCTATAAAGGTCATCAAAGGAGTGCTTTTACTTAATACGATCAATATGTAGGAATAAAAAAATTCTAAGGCGCAAGTCAAGTTGTAAAGGATGAGGGTTGGATCATCAAACCCCAATTCGGTTTTGTTTAGTACGTAATTACCTAAATTAAGAGTTATATTTATTCTTCTATTTGTTGGAAATTCGTGACTTCCATGTTCATAGCCTATAGGAGGATTATTTAACTCTTTTTACAATCTTTTGAGAAATTCGTGACTTCAATGTTCATAGCCTATAGGAGGATTATTTAACTCTTTTTACAATCTTTTGACAGCTTAATATAATATCAGAGTGTCAAATAGACGGGCTAAACTAAATTTAAACGAATCCAAACGAGTTAAAATTGATAAAAGATTGAGTCATAACTTTACCAAACTTTGTTAGAGTGAAGACGGATTTGGTCAATTAGAACAAAACAATGAATCATAACTCAACTCGTCCAACTTTGTAACTGATAGAGTAGGTAGATGTTATTGATAAGACTCAGTGTCTATTTAGCTAAAATGCAAATGTGTAAGACAATAATATATTATAATTGATGGAGACATGCATATGCAATGTAGACCAATTTGTGTACCTAATTTCGCAACTAAACTAAGCACTCCAAAATTGGACATTGTTTATTTATTTATTTGTGGCTTAAGAAAATATTATCAACTAATGCTACCAGAAGTATTCCATCCATTCTTAGTCAATTTGCATGCTCTGTATTATTCAAATAACGTAGTTTTTGAAGAGTATAATACGTTATGGCGCACACAACGTGGCTCACACACTCATGCAACTACTTGGAGTTATGAATAATGAAATATAATACCAAACAATTTTTTTAAAGAAGTCTTTATTTAATTATAGAAATAAAAGTCTAAAGTTTTCTATTTATTTAAATAGATTAAGTGTCACCATTTTATGTAAAAATTTATAATGACTCCTTACAAATAATTTCCTAATCAATCTACCAATAAAAAGCTGCAAATTTGGTGCTTTAATGGGCAAATCTGACTATTGTTTTGGGGGGGTGGGATTACAATCTGCATGATATTTCCTGTAACTGTCATGATAGGAAATCATTGAAGAATTGGGAAAAAAGTAAATAAATAAATTTTGAAAAGAGACATTTTATGATTTGCAAAGAAAAGAATATTAGAAATTAGAAATTTCACATCTAACCAAACAAGGGAAAGAAATTAGTGTACTTTTTGTCAGGGTTAATAGGAGAAGAAAAGTTCGGCCAAAAAGTACTAATACTATATCAATAATAATGCTGAAGAATAGAGAATACCAACTAGACTTGCAGTGACAAAAAAGATAACTAGATTTAAATCATTGTTCACATTTCTTTTCTTGTTTTGTTTTTTAATTATCGTCCCTTTATTTATTTTTCTTCCCCCTTTAGAAAAAGAAAGAAAGATTATGTGTATGTCAGCCTAGATATCCACTTTAAGATTAATAATTAGGAGCATTAGCTGTATATGGCTGACTTTAACTTAGCCGTAATATTTTCCATCATAATTTACTATCCTTTAATTTAAAATTCAAACAAAAGGAAAAAACACCATAACTTATTAAATGGAAATCAAACGGTAAAATCACAAAATATTCGGATTCTTACCTCTAATTTCACCTTTCCTTTGTAACTAAATAGACAATCAAACCCCTTAAAAAGTCCTCTATTTAACAAATCCTAATAAGGGCAAAATTGTCATTGCATTAGAAGTTGTTGAAGAGTCTTGATCAAAAATACATAGAATAAGAGAACAAAAAAGAAATCCATAAAAACAAACAGAAGAAAAGGCGACTATGCCTCTGTCAATTAGCTTCGAGTCAATTCCTCTCTTTTCCTTCCTCCTTCCTTTTTTTCCCAAGTATATCTATATATCATTCTTCTCTTCCCCTATTTTCTGAAACTCAACAGTCTTTCACTATTTCCTCTTCTTTTCTCCATAAGAAAAAACATCAAACACTTATACACAGTGTTGTATAAATGGAGATAGAGGTAATGATGCCATCTCCAGCGGTGGATTTCAACGTCGACAGTGGTTGCACTACTCCTTACATGAGTGCACCTTCAAGTCCTCCACGTGTCGCCACCTTGTTCTACAGTGCACCCGCTAGTCCCACCCGCATTTCCTCACTTTACGATGAAATTAACTTTGACCCAATTCAAGATGACGATTTTGCTTTTGATTTCAGTGGACAATTAGAGAGGATTTCTTTTTCAGCAGCTGATGAACTCTTTGATGGTGGAAAAATCAAACCTTTAAAACCACCACCTCGGTTTCAGTACGACGGAAAACACACTGATTCTCCAAAATCTCCAAAAAAATTGTTCAAAGAAGCATTTTCGCCTCGACACAAAAAGAAAGATTTTGACGCTGCAGCTTTACAAAAACAGAGTCAAACAGAGGACAATCAGAATTTGGAAAACTCTTCAAGTTCAAGGGAAAAAGGAACAAGATCATTATCACCATTTAGAGTTTCTGATTTATTATATGATCAAGAAAACAATCAACAAAACCCAAAAAAGTCAGCCTCTGTTTCATCATCGTCATCTTCTTCTTCCTCCTCTTCAACTTCTTCAGTTTCTTCAATGATCTCACTCTGGTCCAAAAAATGGAAACTCAAAGACTTGTTTCTATTCAGAAGTTCTTCAGAAGGTCGAGCAAGTAGTGCAGAACAATTAAATAAGTACGAATTATTGAAGAAGAGTCATCAAGAAGATGTGAAAAATTCCAGCTTTAGGTCAACAGACAGTGTTAGATCGAGAAAAAAAGGACCAGTTTCGGCTCATGAATTGCATTATACAATGAACAGGGCAGTTTCAGAAGAGATGAAGAAGAAAACATATTTGCCATACAAACAGGGTTTATTGGGTTGCTTAGGTTTTAATGCATCAATGCGAGATTCTGTTTCAAAAAGTGTTGCTAATTCTATGTCTATGAGTCGCCGTTAATACTTCAGAATGTGATTATTATTATTTTTTGCTGAATTTGTTACTCATTTGATCATTTTCCTCTGGAAAAATAGTTTGTTATATATTTCTCTCTGGAGAAATTGTTAAAAGATAAGAGAGAAAGCATAGAGGGTGCTTACAGTTTCATTTTTTTTGTGTATTTACATCATTCATATTGTGGATAAAGTATTCAGCGGAAAAAATATATTCTTACATGACCTTGTTTGTGTAATACTTAATAACAACATACCCGGTGTATTTTCACGAGGGCCAGAAACATAATGTATACGCAAATCTTAACTCTACTTTGTACAGGTGGAGAGATTATTTTCGATAAACTCTCGGTTCATACAAGTAGGGGCGAATTTATAGGCAAAAATATGGGGCATGTGAACCCATGATCTCTTCGCAGAATTAGATTTTTATGTACATATTTTCTAAAATTTGTATAATATTTACTGTTGGCACTTATGCTTCAAGAAGGTTGAATGGTGCACGTGATTGAAGGTTGAGTTAATTACCAAGAGGAATAGGGATTAGTTCCCACTTAATATATATATATATATATATATATATATATATTTTTTTTTTTTTCTTTTAGTGGTGCATCAATGTACTAGAAATCCTGGAGCCCTCTTATAATAAAAATTCTTGACAACTATAACTTTTTATGTTCTACTGTTTACTCATAATTCTTGAGCTTTGATTACTCCTTGTAATTTTGTGAGTGAACTTGACTACAATGGTCGTATGTAAGAACCTAAATAACTATATATATATTTTTTTTAAAACTATCATTAAGTAAATCATCCCAAACAAAGACAGCCTCTTAGCATGTAAAAGTGACCAGAGAGTTTCACCGTATTAGTTTTGAAATGTTTTATACGCTGGCTATTATTATTTCTTTCTTAAGTTTGGGAATTTTCGGCCAATTGCCTCTAACGTTAATTGGTCTTCGAAACAAATCAAAGTTATGACATAATTATGTGAATTTTTTCGTAGTTTCACCCTGCATTAACCAAAAAAAGATGAGACGTTTTTAAAGCATGACTTTTTTAAAGAATGTTTCAATCTATCTTTCCAATTTCCCAACCAAACATTTTCCGTTGGTATTCGATAAGGTAAAAGTTGGTTGCAAATGTTGGGAAGAAACTCCGACGCATTCCTTAGTTACTTCCCGTTTTAATTTAGATGACATATTTCGCGAGTCAAATAGTATGAAGTTTTGACCAAAATTTTAAAATATATTCTTTTATCATATGCACATGAAAAAAATTGCAACTCATAGTATTTTTAGCATAGTTTTTAATATTTAATTTTAATTTTAAAATATTAAGTTGAGCTAATTTAATTTAGTTTCAAAGTTTAGTTAAGTTGACTTTCGATAAGTAAAACATGTCATCTAAATTGAAACGGAGGAAATAATATAATTTGAGATCACATAAACTCATTAAGTATATGACAATATTATTATTTAAATATTAGAAAGTCATGACCAAGTAGATCATCATGACAATTAGTTTTCGGCCGGTCGACAACCATATTTGTGTGGATTCATGTACTAACTACTAAAGTCTCCAAAAGTATACTTAAAATTAATGCGAAGAAGTACATATTGGACCTGTTCTCCACGTTTCTAAACATTTATTACTTACTAGAGATAAAATATAGGTCATTCAAGAATCTAAAAACATTTATAATATTCCATGTGGTCCTATAGATTAGTCGTTTTATTAAAGTAAATTGTGAGAAACTAATCAGCGTTTTAAATAAACAAGAAGCAGTGTATTTCAAACTAATCTTTACTGTTCCGCTTAAAATAGAGATAATTAACAAATAATAATTTGATTAAAATTATTAAATATTTTTTTAAAGAGTAAAATTATAAAAGATAGATAATATGAAGCCGATCTAATAATATAGTATTAATTAGCAGATTCGCAACCCCAATCTAACGGACCAGTACACAAAATGTGAGTAATGAAGTCGAAGCCTAGAGGTACAATTTCATTATGGTCCAGCTACTGCTATTACTTGGCACCTTTCAAACTAGGCAAGGAACCCCCACCCCCCACCCCACCCCACCCCCAAACCCCATAATCCAACCCAAAAAAATTATAATACTACTATATTTATTTCTTAGGTAAAGAAGTGACAAGTTGGTTGTTTATAGATTGCAAATATTCCTTTCATGGAACAAATTAATTAGCCACCAAATGAGACCTTTTTTGGTATTATTATAAGATTAATTTTCATGCTATTACAGCTAGATGGTATATTATTTTTATTATTATCCATCCAAAGAGCTAGCTAGACAATACTTTAATCAAACTTTTGATATCATTTTCATTTTTAATTACTTCGTTAGTTTTAAAAATGTACATATGTGTACTACATCGTCAATATTTCAAAAATAAAAAGAAGGCAACGACTAAGATATTGAAGAGAACTTTGTGCTTTGTTTCAGGGGGGAAGTAGCATAATTACATTTGTACAAACTTTAATTTAGGCAACAGTTAACGTTGTAGGGTAAAGTAGGAACGACTGCCATCCAACTCTTTAGAGGAAACCCAAATGAAAAATAAAGGAAATCCATTGAATATATTACATTTAGCTTTTCTCTCTTCTTTTCTTTACTAGTCTTAGGATGCGCGCTTTGCGCGTTTACCTATATCAATAAATATACAGATTTTAAAAATTACATACACATTATTAGATAATTTATTTTATAAAATAAAATTTAAGTATTTTTTTTAAAATAATAAATATTATTCCCATTAGTTAGCTTAACAAATGAAGGGAATTTTATTTAGAGCCTTATTGTGATTTACCCGGATTTATGTCGAAACTTATAAAAATTGTTGTTTTTATGTGACCTAATACTGAAAATAAAAGATAAAAATATTTTTTATCACAATTTCTTTAAAGATTTGAAAATAACACAAATTAAAAATAAATAAAAGAAAGTTGGCATTACATCTTCTTAAAATTTGATAGTGACAATGTTAAGTTTAAAGAATGACTAATATTGAACTAATATTTTACAAGAAAAAATTTAGTATCAATATTTAGCGAGATGCTTTTATTTATTAGACTAAATGCAAGAAAGAAACAAATGACAATTTATTTATAATCTGGTTGTCTTCTACAATTTTATCTTATTGCTAATTTGTACTTTTACCGATTTGAATTTGAATTTTATACTATAATTGATTTTACTAATTTTATGATTTCTTTCACCATCGATACTCTTCTTATAAAAATAAATTAAGTGTTTTGTCAA
The DNA here is from genome assembly GCF_000393655.2 of Nicotiana sylvestris. Classification (NCBI taxonomy): domain Eukaryota; kingdom Viridiplantae; phylum Streptophyta; class Magnoliopsida; order Solanales; family Solanaceae; genus Nicotiana; species Nicotiana sylvestris. Next base: position 178,514,464 of record NC_091057.1, read on the forward strand.
TTTATCAAATAACTTTTCTTATATGATAAATTTGTAAAATGATTGAATTGGATTTGCTAATTAGTTAACTCAATAAATTAATTATTTGTTCTCAACATTAAAAGAAATAAGTTAGTTTTAATTAATTTAAATTCTAAATATTAGCTTATTCTAATTTTTAAACATTTGACAATAATTATATTTTTTCCAATAATAATTTGATTTTTAAATAGTAAGAAAAATCATATGTTTTGAGAGTTCGTAATTTCTAACTCACGTTTTGCATAGTTAGGATTCTCGTAGGAACAGTTTAATACAACTCTATATTAATACCCTTTAAATAAGGAAATCTATATAAGGTAAAAGTGTTATCAGATTTTAAAGTCCCTTCCTACCTAGTTTAATTACGAAAAATATAATAATAAAATTTTAGGTGATCTTAAAATCCTTAAATTAGAAAAATAATTAAATGACTTTTGTCTAGTATAAAATCTTTTTTTAACGGGTAAAATAAGCGAATAACATTTCGCTAAGTACCTTTATGCTTTTACTATAGTATAGATAGATAAATAGATAGATAGATAGATAGATAGATAGATATAGATTTTAATGCTTTAATGATGATATGTACAGTTACCCCAATATTTTGGGACGGTTTTAATTAAATCTATCAAAATGTTAACGTTCCATTTCAATAAACAGAGAGAGAAGAAACCAAAATTCAAAATAAAAATTTGCTAAAAAAATTATTTTGCCTATTTTTCGCTTTTGGTTACCAAATTAGCCGATAAGTCTGACAAAAATAGACTAAAAAGATGTAAAAATTATGTATAATTTGGATTTGACCAAAGATGAAATTTTATTATACTAAACTATTTAAGTTCAAGCATAATTTAAACTATTTATAACAAAACAAAAAGGTTAAAGACTTGAAAAATAAATATGCGTGATGGGGATTTGGACAAATATAGAAGTTTATTATAGTTAACTATCTAAGGTTAGAGACCAAGAATGATTAAATTATTTCTATCAAAACAAAAAGGGCAAAGGCTTGGAAAAAAAGTGCCTAACGGTTCCTAGCATGGCTAAAAAACAAACTAGGAAACTTAGAAGGATTTAGGAAGAGTCCTCATATTTAGGATTTTGTATGTAGTTAAAATAAGGAAGTATTTAATAAATAAATTTTTAGTTGATTTCAAAGTCCAAAATGTTAGGGAAATAATTAAATGACTATTTTGTCTACTATGAACTTTATTTTTAGAAGGTAAAAAAGGCGAACGACATTTCGTTAAGGGCTTTCATGCTTTTAATATAGTATAGATTTTTTTTTTGTCTTCGTTTATTTTGGCCTAAGACAGAGAATATATTATTATGATTAGATTAGGGAGTAAATGGCGGATTAGAATGAGCTTAAATTATGCATCAATGGAGGTGGATGCAATGATTTGAGTCGTTTGGTGTTTATAAATTCCAAGTGTCACAGCCCAAATGTACTTGTTCATTCAAAAAGACTTTTTTTTCCCTTCATTTTAACATGATAATCATGACCTTACAGTGCTAGTGTCGGTGGTTGTTACTATAGTTTATGCTCGTCACAGATGTACAGTATTTTGAAGGAAAATGAGGTTAAAATGTTGACGTTTTAGTTGTCCCTTGATTTTGAATGTATCAACATCAACAATTATTCTAGTCTATGTTCTTGCGATATTTATGATTATAGGAATTACAAATCATAATCGAAATACATCATAATCTATCTAGGTATAAGATTCTAATTCCGTACCAACAAGGATTGTGGTAAGTACTCCTTCATCCTTAACCACAGGTCTCGGATTCGAGTCCCTGAGTTTGGAGTCGCCTTTGTTAGGGAGCGTTTTACTCTCAAATCTCAATGTGGGACTTCCCAGTGCGAATCCGGATTTTGTCAGACCCCAATATGGGTACCGGACACGGGGGAAACCAAAAAAAAAAAATTCTAATTCCGTTATAAAGACCTCCGGTCTATTAAAAGCAAAGGCCAAATACATAAACGGAAAAGGGCCTAAACTACCCCTATTGTTTGGTAAATAATTTACATTTACCCTCCATCCATCTATTAGTCCAAATATATTCCATGCATGACTTAACATAGCATTTTTATCCTATACAGTTAGTCCCTCTGCTTTCCGGTGACATAACTTTGTGTCGTCAGAAAGTTGGTAGAAATATAATAATATAATTGAGCATAATTTTCAAGAATATATAATGTATATTATAAAAATACTTTTATTTAAATAATTATTTTTATATTATGTGCATGGAATATATATTTTACATCATTTATTTTCTTTCATTCTGGATTGTGTAAATAAATTTTTGAATTTTTATTGTTAATACTAAAAAGTTCAAAAAATAAATAAAAAGAAGATAAATGTTTATAATTTAGAGGGTAAAATACGTAATTAGCAATCCAAAATTTGAAATATCTAATTGAGTGACCTTCTGAATGCAATAGGCATAATTTAGTGACTTTATTATTACAAACGAAATAAAAATGACTTTAGAAGATAATTTGGAATAGTTGAGTGACCATTTGAGTAATTGACTCTAAATTTAGAGGGTTGCCTATGTATTTGGCCAAAAGCAAAATATATATATACATCTCCTCTTCGCATTTGAATTCTTTGAGGTGGTATTATGTGAATTTCTGGCATTTCTATTCCCCCTGCAAGAAAAGAAGTGTAAGAATAATATGAACGTTTTAGCCCTTTTGCTTCATCTTCGTTCAAAATTGAACTTGAAACATACGTTTAGTCGTTATTGTTGTGTTTGAGAAAATCACTTTGCAGGACGGATTAATGGAACAAAGCAAAAGAAAAAAGAAGTACAGCGTGGACTCGTGTCTTTTATCTTTTAGAGTTATCTTCCTGTTTCAACTTTCAAGTGTTAAATCTTTGGTTAGCATTGAATATTAACATCAAAATTAAGTAATTTAACCATAAAAGTGACAAATTAAACGAATAATATATGTCACTTATAGCCATTAAAGCTTGTATGCAAAACATGCGAGTAGATTATTTTTTGTAGTGCAAGTCAACACCAATACTACAACCAATTAATGAAACAAGAGACTAGTCTGAACCCATAGACTAAATTGCTATCAGAATTAGATATGCAGAAAGAAACAAACACAGAATTCGCATTGTTGAGCCATTTTTCAAGTCCAAATGCATCACAGTCAACCACGTGACCTCACTCACTGGAACACCAATTACTACTACGTACTACTTTCACAATCACTGTTGATTTATTTGACATGTCAAAGTCAAATAAACTGACCCACCTAAGTCAATGCTCAAATGTCATTAAATAGAGTTATCATACTCAAATCTGTAAGGTGTGGAGAACAACACATATAGCTAGGGAACAATCTCAAATATTCATGCATTAAATATAAGATGAAAAATACTCAACAACACTTCTGATTAGTTCCTATGATCAGTAACAAAGCCATAAAAGCCATTACCTACCCCTTTCTCTTCATTCTCCTTAATCAACAACATTGAATAAGGGTGGGGACTTTGCCTTCTAATCGGGTAGTACTTTAAAAACCATTGTCCAAGAGCGATTTAATAAAATTAATGGCTAAAAATCAAATTTAATAAAAGTGTTATAAATATATTATATTATGAATGGTCATTTAGTACTTCGTTGTAAATAAGCTTCCTGAAGAAGCTTATCCATATGGGAATCCGCTGTAAATATGTTTATCAATTTAGTACTCTATTGGAAATAAGCCTCCTGAAGAAGCTTATCACTTCGGTACCCGGTTATGGATAAACATTACTCCCGGTAGAAGATTATCCATACCGGGTATAATAAGTTTATCCTTTCGATACTCCGTTATGGATAAACATTACCCCCGGAAGAAGATTATCAATACCGGGTACAATGAACTTATTCTTTCAGTACTCTGTTATGGATAAACATTACCCCAGTAGAAGATTATCTATACCTGGTACAATGAGCTTATCCTTTTAGTATTCTGTTATGGATAAACATTACTCTCAGTAGAAGATTATCCATATCTGGTATAGTAGCATCATACACAACAGCTTGCAGAAGCAGCTTACACAACACATTCCTTTCTGTCACGCCCCAAACTTGGGGAGGCACGACTGGCACTCGATACTGTGTTTGATCGAGTTAGCCACTAAACATACTAACTAACTAAACTGGGTGCCCAATAGATCGGGCAGCACAACATCTGAAAAACTAAGCCTGGACCATTAAGGTCATGACCTGAATAACAATAAGCCATATAAACAAAGGTAGACGAGCCAAAATAATAAAGTACTGTAAGCGCGTGATTTTTGCCCTATGAAAGAATTACTCCCAAAAATACAAAATAAAACGATTTTCCTTGGTGAGCAATTTTGAGAATTTTTGTGACATTTTTGGATAATCATTTGTATTTGTCTATGCATGTTTATTTGTTAAATTAATAAAAAATACAAAAATATGTCGCATTTGCATTTAGGATTTAATCCTACAATTGTTAGTAATTAAGTTTGTTTTACAAAAATGAAAATTTCAAAAAATGTGCATCGTTTGCATTTTTAGCATTTAATGTCCAATTGTACAATTTTATACTTAATTATTACATAATTATGTGTTAATTGTTATTGGAAATTAATCTGCGCTTTTATAAATTAATTTAGTTCTATATAATAATTTAAGGATTTTTAGAATTTAGTTTTAGAAAAATAAAAGAAGAAAAGAGAACAAAAAATATAAAGAAAATCGGAATTGGTCTCTTCTTCAAATTCAAGTCACAGGCCTAAAAGAATATCCAACCATCCATACGACCCGGTCCATTTCAAACCGGGTTGACCCAGTCCATAAATACCCAACACCCCTATTATCTTACATTTCACAAAAAACAAAACAAAAAAACCCTAAACCTAAACCAAAAACCTATCCGCCCCCACCCTCTCCTTCTTCTTCTCCAACACTCCCAAAAAAACCAGCCATGGCTGCTGCCCTTCCCCCCCCCCACGTCGATACACACACACACGCACACACACACACACCTTCGAGCTCCATCTCGCCCAGCCTCCTTCCTCGTCGAAACCATATCGACATCCATGGCAACAACCACCTTCGAGCTCCATATCGATGTCCATGGCAGCAACACCAACAACCTTCCACCACCTTCTCTTTCACGTCCAAACGACCACCCCCTTGTTGCGTCTTCTTCTTCTTCTACTCCTCCAAACCCTAGCTTCAAGCGAAACCCCATGACAGCCTCCTTCACCTCTTCAGCTTCCTCGTCGACCTCGAGCAAAACCCAAGCGTTCACGTCCCAAACGACCTCCAGCTCGGCGACGCAGCAACAGCAACAACTGCGTCCACCATCGCTGTTGCTTCTTCCTTTCCAGTCTCAGCTTCATGCAGTTCACCATGGCTGCTGCTGCTCGACGACCATGCTGCCCGCTGCTACTCCATCACGTTGCTGTTGCCTTGGTTTCGTCCGTGTTGTTGCTGCTTGATGCTGCTGCTTCGTCCAGCTTCGTTCAGCATCCATGGCTGCCACTGCTCAACCACAAACAACTGCTGCTCGTCGATCTTCAGTTTCAATCCGTCGAGGTCGTCGTTTGTTGTTTTGAGTTCGTCAAGATTCAAAGGAAGGTGAGTTTATCGTTGAAGTCAAGATCCGTTAGGACGTTGGCAGTCTTGGTGCGATAATCGTTTCCGGACAAATTTGTTCTCATTCAAGTTCTTCGTCGTTTCGATCCGGTTAGTGGGTTTTGAGTTTCACTTTTGTCCGTATTTTGTTTTGATATTCTCAAATCTAAAATCGGTAAATGTTTGATTCTTGTTTCGTTCACGTTCATCGTTTTGTTAATTTTTCAGTTTGTTCATGTGAAATTGTTAGTTTAGTTTTAATATTGTTAGATTTAAATTGAAATTTAATTAATGTTGTTAGTTTAATTTTAATGTTGTTTCTTCTTCGGTTTGTTTTTATTTGTTTAAAAGAATTCAGTTGTAATATAGAAATATGTTGGTTTAATCATTTGGATCCGTCATGTTTGTTGTTTAATATAGATTTAATGCATGTTTATTCTTTGTTTGAAGTTTGTTTTTAATCCAGTAATTTAATGTGAGTCTGTTTTGGTTTTTGATTTGTTGATTTAGTTTGAATCATGTATTTTGTTGTTGATGTTGTTGTCTCTTTGCTCATTCATTTTTGGTCTAAGTTAACCAGGATTGGTTCCCAATATGGTTAACTTATTCCCATTAATTTGAAGCTGTATGATTCAATCCGTGTTCATGTGATTTGTTGTTTGAATTTGTTTAGAAATTGGTCATATTTGATGTATTTTGGTTGAGATCGATTAGGTGAATTGGTTATAGCTGAGGGGGTAGTTTGGTAAATTGCAGTACGTTCAGGGGTAAAAATGGTAATTTCAGTAAGGTCGGAGGGGTATTTTTGGAATTAAGCATTTGAACAATTATTTAATATAATGGGGGACAAGACATAATGTAGTGGAGTGAGAATAATGTATTTATTTACGTTGAGCATGGGGGACAAAATGTAATGGGTTGGGATTGATATAATTATTTAATATAGTGGGGGACAAGACATAATGTAGTGGGGTGAGAATAATGTAATTATTTATGTTAAGCATGGGGGACAAGAGTTTAAAATAAAGAAAACATTAAGTAGTGGGGACAAAGAATGCAATTGGGGGAATATTTCTGGTTGGGGATTCAAGACAAGAGTCTTGTTATAAATAGAGTCATTTGACACATTCTTGAGGGGACCAAGACTTGAGAGGGGTTGGACTTGAACATTAGACTTGAACTTGAAAGACTTACTTAAGGAGAGAGGAATACATTCTGAAAATCTAAAGAGAGTGTGATAGAGTTTAAAAAGAGAAAACAAAAACAAAGTGAGAAATGAGTTTAGTTTTGGGTTTTAATACACGTGTGGGTTGTTGCTGTTTAGTTTGTTTACATACTTTTGGGTTTGTTCTATTGAGTTGTTCGGTTTTCTTCAAAGTTTTCTGGGCCTTGAATCTGGGTCGAATTGCTACTGGGTTGCTGTTGTTCCTGTGTATTTACACTACTGCTGCTTCTACTGATCTTCATCTTCTTTCCTTGCTTTCCAAATACCAGATACACAAACTGATACACTGGTTCATCTTGTAAGCCACTCGAAGCATGGATGCAAAAATAAGAAAGATTTGAAGTTGTAGTTTAATGTAGTCTTTTCTTTCTTTTACTGTCTGTATATAGAACATTATATCCGTTGTCCATGTAAACTCTTTAAACGACTCATTTTCGAAACTTGACTATAATAACTCGAAAGTATGTAAATAAAGTAGGACCTTTTCTTCATTTATTTTAGAAAACGAACTTAATAGAGAAAAATGTAGTCATTATAGGTTTATCCTTTTAAATAAAATGAGACGAGTCTCGCCAAATAAAACGCACAGATTGCGGGGCCCTCACAAAATGTATGCGTTAATTATTTAGAACTCGGGATCGGCCGCTTAGCGAACTCCACGGCCTTACCCAAAATAATAAATACGCTAATCGCTTTAGGCGCGCATTTTAATAATCTTACCTTCTTAAACTCGGGTGTGCATTTCATGCGACCCAAATCCAAATCCCAAAACATTGAATAAAAATGTGTTACGAATTGCGGGTGCATTTCATGTGACGCAATCCAAAGACATGTTTTTTAAACGATGTTCACATTCTTTTAAAATATACTAATAAAAGCGGTAAAGAGTTAAAACTTGCACATGAGCACGTAATTGTATAAAATCAGATAAACAAGCCGAATATGACAGTTGAGCGACCGTGCTAGAACCACGGAACTCGGGAATGCCTAACACCTTCTCCTGGGTTAACAAAATTCCTTATCCGGATTTCTGGTACGCAGACTGTAATACAGAGTCATTCTTTTTCCTCGATTCGGGATTAAATTGGTGACTTGGGACACCCTAAATCTCCCAAGTGGTGACTCTGAAATAAACAAACAAATCCCGTTTCGATTGTCCTTTAATTGGAAAAACTCCTCCACCCCTCGCGGAGGCGGAAAAAGGAGGTGTGACAGCTCTGACGACTCCGCTGGGGATAAAATGACCCAGAACCACTGGTTCAGGGTTAGAAATTCGAGCTTATATAAATTGTTATATTTGGTTTTATCTGATTTTGTTACATGTTTTGGCTCAATGTGCTAATTGGTTGCCTTTTACCGCTTTGATATTACGTGAACTGTATATAAACTGTGCCGAAACCCATCTCCTCTCTAAGTCTTCTGAGTCATGAAGAAGGGTGTACTTCGTACGACTTCTTTTCTGTATAGTGTCAAATCCCAATTTAGAACGAGGTTCGTACAAGTTGCTAAGTCGGTGAAGCTTCTGTATTCCCGGTACGCTGCCCTCGGCTCGAGCTGTCCGCTCGGGTAAGCCAGGTCTAGAACAAACACCCAGGTTCTGAACCTAGAATAACTCAACTTCATGTCGGATCCCTAGTAGGAACGCTTATCTGCATCATGTGCATTTTTTGACTTAGGGGACTCAACACAGGGGTTGAGTCCGTCTAGGAATAGCAACCCGAAACAGAAAAGACCATCCTGATGCATCCTACTCACTGCTTGTGCATTTATTTGCTTTGGACTTGCATGATGACCGGTTTTGAATATTGGGAAAAATTAAAAAAAAAGAGAAAGAAAGGAAAATAGCAGTGTATATGAAAAAATAACAATGTCCAAATACTGGCGAAATTCTGGGAAAAATGAAAAAAAAATATTTTTTTATATAGTTTGTTTCACTCAAAAAGCAAAAGAAAAAAAAAATAGAAAAGAGTCTCTTATTTTTTGGTTGAAGAATGGTTGGTCATTTTGTTGAAACGAAAAAAATCTTCACTTTGTCTTGTCTTCAGAATGAAAAAAAAAAAGAAAAAAAAATAGTTTGTCTTGCCATGAAAAATGAAAATGAAAAAAAGAGAATCTTGTTTTTAAAATGGTTTTTTTATTATTTATTTATTTGTTTATAAAAATGCCAAAAATGAAAATAAAAAGAGTCTTGCGTTGAACGTGGTTTTATTATTTGTTGCAATATATATATATATATATATATATATATATATATATATATATATATAAATCCAAAAAGTATTTTTCTTTATTTCCTTTCTAGAAAAGTTTTTTGTAGACCCCCAATTTTCAAGAAATAAATCCGAAAATATTTTCCATTATTGATGTCTTTAGAAAGTCTTTTTAATTGTTTTAAAAAAAATAAAATAAAAAATAAAAATAAAAATAAAAATATTTTCTTTTAATTTCTTCCAAAAAATCCGAAAATATTTTCATTCTTCTTTCAAAATTGAAAAGAAAAGTCAAAATTCAAAAATATTTTTTAGAAGCATTTCTTTCATTGAAAATAGAATTCCAAAAATATTTTCTTTCTTCTTTAGAAGTTTCTCTTTCAAAATTCAAAAAAACATAAATTAGAAATCCTTCTTTGAAAAAATGCTCCATTTCTTCTTTATAAGTCTTTCCTTCAGAAATAAAATCAAATAAATAAAAATAAATAAAAAAGTTAGTTTATTTACTTTATTCATGATGTCCCGAACTACGCGGGTTTGATTCTCACCGGATGTGAGATACGTAGGCAACCCTCATCGGGTCCAACCCCCCTTTTGCTAAAATAGCCAAAAACAAATAAATAAACAAAATAAAACATGTCAAAATTTTAATTTTGTCATAAATAAGTCGGGTGATGTCCAACCTCTCATTTTGCATAAAATAACAGAAAAATAAAATAATATATATATATATATATATATATATATATATATATATATATATATATATATCAAATTTTAAATTCATCATAAAGAAGTCGGGTGACGCTGTTTTGTCAAGACATAGCCGAATTTTCCCGGAAGGCTGACTTTGCATAAACAGCCGTATTTTGGGTCATGTTTAAGATTTGGTCCAGTTGACTCACACAACCTTAAAAATCTTCGTCTTCGAGGCGTTGAAAGGTCGTGTTTGCAATATTGAGTTTTCTAATTTGAAAAACGATAAAAAGAGTCATAAATAAGTCGTGTGATGTTGTTTTGTCATAAATAGCCGAATGTTCCCGAAAGGGACGTCGGAGGGCTGACTTTGCATAAATAGCCACCTTTGGGTCTTTGTTTTAGATTTGGTCCAGTTGACCCACACAGCCTTAAAAATCTTCGTCCCCGAGGCGCTGAAGGGCCGTGTTTGCAACACCAGGTTTTATTGTAATTTGAAAAAAAAACAAAAAAAAAAACAAAGAGTCAGCGGTCAGGTGAATACCGTTTGGGCTTTTGGTCAGTGTCTTAAACCGTTCTTGCCGAAATAGCCTTAGAGTATCTTTCAGTTGTCGAAAGGCTACTTTCGTAAAAAAACGGACAAGTTTGTAAAGTGTCATAAAATAATCCTCCGCGGCCTCAAAATTCATGTGAAATTAGGAAGGGGCCACATTTGCAAAAATAACTGTTTGGTTGCATTTGTAAAACGGAGAAAGGAAACTGGCCGTTTGTTTTTGAGTTTGTAAATCTTTTGGTTAGACTATGTGGGTTGTTTGATTTTCGAGTTTGTAGGTCATCTTTAAGCCTTTGAAACCCAGTTTGTTTTATTATGAAAATTGAAAAAAAATGTTTCATTGTTGTTACCTTTCATTATTGGTCCGAACTACGCAAGGTCTGATTCATGCGGGGTCATGATACGTAGGCAATCTCCATAAGATTCGACCATGACAAAAAAGAAAAAAAGAATGAAAAAAAGAATGGAAAAAAGAAAAAAAATGAAAAAATCGAAGAAAAAAAAAAGGGAAAAAAAGATGTTGTTAATAATGAGGACCGACTGAGTCCATTCTAACCTGTTTTGTTTTGAATCGCAAAGAAAGTTAAGGTGGTTGGTTTGTGGTAAGCCGGACAATGACATCCAGAATATCGCGCGGAATCCTTTACCTGCACATCATGATACACACTTTGCGGGGATCAGGCCTGATGACAGAAGCACTCGAATCCTATTGGGGAATTGTTGACTAAGGTTGATGATATTGAAGTTGGCAATGGTCTGGACAATACTGATGCGAAGCTCAGTGGCTAAGATGCCAATTTTGATAAAGTAGGAGGACACTCCGTTCCTTGGTTAGCAAGAGAGAAGCTTGTGGTGGCTTATGTTGTTGTCATTTCTGTTGTTCGGATTATTAGGGTTGTAATTCGGATATTGTCTTGTGTCAAACTGTCTTATCTTTCCGTTTTGTCATAGCAGTTTGTTTAAGTTTTGTCCAGGTTGTTTTAGGATTTTATTCTGGTTTGTTTTTGTTTGTTTTGTTATTCAAACCATTTCCCCGTTAGTCTAATGCAAAATCTGGTCTTTTATTATTTCCAGTCATCTCTTTGTTTAGTCCTTTTATCATTTTGGTTCAGCACCGATTCTAGTGACATGACATGTATACACAGTTTGGGCCTAATCTTAAAAGTTAGTCATAAAACCCTGGAGAGGTGATCAGAACATTTAAAGAAAATAAGGACGGTTTGATATTATAAAGAGCTCGAGTCATATGGAACTGGGGCAAGTAAAACATAAAGAAAACCGTTAAAAGCAAGACTCGCCAAATTGGCATGAGGGTCGTTCATTATAATGAGAGTGTCGCCCAACGGTGCTTTAAAAATGACAAATGAAAAAGCAAATGTGAATATAATTGTCAAGTCCAGCACCATCAGAAGAGACTGCAAATCTTTGTTTAATTGTGTTGTTTGCACTTGGCATGTTTTGAAGACTGGAATGACCAAGGCATTTTGTTCTGCTACCTAAACACTTTATCCTTCGTTACCCCTTTTGAGCCTTGTTTATTTTCTTTCATACCCCTCGTTCGGAATCAGTAGCAACGACTAGAAAACGCAAGCATGGCAGGTAAACAAAAAAAACGAAAAAAAAAGAAAAGAAAAAAAAAGAAAAGAAAAGAAAAGAAAAATGATAACAAAAAACAAAAGAAAGTCAGAAGAAAACGGAGGAATTGGGAACTACGTTTGACCTGCCTCAAAGAGGATACGTAGGCGCCTCACGGCTCGGTCATAATGGCCATAATGGTCATAGTGTGCATAGTTTAATATAGTATAACAAAAATAAAAATCCCCAAGCAAGAAACTGGGGCAAGGGTTGCGCTTGTTGTAAGCAAATATGGTTCCGAAGGTTGTAATTTTGAACCCCAAGTTTATTTTGTTTTGAGCCTTTAATACCCTTTCTTTTTAGCCTATCCAAAATCCCACATTACGGTCCAAAGAAAGACCTTCTGATCAGTCTTCAAAAGATGTCAAGTCAGACAAATGAGAGTCTTACCGGTGAACATAACACTCTGTTCCACATCAGAAAGGACTCTAATCCCCAGCAGAAAGAGTCATATCGGCAACACTCCAAATCCCCAGCTGGAAAGTGGTACAAATGAGAGAGTCTTGTCGGTGAAAACCTTCGCGGGCACCATAAGGCAATGAAAGCTGAGAGAAAAACCAAAATGACAGAGGCTTGATAGTGAAAACCCTTCGGGCACTACAAGTCGAATAAGCTTGAGAATCAGATGGCGAATAGCCAAATGAAGATCTTGAAAGACAATTGACGGCGAAGGATAGGCCACATGTGCATGTCATGACCATTAGAGTCGGTATCTGCGTTTGGTAGGTTTTCATTTATAGTTTCTTTTGTTAAAGAGTCATCTTTTTCCTTTGTCTTTTTATTCTATTCCCTATTATCTTTTTCCTTTCATAGAAAAATTCCCCATTAGAGTGTTTGGTTAGAACAAGTGAGAATTGACTTCAAAATATGCCATCAGCTTTCCAATTATGTAAGATGAGATCTGACTAGTACATCCAAATGGTATAGTCAACAAGGAACAAGCGCGAGGCCAGTGTCAAGAAAGATATCACCAGCAAAAGGGAATTGACAAAAGGATTGACGAATGTCAAGAGGGATATCCTTGCCGAAATCAAAGGTTGTAAACCTCAAGGCCAAGGCACGGGGACAAATCAAGGAGAGCAATGAGCATGATTTGGGAAATTCATACGAGACTAAAAGTCGGGGAAATGCCAGTTTCCAAGCTATGCCACAAAAGAAAGGGATTATCCCCAACAAATAATATCATCCCCAACAAGTTTTGGAACGCAGAGCAGGGAAGGAGAAAGGGAAAAGCCATCTCAGTAGTTGTATCACAACCAACCACCACATTTTAAACTAACAAATTTTGTTTGATTTGAAACAGGTAAAGGAAATGGCATTGATGACGGAAATGCATGCCACAAGGGAGATTATCAAACTGGGGCAGAAAATTTTCCTTCCATTTAGAAAATTTTCTGGAAGTCAGGTACCCATTTGGGGAAGAATAAAGATAACACCAGTCTCAAGGGAAGTGGTCTTTGAACCAGTGTTGCCCCCAACATAATAAGTTTCAATGGAGGAAGTTGTTCCCCAGCGGACAGAACAAAAGGATGAAACTTGTGCTCGGAAAAAGCAAAAGGCCAGTATCATTCCCAGCAGCCTTCCGAAGAGTGAAGCACTAGTTCTGAAGGAATCAGAATCCCTCAGCAGTGTTATCCTCGACAGCATTATCCCCAGCTGATAACATTTTATCCCCCAACAGGTAAGTAAATAATTCCCCAGCAGTGTTATCCCCAGCAGTTTCGAGGGAAGACAACACAAGTATTAAAATTTCATTCATAGGAGACGCACTTCCTAAGTTTAGTTTCACCCATAGGAGACGCACATCCTAAGTTTATTCCTACCCCATAGGAGACACACTTCCTAAGTTTATTTTCACCCATAGGAGACGCACTTCCTAAGTTTATTTTTACCCCAAGAGACGCACTTCCTAAGTTTGTTTTACCCCAGGAGACGCACTTCCTGAGTTTATTTTCATGCATAGGAGACGCACTTCCTAGTTTAAAATCATTAAAGTTTTACCCACATGAGACGCACTTCCTAAGTTATTTTTCACCCCTAGGAGACGCACTTCCTAAGTTTAATTTCATAGGAGACGTACTTCCTAAATTAAGGTTCACGCATAGGAGACGCACTTCCTAAATTAAGATTTCATTCATAGGAAACACACTTCCTAAGTTTAGTTTCACCCATAGGAGACGCACTTCCTAAGTTTATTTTTACTCCATAGGAGACGCACTTCCTAAGTTTATTTTTACCCCATAGGAGACGCACTTCCTAAGTTTACTTTTACCCCATAGGAGACGCACTTCCTAAGTTTATTTTACCCCTAGGAGACGCACTTCCTAAGTTTAATTTCATGCATAGGAGATGCACTTCCTAAATTAAGATTTCATGCATAGGAGACGCACTTCCTAGTTTGAATCATTTAAGTTTCACCCCTAGGAGACGCACTTCCTAGTCTGGTTCATTTAAGTTCATGCATAGGAGACGCACTTCCTAGTTTGAATCATTTAAGTTTCACCCCTAGGAGACACACTTCCTAGTTTGGTTCATTTAAGTTCATTCATAGGAGATGCACTTCCTAGTTTGAATCATTGAAGTTTCACCCCTAGGAGATGCACTTCCTAGGCTGGGTCTTTCAGGTTATATTTTGCTTTAGGAGACGCACTTCCTAAAATGAGAGTTTACCACTAGGAGACACACTTCCTGATTTTGGTTCACACAAGTTTTACTCGTAGGAGACGCACTTCCTATTTGGGTTTATCCGCCCTCAAAATAGGATATTTTGGGTTCATCCGCCCTCAAATAGGATATTTTGGGTTCATCCGCCCTCAAAATAGGATATTTTGGGTTCATCCGCCCTCAAATAGGATTTTATTTTCAAAGTTGTTGAAGTCAGGAGTCCGCCTGAAGAGAGGAAATGCATTTTATTTTTCAAAGTTGTTGTTGAGGTCAGGAGCCCGACTGAAGAGAGGAAAGGCGTTTTATTTTTAAAAGTTGTTGAAATCTCGCCAGCCTAAAGAAATGAATGGCATTTTATTTTCAAAGTTGTTGAAGTTAGGAGCCCGCCTAAAAAGAGGAAAGACATTTTATTTTCAAAGTTGTTGTTGAGGTCAGGAGCCCGCCTGAAGAGAGGAAAGGCATTTTATTTTTAAAAGTTGTTGAAATCTCGCCAGCCTAAAGAAAGGAATGGCATTTTAGTTTCAAAGTTGTTGAAGTCAGGAGCCCGCCTGAAGAGAGGAAATGCGTTTTATTTTTAAAAGTTGTTGAAATCTCGCCAGCCTAAAGAAAGGAATGACATTTTAGTTTCAAAGTTGTTGAAGTCAGGAGCCCGCCTGAAGAGAGGAAAGGCGTTTTATTTTTAAAAGTTGTTGAAATCTCGCCAGCCTAAAGAAAGGAATGGCATTTTATTTTCAAAGTTGTTGAAGTCAGGAGCCCGCCTGAAGAGAGGAAAGGCGTTTTATTTTTAAAAGTTGTTGAAATCTCGCCAGCCTAAAGAAAGGAACAGTATTTTATTTTCAAAGATGTTGTTGAAGTCAGGAGCCCGCCTGAAGAGAGGAAAGACGTTTTATTTTTAAAAGTTGTTGAAATCTCGCCAGCCTAAAGAAAGGAATGACATTTTGTATAACGAGAGGAATACTTTTCAGTCTTTACATTTCATGTCTCAGGCGCCCACCTACATAACGAGAGGAATACTTTTCAGTCTTTACATTTCATGTCTCAAGCGCCCACCTACATAACGAGAGGAATACTTTTCAGTCTTTACATTTCATGTCTCAGGCGCCCACCTACATAACGAGAGGAATACTTTTCAGTTTTTTTTCATTTCATGTCTCAGGCGCCCACCTACATAACGAGAGGAATACTTTTCAGTCTTTACATTTCATGTTTCAGGCGCCCACCTGTATAACGAGAGGAATACTTTTCAGTCTTATACTACAGATCTTGAAATCAGTAACCCACCGGAAGGTAGAAGGTTACAACAGGAATCCCCAGCAGGAAACAATAAAAATCCCCAGCACCGGGAAGCAGAAGGTTGCAACAAGAGGTCCCAGCACAAATTCAAGCGCCTGAGTCAAAAGGAAGAAAAGACGCGTCTTGAAAGAAGCGGCTTGTGAACATTAAATTATGCCCAGCATAACAAATCTGATGAAGAAAGCCGTATCCCCAGAGGAACCGCAGAAAAGCTTAATGAAGGAAGCCATATCCCCAACGGACCGAACAAAATGATGAAAACTGGTATTCAGAAAGGCAAAAGGCCAGTGTCATCCCCAAATTCACGGAAGAAAAGCACCGGAGGAAACACAAGCCGACAAGAAAGCAAGGCAACAAGAACAAGTTTAAGATAGATGAGATCTTATGATCCGTAGTCTAGCCTAGCTTCTTGTTTTCTTTTAAGCACGGTGTAACAAGGAGATCGGTAAGCAGTGGTAATAGCATGCAACAGCAGTAACATTGCAGTCCCACGGTAGTCCCAGCTACCAAAACTTCCCGAACTACATTAACCTGATTCCCCTCTAGCCAGGGATATGTAGGAACCTTTGAAGCAAAGGTTCGGTTAAATCTTTTTCAAAAAAATGCTTCACACGGAGTACTTGGATGGGGAAAAATTGCTCACTTTATCTTTGCATGAAAAGCCTTCGTGTCTTCGGGCAAAGAGGGGCAGCTGTAAGCACGTGATTTTTGCCCTATGAAAGAATTACTCCCAAAAATTCAAAATAAAACGATTTTCCTTGGTGTGCAATTTTGAGAATTTTTGTGACATTTTTGGATAATCATTTGTATTTGTCTGTGCATGTTTATTTGTTAAATTAATAAAATACAAAAATATGTCGCATTTTCATTTAGGATTTAATCCTACAATTGTAGTAATTAAGTTTGTTTTACAAAAATGAAAATTTCAAAAAATGTGCATCGTTTACATTTTTAGCATTTAATGTCCAATTGTACAATTTTATGCTTAATTATTACTTAATTATGTGTTAATTGTTATTAGGAATTAATTTGCGCTTTTATAAATTAATTTAGTTCTATATAATAATTTAAGGATTTTTAGAATTTAGTTTTAGAAAAATAAAAGAAGAAAAGAGAACAAAAAATATAAAGAAAATCGGAATTGGGCTCTTCTTTAAATTCAAGCCACATGCCCAAAAAAAATATTCAACCATCCCTACGACCCGGTCAATTTCAAACCGGGTCGACCCAGTCCATAACCCAAATACCCAACATCCCTATTATCTTACATTTCACAAAAAATAAAACAAAAAACCCTAAACTTAAACCAAAAACCTATCCGCCCCCACCCCCTCCTTCCTCTTCTTCTCCAACACTCCTAAAAAAACCAGCCATGGCTGCTGCCCTTCCCCCCCCCCACGTCGATACACACACACACGCACACACTTTCAAGCTCCATCTCGCCCAGCCTCCTTCCTCGTCGAAACCATATCGACATCCATGGCAACAACCACCTTCGATATCCATATCGACGTCCATGGCAGCAACACCAACAACCCTCCACCACCTTCTCCTTCACGTCCAAATGACCACCCCCTTGCTGCGTGTTCTTCTTCTTCTACTCCTCTAAACCCTGGCTTCAAGCGAAACCCCATGACTGCCTCCTTCACCTTCTCAGCTGCCTCGTCGACCTCGAGCAAAACCCAAGCGTTCACGTCCCAAACGACCTCCAGCTCGGCGACGCAGCAACAACAACTACTGCGTCCACCATCGCTGTTGCTTCTTCCTTTCCAGTCGCAGCTTCAGGCAGTTCACCAAGGCTACTGCTGCTCGACGACCATGCTGCCCGCTGATGCTCCATCACGTTGCTGTTGCCTTGGTTTCGTCCGTGCTGGTGCTGCTCGATGTTGCTGCTTCGTCCAGCTTCGTTCAGCATCCATGGCTGCCACTGCTCAACCACAAACAACTGTTGCTCGTCGATCTTCAGTTTCAATCCGTCGAGGTCATCGTTTGTTGTTTTGAGTTCGTCAAGATTAAAAGGAAGGTGAGTTTGTCGTTGAAGTCAAGATCCGTTAGGACGTTGGCAGTCTTGGTGCGATAATCATTTCCGGACAGATTTGTTCTCATTCAAGTTCTTTGTTGTTTCGATCCGGTTAGTGGGTTTTGAGTTTCACTTTTGTCCGTAT
The DNA here is from genome assembly GCF_000393655.2 of Nicotiana sylvestris. NCBI lineage: Eukaryota > Viridiplantae > Streptophyta > Magnoliopsida > Solanales > Solanaceae > Nicotiana > Nicotiana sylvestris. The sequence goes on from NC_091057.1 coordinate 178,532,551, forward strand.
TTTGTTTTGATATTCTCAAATCTAAAATCGGTAAATATTTGATTCTTGTTTCGTTCGTGTTCATCGTTTTGTTAATTTTTCAGTTTGTTCATGTGAAATTGTTAGTTTAGTTTTAATGTTGTTAGATTCAAATTGAAATTTAATTAATGTTGTTAGTTTAATTTTAATATTGTTTCTTCTTCGGTTTGTTTTTATTTGTTTAAAAGAATTCAGTTGTAATATAGAAATATGTTGGTTTAATTATTTGGATCCGTCATGTTTGTTGTTTAATATAGATTTAATGCATGTTTATTCTTTGTTTGAAGTTTGTTTTTAATCCAGTAATTTAATGTGAGTCTATTTTGGTTTTTGATTTGTTGATTTAGTTTGAATCATGTATTTTGTTGTTGATGTTGTTGTCTCTTTGCTCATTCATTTTTGGTCTAAGTTAACCAGGATTAGTTCCCAATATGGTTAACTTATTCTCATTAATTTGAAGTTGTATGATTCAATCTGTGTTCATGTGATTTGTTGTTTGAATTTGTTTAGAAATTGGTCATATTTGTTGTATTTTGGTTGAGATCGATTAGGTGAATTGGTTATAGCTGAGGGGGTAGTTTGGTAAATTGCAGTACGTTCAGGGGTAAAATGGTAATTTCAGTAAGGTCGGAGGGGTATTTTTGGAATTAAACATTTGAACAATTATTTAATATAATGGGGGACAAGACATAATGTAGTTGAGTGGGAATAATGTAATTATTTATGTTGAGCATGGGGACAAGATGTAATGGGTTGGGGTTGATATAATTGTTTAATATAGTGGGGGACAAGACATAATGTAGTGGGATGGGAATAATGTGATTATTTATGTTAAGCATGGGGGACAAGGGTTTAAAATAAAGAAAACATTAAGTAGTGGGGACAAAACATGCAATTGGGGGAATATTTCGGGTTGGGGATTCAAGACAAAAGTCTTGTTATAAATAGAGTCATCTGACACATTCTTGAGGGGACCAAGACTTGAGAGGGGTTGGACTTGAACATTAGACTTGAACTTGAAAGACTTGCTTAGGGAGAGAGGAATACATTCTGAAAATCTGAAGAGAGTGTGATAGAGTTTAAAAAGAGAAAACAAAAACAAAGTGAGAAACGAGTTTAGTTTCGGGTTTTAATACACGCGTGGGTTGTTGCTGTTTAGTTTGTTTACATACTTTTCGGTTTGTTCTATTGAGTTGTTCGGTTTTCTTCAAAGTTTTCTAGGCCTTGAATCTGGGTCGAATTGCTGTTGGGTTGCAGTTGTTGCTGTGTATTTACACTACTGCTGCTTCTACTGATCTTCATCTTCTTTCCTTGCTTTCCAAATACCAGGTACACAAACAGATACACTGGTTCATCTTGTAAGCCACTTGAAGCATGAATGCAAAAATGAGAAAGATTTGAAGTTGTAGTTTAATGTAGTCTTTTCTTTCTTTTACTGTCTGTATATAGAACATTATATCCGTTGTCCATGTAAACTCTTTAAACGACTCATTTTCAAAACTTGACTATAATAACTCGAAAGTATGTAAATAAAGTAGGACCTTTTCTTCATTTATTTTAGAAAACGAACTTAATAGAGAAAAATGTAGTCACTATAGGTTTATCCTTTTAAATAAAATGAGACGAGCCTCGCCAAATAAAACGCACAGATTGCGGGGCCCTCACAAAATGTATGCGTTAATTACTTAGAACTCGGGATCGGCTGCTTAGCGAACTCCACGGCCTTACCCAAAATAATAAATACGCTAATCGCTTTAGGCGCGCATTTTAATAATCTTACCTTCTTAAACTCGGGTGTGCATTTCATGCGACCCAAATCCAAATCCCAAAACATTGAATAAAAATGTGTTCCGGATTGTGGGTGCATTTCATTTGACGCAATCCAAAGACATGTTTTTTAAACGATGTTCACATTCTTTTAAAATACAATAATAAAAGCGGTAAAGATTTAAAACTTGCACAGGAGCACATAATTGTATAAAATCAGATAAACAAGTCGAATATGACAGTTGAGCGACCGTTCTAGAACCACGGAACTCGGGAATGCCTAACACCTTCTCCCGGGTTAACAGAATTCCTTATCCGGATTTTTGGTATGCAGACTGTAATACAGAGTCATTCTTTTCCTTGATTCGGGATTAAATTGATGACTTGATACACCCTAAATCTCCCAAGTGGCGACTCTGAAATAAACAAACAAATCTTGTTTCGATTGTCCTTTAATTGGAAAAACTCCTCCACCCCTCGCGGGGGCGGAAAAAGGAGGTGTGACAAGTACTAGCTGGCCGACGAGGATGCGATTGGAGACATACATGCCTACACACATATATATACATGTCAAGCCTATGAGTTGGAGACTGAAAGCTACAAAACGAAACCCAGAATACTGTGTCCAAAATAGCCTCTAAGAGGGTCATAAGCACTGTCGAGACAAGGCCCCGACTATACCCAAACTGTATAACAAAAGTAACCATTCTATGAAAGCTCCAGGAAGAGGTGGAGCTTACCAACTCACAGCTGAACCCTGAAATCCTAGCGAAGGGGTCGATCAGAGTAGAATCATACATAGCTGATGTAAAAAAAAAGTAATAGAGATACCACCTCGCACTGAAACTTTGATAGCCTCCATGGCCGACATCCTACTTCATAGTAATCAAATATGCATGGTATGCTCGTGTAATCGTATGTCGTGAATACATATATATTGATGCAAATGCATGACATACCCAACCAAATGCTAGCAATGGCGGTCTCTTCCGGTAGCTAACCGGTATCATATTGCAAACCTGTGGCCATCTGTACAATATATATAGTTTTTCGGTCAAATAGGCCCCTTACCTCCGATTATAGCTCGAAGTCCATGCATAATATGCCATGTATGATATGAACTTTGAATGTACATAATAGGCCATAACAAGAACTTAGCCAATCTTGGCTCATATGTACTCTTATCCTCATGATCTCATAATCACCTTCGTATCGCATACAATTGTCTCGCGGAACCTCATATGTTTTCTTTGAATAAATAAGCTTGAAAACTTAACTCGACTTTTAGAAAGATAACTTAACTCTGAAGATGTTCATAAAAAGGTTAGGTGCTTCACTTAGTCCTTATACCTGATTTCTTGATATTTAGTAAAAGAAAGTATTTCAAAAATCAAGTGTTTTAGTAGTTTAAACATACAAATTATATTTGAGATTTTTGGAAATCGACGTGTCACTTTAGAGATTTTAAGATACACTTTAACAAGGGAGAAGGACTGATCACAAATACTAAATGCCTTTATTTTCTAGTCACACAACCCAAATACGAATAAGAATTCACAAATATAGACATATAGTTAAGAAAGCTGAACAAATGACATATATAGATGTCGAATACCCTATTTAATCGAACGAGTGGAATATCAACCTAATAGCATCATGAAAATACTTTAGCTACGATCCCAATGCCTTTCACAGAAGGTCTTTCTAGTAATAAAATAGTAAAATATCACATTTGACGTCTTAGGAATTTCCCAGAATTCGTGCTAAAAGGAAAGACAGAGTTTAGCCTTAATATACCTCTCCAATGAACGTCCGAGTGCCTGTAGTTCCTTCACGAAAGTTGTTCCTTACGTCCTAAGCTTCGAAAACTCTATATATATGCAGCTTATACGCACCTATAAACAGTTCATAATTGAGTTTAAATCGACAGATTTGCCATATGACCCTAACTTGACGAAACGTCCGTAGAACTTTGTAAAAATGATCATAAAAGAGTCCCAAGATGATTACCTTGGAAAATCAAGTATAAAGCCTGAAGAACCAGCAAGAACAACAAATTCGTATCTTCCAAGAATAGCTCCAAACACAGCTAATAGAAGGGGGAAACGATTGCAAAGCGTAGAGATTACGTTTCTAGGCACGGGGGCAAATTTTAACGGTAGAAATCGTTAGAAATGCACCTTTATCACTCAAGAACACCATGTAACCTTCTCTTCAGCTTTCGTACTGTTTTAGGACAAAAATAAAATATTTTTAGGTCTGAAAAGTCGAATTTGCCGACCTATACTACTTGTTTGACCCGACCCGGTTCGCGACCCGGTTTCAGCCTGGACAGTCCGCGGTAAAACAGTCATAACTGTTTACTTCAATGTCGGATTGATATGAGGTTTTTTTGGTTGTGAACTAGACTCGTAGAATCGATAGGTTGTGGGTCTCATAACTCTTTATACATTGGGAGAAATGATCTGATATATTTGACCTAAAGTTTAGAAAATTTATTAGAGAAATTTACGATAACTTTTGCAGACCTTTATTTCGCAACTTGCTATGAGCACGTGATTTTTGCTTCACGAAAACTACTCCAAAAGAAATCAAAGAATAAAACAAAATTTTCTTGGTGTACAATTTTTAGGATTTGCGTGACATTTTTGGATAATTATTTGTGTTTTTGTCTGTGAATGTTTATCCTGTTATAATTAATTGAAATAATAAAAAATATGTGGCATGTGCACTTAGGATTTTTATTTCTTACAATTAGGAATTAATTAAACAATAATTTGGTTTTAAAAGAAGGAAAATCACAAAAAATATGTAATTGTTGTAATTTTGTCATTTAAATGTGCCATTGTGTGATTTTATTTTTAATTAAATATTTTAACTTGTGTGTTGTTTGTTGTTAAGGGTTACTTAATATTTTCGTAGATCAATTTTGTTTTACAATTTATTTCTAGAGTTGTTGTTAATTGTTAATTAAAAGAAGGAAAAAAAAGTTAAAATAATTATCTAAGTCGGACTGGGCCAGGCCAAAATCAGGCCCAAAATTCAATGCAATGACCCAGTCCATTATGCCTGATCTCTCAGATAGCCTAAACTATGCCGTTTAGGCGTCTTCAATCTGAGCCGCTGATCGAACAGATCAAACGGTCCAGGCAGCCCCTCTCACGGGATGGTGAAACGACGTAGTATAGGAGCCAAACTACGTCGTTTCAATGGCAAAATCACTGCCATTCAACCAAACCATATCTAACGGTCACAGACCAACCCGGTCGACCCGTTGTCCAGAAACCAACTCGGTCTTAAGAGTGTCCAAACGACACTGTTCCATTAAGTGAATCGATTTGAGACGTTGATCTTAATCGATCTAACGACCTGGATCAAATCCTTCCCCCAGTATATAACCCTAAGATCAAACCCCTCCTATTCGTCTCTCTCAAAGGGTCTTCAGAGACCAAACCTCGTTCCGCCGCTGACCGCCCGTCGGAAATCGCCCATGGCTGCGGTCAGTCACCAATGGCCACCCAAATAACACCCCTGAACCTTCTAGCCATCCTCTCCACGAATCCGTGTTCCGTTTGCTTCGAATCTCAACGGAACTCTTCAAATCTTAGATCGAAGAACTGACCCCTAACCCTAGTTCACCCAAATGCTTCCAACTTACACCTTCTGACCACCTAACCCCCCTCGACCCAAATCTCATGTTAGTCTTGTTCGAATCTGGCTGGAAACACTCGAACCCTAAATCGAACCCCCACGAACCCTAGAAAAATAAAGTAATCTGTCTTAATCAAAAGAAGTTGGATGTCTAGTGGACCTTAGTCGAAGTGTTCTCAGTTGAGAACACTCGATTAAGGTCCGTTCGACCTCAAACAGTTCAAGTTTGGTTTCAAATCAGGGTTGCCCATGTTTCCGAGTTATGGAGGTATTTTTCTTTGTTTTGTTTATTCCGTTTTTAGTTTTGATTATTCTGTTTACTTTGTTGAGTGTAGTTTTATGGGGTTTTCAATTGTTGTTTTTTGATTCTGTCCTTCTCCACCAGACCTGTTATTTGGTCCAATTCTATCATTGCTTCTGTTTGCTTTAATTGTTATATGTTATAATTTGTGTAATCGATTGAATAAGTGTCGTCGATTAGTCCGGTAGGCCTGAATGTTAATTTAACATGATAGTAGTGTAATGTTGGTTTTGATTTCATGGTTCATGCTAGTCTATTTCCCCTCCTACTTCGTTTCTGTCCTAAATGTTGTGTTGAAACGAGCCTGTTGGTATAGTTGAACTTAGTACTGAGCCTGTGGGTATATTCAGTTTGTCACATTGTTTTGCTTGATCATTTGAAATGTTCTGAATTGCTTGGTCAATCGAATTGCTTCATCACAGCTGCTATTTTGGTTGTCACCTAAACATGCGGTGTCATGCCCTGTAAGGGTGTTCTGGGTCATTAATAACCTTAGCCTTTATTTTTGTTGTTGTTTGATTCAAGTTTAAGCAATTGATGAATCGAATCCTACTGTCTAGGGTCTGAAATGAATCTGACAACTGATCTGAATTCAGTATTGGTATGATAATGTCAACTAGATAGTAGTGAGTCATAAGGCTGCATTCAGAACCTAAGAGAATTGGTTATAGTTGTTAATCAAATTAGTTTTAGTTAATTGCTAGTTGAGCAGATTTTAGAATCAAAAGTTTTAATATAGTGGAAAGGTTGTATTAGGGGACAGTAATATTAAGGGGTTTCAGGGGTGATTTGAGAATGAAACAGTTAGGATAATATTTTAATGTTAGTGTTATGTTAGTGGGATGTTAGTGTCTTTAAATTAATATGTAATGGGGAACAAAAGGGAATGAGGTGGCTGATAATAAGGAAAAGCTTTCCTTAGTGAGTTTTAAGTGGAAAAAAGACAGATTTTTAGTGGGGGAAGGGGGTCGGGCAGAAAAGTTTGAACAAGAGGGCAGTTCTGGATGGCTATATAAAGAGGAGGATTAGGACTGGAAAAAAAAGAGAAATTTTTTGAGAGCTGGAGTTTTTTTTTAAAAAAAAAGAGAAAACTTGAATACTAAACTGAAGATTGAATTCTGAAAGCTGAAAAATTAAAAGAGAATAGTTATCTTTATTTGCCTGGTTTAGGACTTGAAAATAGTTAGAACTTTCTTCCTTTTACTTCTGCTCTATACCTGGAGTTGTTGATAGTTGCTGGTTATTTGTTGTTGCACTGCTGTTGCAATTTTTGTTTGCATTACTGCTGCTGATCTTCCTTTTCTCCCATTGTAAACATTTTCAGGTACACACTTCTGAAACCATGTGTTGATGTAAGCTTGAATTTGAAGCTGAAGTTGAAAATGAATTGAGAAATGCACATTTGCCTGCTTCATAGTATCTGTGTTCAAGATGTAGCAATAGGACGAATGATAGGTAGTTTGTATTTGTTTAGGCTCATTCCAATTATATTTACTTTGTGTGAATTGGAACGTACTCGAACTAATGTGGACTGTTAAATAGTATGTTGTTAGATTATTAGATGTATTTCCATGTATTTAGCAATTTAGTTTGATTTAGCTGATGATGATTGTGAGCACGTGATTTTTGCTTCATGGAAAATCACTCCAAAATGAAATCAAAAATAAAGCAAGTCGCCTTCGGGTACAGTTTTGAGAATTTGCGTGACAATTTTGGTAATTGTTTTATCCGTAAATACTCACTTTGTTGTAGACAATTAAAAATACAAAAAATATTGTTGCATGCATTAGGAATTAATTGTGCATTTTTAGGAGTTAATTAACCGTAATTTGGTTAAAAAGGGAAAATCACAAAATATGCATTTTTATTCTATTTTTGTTATCATGGTATGATTTTATTTCTTTAATTAATTATTTTATTTTTGTGTGTTAATTGTTAGTCAAATATTTGTGTAATTTAAATTTGGTTTGACATTTTTTAGGAATTTTTGTTTAATTGTTTAATTATAAAAAAAAATAGTTCAAAATTGAAGAGAAACTCGGTTTTGGGCTCATGTTCAACCCAAGCAGATCAGGCCCAATCTATGGCTGACCCAGTCCACATCGACCTAGTCTCACAGATGGTGAAACGACGCCGTATTGGCATCCCCATTCTGAGCCATTGATTGATTCAAATGAACGGCCCAAATCAAGCCATTCACTTACCCAAACGACGCCGTATAGGGCCATATGATCTCAACCGTTAACCCAATCCCATCCAACGGCCTCAAGCCATCCCCAGATGCCCGACCCATTTAACCTCGGACCAACCCGATCTCCTTTTAAGTGGAATGGCACCGTTTTACACTAGCCAAGGGATCCTGGCCATTGATCACTCTCTATCCAACGGCCAGGATCAATTCTTCTAAGCCGTATATAAGCCTAACCCCTTACCCCGCCCCTATCCGAGCACCCCCCTTCCATTGTCTCTCTCAGAGACGAACCAAACATCCCCATTTCAAACCCTAGCCGCCACCCTTCACTGTCGTCGTAAACCCGGCAACCACGACGCCGATGACCACCAAAATAACACCCCTGATACACCCAACCACCCTGAACACGAATCCGTTAACATCTTGCCTCGAATCATTCCCCATCGTCTCGAATCTTCGTTTGAATATTCGAGCAAAACCCTAATCTATCCCAATCCACCCCAAATTCACACCAGTCACTCCCCTGACATCCCTTATACCCTAATCAACGGTGGTTCCGTTTGAATCTAGGTAGAACTCTTCGAGCCCCAAATTGGCTTGCATGAACCCTAGAGCTCAAAATCATGGGGGTCTGTCCAATTAAAGGAGGAGTTGGGGTCCAATAGACTCTAATCGAGGTGTTCTCAGTTGAGAACACTTCGATTAAAGTCTGTTCGACCTCGAATGGTCAATGCCGGTTCGATACTGGGTCGTGTTTATTCATGAGCTTTCAAAGTTAAGTCTTTCTTCTCCTTCTATTCATATTTTGTGTATTATTTGGTATTTGTTTGTATTTTAGTTTAATTGATTTTATATTTTTTTTTCTTTCTCTCAGTTCTGTTCATCTCCCACAGACCTTTTATTTGGTCGATTTTTTTTCTGTTTGACTGTTAAATACATATGTATGATGAACTATGTGCGAACTGGATTAAAACTCGTCAAATATTTTAGATAGGTTCCCTTCTAAGGGTTCAAAAAAGTTGAAGTCATTTCGTGACCTGTTTGGTATATGTTGTTTGTCGATTAGTTGTTACATGTATGTAATTCGTATAGTCGATTGGATAAATGTCGTCGATTAGTTTTACAGGTTTGAATGTTAGAATAATCTGATTCATACTGCTTCACATTTTGATCAAATCATTGTTTGAATTTAGTTGTGAATTGGTTATAGCTGTAGTACATTAGAGATCAGTTAGAAATCAGCTGTTAGGGTAGTAGTTTAGATTCCCAGAGGGGTATTTTGGGATGTTAGAAACCTGAAAATTGTTCAGTTTTAATGGTATGTCAGTTTAATACTAATATACCACTAAACTAATGAATAAAATAGGGATCAATGGTGGGAGTGATAATGTGTTAAGTGCCTTTATTGGTTGGAAATCAGAATATCATGGGCTGAATGATAAAAGGGGTTAAGGAGTGCACATGGGAAAGAATATACAGGCTGAAAAAGCTAAAGTTTGAATAAAAAAAGGGGCTGATTGGTCTTTTAAATAGACACTTCTTTGTTATAAATAGGGGACACTGAGGACAGATTTAGGGACTGAATTTTGAAGATTAGCAGTTCAGTATTAGAAAAACAGATTTGGAGAGAAAAGAAAAAAATAGAACCTAAAAGTGAGATATAGGGAATTTTAAGAGTCGTATATTGAGTGCATATAGGCTGGAATTCTTACCCTTAGAATTTCAGTTAGTTGAAGTGATAAAAGCTAAAGCTTACACCCAAAAAAGATTTTCAGTTGTTCCCCTCTTGCATACTCAAAATCTGAGAATTATTGTCCATCCCCGCTTCGCCTTGTGTTTGTTTTCTTAGATCATTGGGATTCATTTGGGTATTGCTATTTGGTTTCTTGTGGTTACTATTGGGTATTCTTAAGTTTGCTGCTGGTTTTCAATCTGCTACTGGGTTACCTGTTATTGGTTTAACTGGTTGTATTGTTGGTTGTTGCTGAACCTACTGTTGTTGCTGTTGTGTGTTTACTGCTGCACTACTGATCTTCCTCTCCTTCTTTGCTTTTCCAAATATCAGGTACACAATTGATTTGCTGAACCTTGTAAATCTGAAATTTGAAGCATGAATATGCAATGAAGAACTGAAGTTTTAATATTTAGCTTTGTATATTCTGAAATTTTAAGTTGTGTAATATAGTAGTTAGTTTCATCTGTTAAAAGCATGTAGTAGCTTTGCTATGTACAACTGAGTATCGAGCAGTGGTAGTGGATAGACTGCCTTGCATGTTAGTTTAAAGAACCAATAATGTAGTGGTAGCATTCTGATATTTCAGTTTATTTCTTTACAAAGCATGTTTCAAATACGTATAAAGACTTTAGGTTAATTAATCAGTAGTTTAAACTGTTTTAGTTAGCAGACTTGTTTATTTAGAGTCATAAAAGGAGTTTTTGTAGTTATTGATTCCATTTCTACCTTATTGTGAATACCAAAAAGTGTAAAAGTCAGTAGCAGGCCAGACGCTAAAATAGAAATGGCCCAGGTTCAGTTCTGCGCCCGGTATGCTGGGCCTGGGCCCAAAACTGTTCTGCCCCCATGTTCCCGTCTATCTTCGATGTTAACTATTTAGGTTCGAAATTTTTCAATAATAACTCTCAAGCATGTAAATAAATTAGGTACTTTTCTTCTTTTATTCTAGAGAAAAACAAAATAGAAAACGTAGTCGCTTTAGGATATCCTTAAAATAAATGAGTTGTGCCTCGCCGAAATAAATCACAAACTGTGGGGCCCTCATAAATGTAGATATTGACTCTTTAGATTTAGTGAAGGGCCGTTTAGCGAATTTCACGGCCTTCTCAAAAATAATAACGCGTTAGCATCTTTAGGTGCGTATCTAATAATGTTATCGTCCCTAAACTCGGGTGTGCATTTCATGCGACCCAAATCCAAATCCCAAAACATCGAATCGGATGTGTCAGGATTGCGGGTTCATTTCATGCGGCGCAATCCGAAGACATGTCTTAGATGATGTTCAATTTTCTTTAATAAATTGAATAAAAGCGGTTAAAAGTTAAAATCGGCACATAAGTTACAACATGTAAAAAATCAGATAAATAAGCTAAACATGACAGTTGAGCGACCGTGCTAGAACCACGGAACTCGGGAATGCCTAACACCTTCTCCCGGGTTAAAAGAATTCCTTATCCGGATTTCTGGTTTGCGGACTGTTAAACAAAGTCATTATATTCCTCGATTCAGGATTCAACCGGTGACTTGGGACACCATAAACCTCCCAAGTGGCGACTCTAAATCTTAATAATAAATCCCGTTTCGATTGTCCTTTAATTGGAAAAACTCCCTTACGCCCCTCGTGAGGTGGTAAAAAGAAGGTGTGACAGCTCTGGCGACTTTGCTGGGGACATGGAACCCAGAACGTTTTGTTCAGGTTTCAGAATTCGAGCTTGGAATAATTGTTGTATTTGGCTTTGTTTGATTTTGTTACATGATATGTGCCTAATGTGCTAATTGTTTGCCTTTTACCGCTTTGATATTATGTGAACTGTATATAAACTGTGCCGAAACCCATCTCCTCTCTGAGTCTTCTGAATCATGAAGAAGGGTGTACTTCGTATGACTTCTTTTCTGTATAGTTTCAAATCCCAATTTAGAACGAGGTTTGGATAAGTTGCAAAGCGGGCGAAGCTTCTGTATTCCCGGATTGCTGCCTCCCCCTCGGCTCGAGCTGTCCGCTCGGGTAAGCCAGGTCTAGAACAAACACCCAGGTTTTGAACCTAGAATAACTCAACTTCATACCGGATCCCTAGTAGGAACGCTTATCTGCATCATGTGCATATTGACTTAGGGGACTCAACACAGGGGTTGGTTACGTCTAGGGCTAGCAACCTGAAATGAAAAGACCATTCTGATGCATCCTATTTATTTTCTGTGCATTTATTTGCTCAGGCTTGCATGTTGACCGGCTTCTGAATCTCGGGAATGTTAGAAATTTAAACAAAAAAAAAAAGAGAAAAAGAGAAAAATAGCAGTTGAAGAGTTAATTGATTGTTTTGGAAAAAACCAATACCCAAATACTGTCGAAACTCTGCCGAAATTTTGAGAAAAATATTTTATTTTTAAAATAGTTGTTTTATTATAAAAAAAAAAGTCTATCATTTTTAGTTTGTCTGGTCTGCAAAAATGGAAAATGAAAAAAATAGTTTGTTCTGTTATGGGAAAAGAAAAAGTGTCTTGATTTTTGTTTCAAAATAGTTTATTTGCCAACGGAAGCGAAAATATGTTGTTTTTAAAAGTAGTTTTTTTATTCATTTATTTTGCTTGAAATGCTAAAAATTAAATAAAAAAAAGAGTCATGTTTTAAATTAGTTTGTTTAATTTGCCGAACTACGCTGGTTTGATTCTCACCGGATGTGAGATACGTAGGCAGCCCTAATCGGGTCCAACTTCCCCTTTTGAAAAATAGCCAAAAATTGCAAAATTTTAAATTTTTTATCATAATTAAGTCTGGTGATGCCGTTTGTGCAAAGATAGCCGAATGTCCCCAAACAGGACGTCGGAAGGCTGACCTTGCGTAAATAGCCACCTTTGGTCTCATTTCGAGTTTCGACCCTCACAGCCTTAAGTTTTCGTCCTAGAGGCGTTGAAAGACCGTGTTTGCAATACCGTGTTTTTTATGCTGAAAAGGGCAAGAAAAATAAGTCAAGTAAGGCCGTTTTGCCATAAATAGCCGAATGTTCCCGAAAGGGACGCCGGAAGGCTGAATTTGCACAAACAACCATTTTTGTGATTTTTTGACCGGTAGACCTACACAGCCTTAAAATATTTGTCCCCGAAGTGCTGAAAGGCCGTATTTGAAAACCGAGTCCTTCATCTTCAAAATTGAAAAATGGAATATAGATAGTTTTATTTTGAGTCGAATAAATGTTTTTCTTTCTTTAATCACCTTAATAAATGTGCAGGATGAGCACAAATCAAAATGAACCGTTCTCAGTCTTTAGCGAGGTCCCTCTACAACTCCATATGTGGTGGAATGATCTGAAAGACGATAGTAAAGAGATAGTGGGAAGAGTTTTGGGAGGTTTTGTCAATCTGTTGAATATCAAGCCGAGGACAGATATCATCGAGGCTCTAATACCGTTCTGGGACCCAACCTGCAATGTATTCCGTTTTGTTGACTTTGAACTTTCACCTACACTAGAGGAAATCGCAGGATATGCGGGGTTGAATGGAAAATTAAGGGGACAATATTTGTTTTCACCAAGACCGGTATCTCCGCACGGGTTTTTGGATTTGCTAAACATTAGTCGGAAGGTGCAAAATGATGATTTGTCGAGAGGATGTTGCGCTCTCCAATTCTATATCAACGGTATGGTGCTCCTCAGGGTTTTGAAGAGCCGAACCTCGGACTAACTCATGCTGGGAACAGGAACAAGTGGGAGGCGAGACGTACTTTGTCATTCATAACAGCATTCCTGGGGATCGTGGTTTGTCCACGCAAAGATAAGAAAATAGAGATAGGCCTTGTAGGGATGGCTGATATTGCAATCAAAAAAACTAACAGTACTGTGGTCCCTTTGGTTTTGTCCGAAATCTACCGAGCCTTAACTATATGCCGAGAAGTAGACGGTTTCTTCCATGGATGCAATCTATTACTCCAGCTGTGGATAAAAGAACACCTCTGTCACCGAGTAGGATACATGAATCCCGGGTTGACCGAAAAAAATCTGTATCAGTGGTTTTGAGAAACGGATGGCAGGCGTTGTATTCCCCGAAGGTGTCGAAGCATGGCTTGCACGATTAAGGTCAATGATGGCCGACCAAATTGAATGGGCATTTGGGTGGTTGCCTGATACTGAGGTAATATACATGGCGGCCGAGGAATGTCATATTCTTTTGATGGGAGTTCGCAGTATCCAACCATATGCTCCTCATCGGGTATTGCGCCAGCTAGGAAGATTTCAGGTAATTCCCACTGATGAGGATCTAAGCAAGCACACCATTGAGTTGAGCCCAGTAGTCGTATTCCTCAAAAAAGGATACGTAGGCGCCTCACGGCTCGGTCATAGGGTGCACAATATGCATAATGTGCACAAAAGAAGCAACAAGAGACCCCAATCAAGAAAACTGGGGCAGGAGTTGTATTGGAAATAAGAAAAAGATTCCAAGAGTTGTAATTTTAAACCCATACCAAAACTGTTTAGTTTTTGATACCTTTCCATTTCCCACCACATACCAAAAAGACCTTTCGACCAATCTTAGAAAAATGCTGAGTCAAACAAATGAAGATGGTTCATAACACTCTGGTACAAACAAGAAAAGAAAGTAAAAATGAGAGAGTCTTATAGGTGAAAACCCACACGGGCACCATAAGGCGACGGAAGTTGAGAGAAAGTAAAATGAGAGAGTCTTATTGGTGAAAACCTTCGTAGGCACCATAAGGCGAAAAGGAAGTAAGAAATGAACAAATGAGGAAGGTTTATCGGTGAAAACTCTTTGAGATATTGCAAGTCCAACAGGTCTGTAAAATGAAAAATGAAGTTGGATTACGGAAATTTTGGGGAAAACAAAAATGAGACAATTGAAAGGAGATTGATTAAAAGACTGGGTTGATTAATCCAAATTGCATACCATGATCATTGGCGCCAGTGACTCCAATCAGATAAGTCCTTTATTCCTTCGTCAACGATCATCCAAATTTGGATTTTTCTTTTCATTCTATAATTGTCGAAATCAGCGTGTTTCGTCACTAATAATCTTACTTTTCTAAAGCTTTGAGATAAGTTTTATTCCAAACAAATAAGAAGGAATGTCAAGGTATACTACCAAGATTCAAGATTACATGATGCAAAATACGGCCATGAAAGGCGGGAGATAAAAATAATAAAATATGGGTGTAAGGAAAATGGAATCAAAAGCGGATCAGCAACGTCAGGAGAACATATGATTACGGTTAAAAGGGTTTGAAGGAAAACATACAGAGGAGAATTCTATAGTTAAGGATCAATTACAAGGACAAACAGTCTTTCAACCATTTCAAGGCAACAAAACAAGACAGAGAAGCCCCACTGTCGGCGAGAATGCCCAGTTAACCCTCCTGTTTTTAAAACTAACAAAGTTTTCTTTGATTTTAAAACAGGGGCAAAAACAACATTTGTGTCAGGAAAAACCCGATGAAAAGAATTGAAGAAGTCAGGCGTCCACCTGGAGAATGAGGACAAAGAAAAGAAGAAGTCAGGCGTCCACCTGGAGAATGAGAATGAGAATTAAAGAAATCAGGCGTCCACCTGGAGAATGAGGATGAAGAAGTTAAAAGAAGTCAGGCGTCCACCTGGAGAATGAGGATGAGAATTAAAGAAATCAGGCGTCCACCTGGATAATGAGGATAAAAGTTGAAGAAGTTAGGCGTCCACCTGGAGAATGAGGATGAAGAAGTTAAAAAGAAGTCAGGCGTCCACCTGGAGAATGAGGATTAGAAAAGAAGAAGTCAGGTGTCCACTTGGAGAACGAGGATGAAGAATTAAAGAAGGAGTCAGGCGTCCACCTGGAGAATGAGGATGAGAATTAAAGAAGTCAGGCGTCCACCTGGAGAATGAGGATGAGAAAAGAAGAAGTCAGGCGTCCACCTGGAAAATGAGGATAAAGAATTAAGAAGGAATCAGGCGTCCACCTGGAGAATGAGGATGAAGGATTAAAAAGAAGTCAGGCGTCCACCTGGAGAATGAGGACAAAGAATTAAAGAAGGAATCAGGCGTCCACCTGGAGAACGAGGATGAAGAATTAAAGAAGGAATCAGGCGTCCACCTGGAGAATGAGGATGAGAATTAAAGAAGTCAGGCGTCCACCTGGAGAATGAGGATGAGAATTAAAGAAGTCAGGCGTCCACCTGGAGAATAAGGACAAAGAGTTGAAGAAGTCAGGCGTCCACCTGGAGAATGAGGATGAGAATTAAAGAAATCAGGCATCCACCTGGAGAACGAGGATGAAGAATTAAAGAAGGAATCAGGCGTCCACCTGGAGAACGAGGATGAAGGATTAAAAAGACGTCAGGCATCCACCTGGAGAATGAGGACAAAGAATTGAAGAAGTCAGGCGTCCACCTGGAGAATGAGGATAAAGAAGTTAAGAAGAAGTCAGGCGTCCACCTGGAGAATGAGTATGAAGAATTAAAGAAGAAATCAGGCGTCCACCTGGAGAATGAGGATGAGAATTGAAGAAATCAGGCGTCCATCTGGAGAATAAGGACAAAGAAAAGAAGCAGTCAGGCACCCACCTGGAGAACAAGGGAATATAATTGAAGCAGTAGTCAGGCGCCCACCTGGAGAACAAGGGAATACAATTAAAACCGCCGAAGTCAGGCACCCACCTGGAGAACAAGGGAATACAATTGAAGTGTTGAAGTCAAAAGCCCGCTCATATGAGAAAGGAGCACACTTAGAGTCAATAAAGCAGAGGAGTCCAACAAAGTCCCCAGCAGGAAACAACAAGAGTCCCAAACAGATAAAGAAAGTACGGGACACAATGAAAAGGAATACGGAATAAGCCAAATGCCCAAGAGTCACCAAGATATCAAGACAACAAGAAACGCAAGGGCATGATCTAGATAAGATTTTATAATTCATGTACCATAGTCTAGTTTAGCTTTTTGTATTACCTTTGAAGTAAGGTGTAATAAGGAGGTCAGCAAGCAGTAAAAGCAGCACGAAACAGCAGTAACATCACAGTCCCACGGTAGTCCCAGCTACCCAAAACTTCCTGAACTACATTGACCTGATTCCTTTATAGCCAAGGATATGTAGGAAACCTTTGAAGCAGAGGTTCGGTCAAATCTTTCAAAAAATACTTCCCACGGAGTATTTGAACGGGCAAAAATCGCTCGTATACGCTCACTTTATCTTTGCACGAAAACTCTTCGAGTTTCCGCACAAAGAGGGGCAGCTGTGAGCACGTGATTTTTGCCTCACGAAAACTACTCCAAAATAAATCAAAAATAAAATAAATTTCTTTTACTGTGCAATTTTTGAATTTGCGTGGTGTTTGTTAAATATTTGTCTTATATCCGTAAATGTTTACTTTGTCATAACAAAATGAAAATAAAAATAAAAATATATGTTTCATGCATATCTAGGATTTAATTATGCATTTAATAATTGATTCAAAATAAAATCACAAAATATGCATTTGTTCTATTTTAAATATTTCACTGTGTGATTAATGTTTGGTCTGTGTGTTAAATAATTGTTAAAAGGTAATTAATATCTTTGGAAGGGTAATTTTTGTTTTTATAATTTTAATTAAGATTTTAATGATTAATAATAAAATTAGAAAATAAAAAATATAAGTTGTAAAAAAGAAAATCGGACCTGGACCTAAATCTAGGCCCAAACAAAATGAGCCTCATAAGCCCAGTCCAAACAAACCTGTCCGGTCCAATTTACACGAGCCAAAACGACAACGTTTGGTCACGCTTCATCAAGGACCGTTGGATTGAATCAATCCAACGGCGGAGATCTCACCCCCTTACCTGTAACCCTTTACCCGACCCTTTGACCCGATCCAGCCTGACCCCGAATTTCAACCAAACGACAACGTTTGGTTAAGTGGATTGATCTCAACAGTGCATCTTAATTGATCCAACGGATGAGATCAATCCACCCCACCCCTATATAAGGTCCAAACCCCTACCCCGACCCCTAACTGAACACCCCCCCTCCTCTCTATTGTTCATCATCCCTTCCGAAATCACACTCTAACCCTAGCCGCCCTCATTCCCCACCGCCTGAAACCCGGCGGCAACAACGCCGCCGGTCACCACCTTAACACCCCTAAACCCCCTGACCACCCTCTATCCGAATATTATAACCATTGAATTCGAATCACCTTAGAGCTTCTCGAATCTTCATTTGAAGATTCGAGGCAAACTCAGATCCAAATCAACCAAGCCACGGTTGACACCACAGCACCCCCTAGCCTGCCTCGTTATGGATCCGGTGTTTGTTTGGCTCGAATCACCTTAGAGCTTCTCGAATCTTCATTTGAAGATTCGAGCCAAACAAGAACTCACCCAGATCTGTTCTAAACTAACACCAAATCACCCCTAGGCTTCCCTCACCCTTGTGTCATCATTGGTTCCCCTCGAATCTAACCAGAAATGGTTAAGCCCCAAATCGAACCTTCAGGAACCCTAGAAATACCAGACTTTTGGATTCTGCCCCAAATTAAATAGAAGATTGAGGTTTAATCGACCTTAGTCGAAGTATTTTCAGTGGAAAATACTTCGACTAAGGTCTGTTTGATTTCAAAAAAAATCCGAATCCAAGTGGAGTTCTAGTCTTAATAAATTTGAAGGTTCAGAGGTATTTTTCTATTTCTATTGTGTATTCTACGTGTATTTTTGTTTGTTTTAATAACCTGTGTAATTTTTCATATTTTTGTTTATTTGTTCTATGGATTCTGTCTCTTACCCGTCTACTTAATCCAAATATGAATTGTTTCTGTTGGTTATGATTATTTACAATGTGTGTAATCGACTCGATTAAGTTCGTCGATTAGTTGTATTATAAATCCTGCTTCTGAAAATGTTGACTGAAACAACCTGTTTTGGATGGATTATTTTGCTATAATCAGTTAATTAGTTATTGTTAATCAGTTGGTTCTTATTTAATAAATCAGTAAATTCAAATGAATGTTGTTTATATGTTGATTTCTGAGCATTGAGTTTCAGGGCATTGTCATTATATTGACAATGCTCCTGTGTTTGCCTGATTCTAGTTCAATGTTGAAGTTCAAGTTTGAATTATTATAATAAATTCAGTGTAATGTTGTTGTGATGTTAGTTCTGAACTCAAGTTTACAAAGGTTGGGTAAATACAATTATATTAGGAGGTTAATCATAGGATTGGTTGTTAGCTGCTAGACAAGTTTAAATCCAGATAACTTGTTAAAGTCTGGGACAGTAATTACAGTAGGATTTCTGGGACATTTCCGGGAATGAAACAGATAAAACAATGAGGGTAATGTGATAGTATAGTGAGCTGATAGTGGAATGTTAATGGCTATAGTTTAATATGATAATGGGAAACAAAGGGTAATGGGGCTACTTAAAATCAGGATAAGATCACTTAAAGTATTTAAAAGTAGATTTTAATGGGACTTTCTGATTTTTAAAGAGGAAAGGGGTCCAGGCAGCACTTAAAAAGAAAGGGGCAGGCCTGTATAAATACAGGGAGCTGGACAGAGATTTGGGAGAAGAAAAAATCTGATTTGAAAGGCAGACTTTGAAGAGAGTTTTTCAGAGAGTTTTTTAGGAGATCAGATTTTAAGACTGAAGATAAGAGTTTGATAGAGAGTTTTTAAGAGAGGGGCAGATTTTTAGGAAACTGATTTTGAAATTCAGATTTGGAAGAAAAAGAAAAGAAATCAGATTATTTTGTAAGAAGAGGAAAGAGAAAGAAAAAAACAGAAATAGGAATCTGAAACAGGAAAGGAATTGAAATCTGAAATATTAGTCTTTCATTGAACCTGTTCGGATTTATTTGATCCCATTGTTCAGTTAAAATCTGAAGCTTCATAAAAAACACTGCTACTGTGCATCTGGGTTCCTCGGGTCTTATTATTGCTCGAATCTGTGGAAAATACTGCTATTCTGCTGATTTTTTTTATTACTGCTGCAACTGCTGAAATTTACTCCTTCATTTCCAGGTACATATCTTTTAAATTCTATGTTGGAAAGAGACTCTTCATGACAAATCAATGAAGCTTGAATTGCAATTCTATTTTTCATTTATCTAAGTTCATTATTGTAAATTTCAGTTTTGTTTCATGTTGGTTAATATAGTATTATGCTTGACATGATAATTATCAGTTGATCATTCTCTTTTGAAATTCATATAAGTGTTGTAATAGTATTATCTATTCCAGAATTTCATTAAAGTATAGTTATGATTGAATTGTTAAGATAGGGAACATGGCATGAAGTTGGCTATTAATTAAGTCCTATGACACTGTTAGTCAGGTATAGAGTATTCTGAAATATCAAGAAAATGCATGGTTAGCGTATTTCGATTGTTTGGTTGTGGATTAAGGCTAGATGATGTTGGTTGCATTTTGTCCATATATGGCGTAATAGTGATTTTGATTATAATCAATAGTCGAAAGTTGCATTAGTATCTTCTGCTATGTTTGCAAATGTCAAAATATGACGAATAATGTTGTATGCAATATCATCTTATTAAGTCAATTATGTAGATTTGTTCTCTCTCTTAATAACAAATGGCCTAGGAATTTTACAATGCGAATGTTAGTGTTTAGCAATGGTTCACATAAATTGAGAATCAAATCGGTTAGATTATATATATATCTTACGTTCAACCATAAGCAGAATTAACAAAATAATTAGGCCTATTAGATTAAAAGCAAGTATATGAAAATAAGATGAGATGTACAAGCACAAATTGCAACACTTTATATCAATGGTAATTAGAAATAGAATTTGCACTAAATAAAAATAATGAAAAGTTGTTCAAAAATACTTCTTCCCTTCATAAATCATTTTTTGTTAGTTTCATGTACAATTCATTCTTTGGCATATATATATGTTGTATTTGCTAAAAATAGTATTAATCATATTTTTATTCTTTTCTTTGAATTTGAATAGTTTGGATGAATATAATTTATACTCGGAAATTATAATCGACGGGCAACATTTAATAAATTGTGAATTCTTTTAAAAGAATTTAAAGACATCCCTTAAATGTGAATTTCTCAGGATTTTCATATAAAATGTGTAGATATAATAAACAATTCGTGGAAAACCCATAATACCATTAAGAATATTTGGCGTAATTAGGGATACGTTCGCGTAACCTGATTATATTGCTAAAAGCAATTCGAATTATGCGTTCGCGCAACTTCGACTGAACATTTTAATAAAAGGGATTTCTTCGAGGATGTAAAATAATTTCATATAACCCGGGATGTGCAGTTCACTGTTTAAATATAAGGGTGATGACGTTCATATTTTATTTTAAATCACGAACATATGAATTTGTAATAAAGGACATAATATGGTCAATTATACTGTGTACACGTATGCGTGACATGATCCCCCGTAATTATGAAGGGTATATAATACGAATATACGTACGCGTAATTCGTTTATATAATTGTAAACAATAAGTAAAAGCGGTAGTAAAATCATGCAATAAAAAACGTATTTAGTAAAACCAAGATAATTAAGCCAATAATAAAAACAGTTGAGCGACCGTGCTAGAATCACGGAATTCGGAAATGCCTAATACCTTCTTCCGAATTAACAGAATTCCTTACTCAGGATTTCTGGTTCGCAGAATAACAAACAGAGTCATATTCTCCTCGATCCAGGGATTAAAACCGGTGACTTGGGACACCTTAAAAATTCCAGGTGGCGACTCTGAAATAATTAAATAAATCCCGTTTCGACTGTCCTTCAATTGGAGAAAACTCCCTACCCGCCCTCGCCGGGGCGGAAATAGGAGGTGCGACTAAGCAGTGTAGGGAGATAACTACTTTTAGAAAAATAAAACCAAAAGTCCAAAAAGTATCAAAACCCTGCCAAAATTTTGAAAAATAAAAATAAAAATGTTTTGTTTTTTTAGTTTAATTTATTTGAAAAAAAAAAGAAAAAGAAGGGAGTCTTGTTTACAAGTTTAGTTTATATCTGCGCCGGTTTGATTCTCATAGGACGTAAGATACGTAGGCAACCCTCTTCGGGTCCAACCTCCCATTTTGTAAAAAATAGAAAAAATATATGTCAAAATTTTAATTTTCTGTCACAGAGTCGGGTGATGCCGTTTTTTATCAAAAACCGAATGCTCCCAAAAGGAACGCCGGAAGACTGACTTTGTATAAATGACCACTTCTGTCATTTTTTTTACTCGCACAACCTTAAAATCTTCGTCCCTGAAGTGGTGAAAGGTCGTGTTCGGAAGATCTATTTTTTTTAGGAAAATAATCAAATCATTTTGAGTCAAATAAATTTTCTTTTGTTTAATCATATTAATAAATATGCAGTATGAGCACGATTCAGAATGAACCTTTTTCAATCATGAATAAAATTCCCCTCCAGTTGCGGCTATGGTGGAGTGATTTAGGCAAAGAAGGGCATGACGAAATCAAGAAACATTTGAAAGGTCTCACGAGTTTGTTGGACATCAGGCCTCGAGGAGATATTATAAGAGCCCTAGTCCCTTACTGGGACCCTGCGCACAATGTCTTCCATTTCTCGGACTTTGAACTCACCCCAACTTTAGAGGAAATAGCAGGGTACATCGGCAGTACTGAGGTTCCGTTGAGGCACAAATACCTGGTTGCTCCAAGAGCCGTAGCAGTGCACCGGTTTCTGGATTCGTTAAAAATAGTCAGAACAATCCATAACCCTGATTTGGCAAAAGGTTTTTGCACTTTGAGCTTCATATACCAAAGATATGGCCACATAGGAGGATTCGACAAGCCAGAAAACAAGTTGTGCAGCAAAAGTAACCGTCGAAAGTGGGACGAACATAGACGGGTTGCTTTCATGATAACCTTCTTAGGGCTTTTAATTTTCCCGAGAAAAGACGGGAATATTGACATAAAGATAGCTGGGGTCGTCACTACTTTGCTCACTCAAAAAGATAGCACGCTGGCACCGATGATTGTATCTGATATGTTCCGAGCTCTCACGGCCTGCAAAGCCGGAGGAAACTTTTTTGAAGGTTGTAACTTGTTGTTGCAAATGTGGATGACCGAACACCTATGTCACCGAGCCCAGTTCCTAAGCCATGGGTCTTCTGAAAAGACATGCATAGAGGAGTTCTACACCAAAATTAATGAGGCCTGCCTACCTGAAGGAGTCTCGGCATGGACTTCATATTTCCGGACCCTCAATGCCAGTCAAATACAGTGGACACTGGGATGGTTACCGATCAACGAAGTCATATACATGCCAACAGCTAGACCCCATTTTCTCTTGATGAGACTTAAGAGCATTCAACCTTATGCGCCGTATCGAGTTTTGAGGCAACTTGGGAGGTGTCAGATAGTGCCCAAAGATGAGGATTTAAGCACTCAGGTAATTGAGATCAGTTCCGATGGTCAGTTTCCTGAAGCGAGGGTCCGCCAGATTTGGAGCCAATGTCAATACTTAGAGGCAAATACTTGTGTGTTGAATCAAGCAAGAGGGGAAGTTTCACCTGGATATCAGGCTTGGTACAAAGGGGAAATGTCGTCTGGAAGGCCGGCTAAAAGACCTCACCTTCAAGAGTTTGCCAAGGCTTCACAAGAACATTGGGACCGGTTGGCCAAAGAGCGGGAATATCTTGCCGAAATAGGCAAACTGAAACAACAGATTAAGGATCTAAAATTTAAGAACAAAGTGTAGGTTGCTGCCGACAAGGGAAAAAAGAACAGATTAACCAGAGAAAGCGAGAACCTCAAAGTTCAGATCCGGAGGATGAAAATGGATGCCAATAACCAACTGAGAAGTCGGGCTGATACGAGGTTGATAGCAGAGTTGAGGAGTCAGGTCAGCAAAAGCCGAGAAGACTTGGAGAGATCTGAGGCTTGTATAGCAAGAATGCGGATCAGGTGGGCAAAAGTTACAGCAGCATGGAGAGAGCACCTATGTAAAGTGAAAAGGGACTACGAAATGAGTGTTATAACATTGAGAGAAATAAACTCCATTCTCAATAATCGGGTCCTTAAACAAGCCCGGGATGCTAGAACAGATAGGGAACGCTGCTATGAGACAATAGCCCGAATGGAAGAACAAATGGAGAGGTTCCAAGATCAGCTCATTGACAATACTCGAATAATGGGACTAAAGAATCAACGGATAGAACAACTGTGCATAGAAAGGGATAATATCCGAGGTAGGATTGATGAGATTGGGCACTACATCTACATGAGATGCCTAGCATGTGAGCAAATATCTCGTGATATCCTTCTTGCCTCCATCATGGGCTATGTCCACCGGATCATGAATGAGTTGAAGAACTTGCAAAGGGGTCTTACACCAAAGCCCGGAAAGGCCGAACGATGCCTCGCGGGTACCTAAATTGAAATCTTTAATGTATCCCTAGTTCAAGTCTGCACTTGTTTGTTTTTCAGAGTTTGTTGTCTACCCCTATGTTCTCTTCAAACATTGTTAATAGTGTGGAGTCTGTATTTCGTTTGTTTTCTTTCAAATAACAGTTTGTAATAGCATATTTGGGTAACAAAATGTAAAATTGGGTCTTTATTTTATGGATGCACGAACTACGCTTGGTCTGATTCGTGCGGGGTCACGATACGTAGGCAATCTCTATAGGATTCGATCGTAATTATGAAAAGAATATATATATATATATATATATATATATATATATATATATATATATATATATATATCTGTGTGAAAAAAATAAGCCGGGATGATGCATGCGGTTAGAGCAAAAGCATGTTAGAAATGATTAATTGCCTAAGAGCATTGCATCCCCCTAACGTGCAATTACAATATCTGTTAAGACTCTAACACTGACAAGTTTGTTGTTTTTCCAATCAATATCAGTTAGTTGTTAGAGCGTACTGGCACCGTACCATTATCAGACAAGATCAAAAGGTCCTATACCAGAAAGCATGACTGGGTCAGACAACAGCGTTGAGTCAGAAAAAACGGCCAATCAGATGCTGAAGGAAGCCCTGGAGAAAATGGAAAAAATGAGGCTAGAAATGAATGAAATGCAGATAGCCTTAGCTAGAGCCCAGAAGGGGCAAGAACTACCCGTTACTCCTACCCTCCAACCAGTACACACGCCGGAATACCCCTCTCCCGGTCCTTCAACAAGTTTCCCAAGCCATCACTATTATCAGGGAAGAGAGGCTTATGATTCCCAAGCTCCACCACCCACTCAAAACCCTCCTCCACCAAATGTTCCCGTCTTTGTGGCACCTCCCCCAGCCCCATTGCACAGATCATCTAGTGAGCCATTGTTTCAGGCTCACGATACACAATACTACCCCCCTGAACTCACATTCAAAGCACCCGAGCCACATACCTATAATCCCCACTTTGAGGTCCCGGCGGAGATTGAAAAGCCGGCTAAGAGCCCAGAGCAGGACGAGGTGATGCGGAAATTTAAAAGCCTGGAGCAATCCTTCAGGAACATACACGGGTTAGGCAACCAGGTCAGCGTGGCTTACAAGGATCTATGCCCTTTCCCTGACGTTCAATTACCAGCAGGGTTCAAGATGCCCAAGTTCGATTTATACGAAGGGCATGGCGATCCTATGGCACATCTACGGGGTTTTTGTAGCAAAATGAGGGGAGCAGGGGGCAAAGATGAGCTATTGATAGCTTACTTTGGCCAGAGTTTGAGCGGGTCGACATTAGAGTGGTATACAAGACAAGATCTGAGCAGGTGCTACACCTGGGATGACTTGGCACAGGCTTTCGCAGGACATTTCCAATACAACCTTGAGATAGTCCCAGACCGTATCATATTGCTAAAGCTTGAGAAGAAACCCGGAGAGAGCTTCCGGGAATTTGGGTTCCGATGGAGAGAACAGGCAGCCAGAGTTGATCCCCCAATGAGAGAGGGAGAAATGGTGGATTACTTTCTACAAACTCTCGAGCCAACTTACTTTGGTCACTTGGTGACGTCAGTTGGCAAATCATTCAATGAAGTGGTGAAAATGGGAGGTATGATAGAAGAGGGACTTAAGTCCAATAAAATCCTGAGTTACTCGGCAATTAAGGAAACAACTCAGGCCATTCAGAGCGGCACGGGAGGTGCGCTCGGAAAGAAAAGGAGATAGAAGGTCACGACAATAGAGGCCGACAATTGGTCCAGATCTAGAGGTCCTTCCCCTCATTACCAACCCAGAACCCATCGTCTAAACTACCCACACATTTCAAATTACCCTCCACAACCCTACTACCCACCATAAGAACAACATTTCACCGTCCATCAAGCCCAGACATACACCCAACCTCCGGTTCGCCCACAATGGCGCGCGCCAGCTCCCCACAATACATACCCACCTCCACATAACACCTACCCACCACCACAAAACACCTATACACCGCCAAGAGCCTATAGGAACCCTCCGGGGATGGGTTTCAGGGGAAATCCGGCCTCCAGAAATAAAAGATTGCAGAGGCAAAGAACTTTTACTGAGTTGGGGAAACTTATATTGCCTTGTTCCACAAATTGAGGCAGCTGGGTTTATTAAATCCTGTTGAGCCTAGATTGCCAAATCCCTTACCCCAAAATATGGATCACTCGGTAAGATGTGAATATTGTTCGGGAGCTCCCGGACATGATACCGAGAAATGTTGGAGGCTGAAACATGCGATACAAGATCTTATTGATACCAACAAGATCGAGGTACAGGCCCCGGAGGCACCCAACATTAACCAGAACCCATTGCCAAAGCACCCCGAAGCCCACATGATCGAGCTTGTGCACGAAGGAGGGGAGCCGAAGAAACCCTCACAGACAGTGATGATGATCCGTGCCACTCCAAAAGAAAAATCAATCGATAAGAAGCAGGGGTACAGTTGAAGGGGGAAGATGTCAAGACAGTGGTGATATTGGGGAAGAATCCATCTGCCGCTACAAGGAAACCAGAACCAGCCAAGTTGGTAATAATGGGAGCATCATCTGCACCCGTGGTTGTTGTGAAGGGGGTCTGCAGGGAACCGGTCATCATAAAGACAGTAGTCCAAACACCAGTGATTGATAGCAAGGCCGTGCCTTGGAAGTACGAGAAGGCAGTGGTGATATACAAGGGACAACAAGTGGAGGAGAATAATTGTGAGGCGCAGGGACTGACTCGATCAGGACGGTATTTTGCTCCGGCGGAGTTGAGAAGACCCAATCCAGCTGCAACAAAGAAACCTGTGTCAGAAGAATAAGCTGAGGAATTCTTGAAGAAGATGAAAGTGCAGGATTACTCCGTGGTCGAACAATTGAAGAAAACACCGGCCCAGATCTCGCTGCTATCATTACTAATCCATTCGGATGAACATCGTCGGGCCTTGATGAAGATACTGAATAAAGCTCATGTGCCCAACGAGATTTCTGTAAATCACCTGGAAACGATTGCCAACAAAATTTTCGAGGTGAACAGGGTAACATTTTCAGATGATGATCTGCCAGTGGAGGGCACGGAGCATAATAAAGCTCTCTACCTAACTATCAAATATGAAGATCCGGCAGTTACTCGGGCATTGGTGGATAACGGCTCAAGTGCCAATATTTGTCCATTATCCACCCTGAACCAATTGAAGATCGACCACGGAAGAATCCACAAGAATAGCATTTGCGTCCGAGGATTTGACGGAAATGGAACAGCCACCGTGGGGGATATTGTACTTGAGTTGACCATCGGTCCAGTCCAGTTTACCATGGAATTCCAGGTATTAGATGCTACGGTATCTTATAACCTTCTGTTGGGACGACCGTGGATCCATGCAGCCAAAGCAGTGCCATCCACCTTGCATCAGATGGTCAAGTTCGAGTGGGATAGACAAGAGGTCGTGTTGCACGGCGAGGACACTGCGTGCACCGTAGGAGGCGCCATTGTACCCTTCATAGAGACCAATGATGACAAAGGTCCCTGGGTCTACCAGATTTTTGATGCAGTGTCGGCAAACAAGATCCCCGAGGGTGAAATCATTCAGCATCCTAGGATAGCTTCCGCAACGGTTATGATGGTTTCAGAAATGCTGGGTAATGGGTTTATGCCAGGAAAAGGCTTGGGAGCTGAACTTCAGGGAATTGTTCAACCTGTTTCCTTGCCCAAGAATTTGGAGACCTTTGGGTTGGGGTTCAAACCGACTGCGGCAGATGTAAAACGAGCTCGGAAAATGAAGAAGAAAGTTTGGTTTCTTCCCAAACCTGTGCCACGTCTCTCAAGATCTTTTGTTAGAGCAAGCGCCAAGGGGTCACCAGTCCCGAAAGTTCTCGGGCGATTGATTGGGATTGACGGGGATCTGAATCAGAGCTTCGAAAGATTGTTCACTGATGTCAATATGGTAGAAGTCGGAGAGGGTTCCAGCGGAACAGACATACAGTTTATGGGTCCTAAGGCCAAAACCAACAATTGGACGGTTACTCCCCTTCCTACTCGGGGAGAGTCCTGGTAGTAGGCTTTGATTTTTGCTTTCTTGTTTTTTGGATTATTCAGGGTGTAATCCAAATCTCATTTTGTCTTGTAAAAGTGTGAACCCTGTTATCCCGCATTTTTAATAAAATTCTTTTTTCTTGTCTCATTTTAATTTTGTTTTATTCTTTTCTCTTTCTGAACAGTTCTCTTTTTACTGGTTCTAATGACATGGCATGCACGACGGATCTTCGACCTAGTCTAATAAATCAATCTGACTCTGATTTAATGATACAAGAGATCGATTATGACGATGAGTCTGAATATGATGAGGATAAAGCCTTCGAAGAAATAAACCGAGAACTATGCCAATTTGAAGAGAAACCCAAGCCTAATCTGAATGACACCGAGGCTGAAAATCTAGAGGATGCGGATAATGTCCGAGAAACCAAAATCAGCATCCACATTGAGCCTGGCATCAGGGAAGAATTAATCAAAGCACTCATTGAGTTTAAAGATGTTTTTGCATGGTCGTATGATGACATGCCGGGTTTAAGCACCAAGCTAGTGGTTCACAAATTGCCCACTAACCCGGCATGCCTTCCCGTCAAGCAGAAACTGAGGAAGTTCAAGACAGATATGAGTGTGAAGATTAAAGAAGAAGTAACCAAGCAGCTGCAAGCAAAGGTTATTCGGGTCACTCGATATCCTGATTGGTTGGCTAATGTGGTGCTAGTACCAAAGAAAGATGGGAAGATCAGGGTATGCGTCGACTACCGCAATCTGAACAGGGCAAGCCCAAAAGATAACTTTCCATTGCTCAATATCCATATCTTGATCGACAATTGCGCCGGACGAGAAATCGGTTGCTACGCCGGGTATCATCAGATTCTGATGGATGAAGAAGATGCAGAGAAAACAGCTTTCATTACGCCATGGGGGACTTATTGCTATCAGGTAATGCCATTCGGTTTGAAGAACGCTGGGGCAACGTACATGAGAGCAATGACTACTATGTTCCATAATATGATACACAAAGAGATTGAAGTGTACGTAGATGATGTGATCATCAAATCCAAGCGTCAGGAAGACCACGTAGCAGACCTTAGGAAGTTTTTCCAAAGACTTCGAAGGTACGACATTAAGCTCAACCCAGCCAAATGTGCATTTGGTGTTCCATCTGGAAAGCTGTTAGGATTTATCGTCAGTCGGCGAGGCATTGAGTTGGATCCGTCAAAGATCAAATCCATCCAGGAATTGCCGCCACCGAGGAACAAAACAGAAGTAATGAGTCTGTTGGGAAGGTTGAACTATATCAGCAGATTCATCGCTCAGCTCACAACAACTTGTGAACCCATCTTTCGATTGCTGAGGAAAGATGCCGCGATAGAATGGACGGCAGAATGTCAGGAGGCATTTGACCAGATCAAAGGTTATTTATCCAATCCACCTGTATTGGTTCCACCTGAGTCGGGGAGGCCATTAATCCTTTATCTAACGGTCCTGGATCATTCGTTTGGTTGCGTGTTGGGTCAACACGACATCACAGGAAGAAAAGAGCAAGCCATCTATTATCTCAGCAAGAAGTTTACAGTCTATGAGAATAAGTACACTCAACTTGAGAAGACATGTTGTGCTCTAACTTGGGTAGCACAGAAGTTTAAGCATTATCTGTCGTCACATACTACTTACCTTATTTCACGTCTGGATCCATTAAAGTATATTTTCCAGAAGCCTATGCCCACAGGAAGATTGGCAAAATGGCAGATATTACTCACAGAGTTCGACATTGTCTATGTGACGAGGACGGCCATGAAAGCCCAAGCATTGGCCGATCACTTGGCTGAGAATCCTATTGATGAAGAATACGAGCCTTTGAGGACGTATTTTCCAGATGAAGAAGTGATACATATAGAGGAGTTAGAACTGAATGAGGAACCAGGGTGGAAGCTTTTCTTTGACGGGGCTGCTAATGCAAAAGGAGTTGGAGTAGGAGCAGTACTTATTTCAGAAACAGGACATCACTATCCTGTTACAGCTCAGCTACGTTTCTATTGTACCAACAACATGGCTGAATATGAGGCATGCATTTTGGGCCTACGATTGGCTGCAGACATGGATGTTCAGGACGTCTTGGTCTTGGGAGACTCGGACCTCCTAGTACATCAGATCCAGGGTGAATGGGAAACGCGGGATTTGAAGCTTATAACATATCGACAATGTTTGCACGATCTGAGCAAGCGATTTTGATCAGTGGAGTTCAGACACATCCCGAGAGTTCACAATGAGGTTGCCGATGCTTTGGCCACTTTAGCATCGATGTTGCACCATCCAGACAAAATCCATGTTGACCCGTTGTATATTCAGGTTCGTGATCAGCATGCCTACTGCAACATAATAGAAGAAGAAATGGATGGCGAGCCATGGTTTTATGATATCAAGGAATACCTCAGGATGGGGATATACCCGGAGCAGGCAACCGGAGATCAAAAGAGAGCCATTCGACGACTGGCAAATGGATTTTTCCTCAGTGGAGGAATGTTGTACAAAAGAACCCCAGATCTGGGATTGCTGAGATGTATTGATGCAGGTCAAGCCACGATAGTGATGACAGAGGTACATGCTGGAGTCTGTGGGCCCCATATGAGCGGATATGTGTTGGCAAAGAAGATTCTGCGAGCGGGATATTATTGGCTCACTATGGAGCATGATTGTATCAGTTTCGTACGAAAATGCCATCAGTGTCAGATACACGGAGATCTGATTCATTCTCCACCAATGGAATTGCACACAATGTCCGCACCATGGCCATTTGTAGCATGGGGCATGGATGTCATTGGGCCTATCGAGCCGGCAGCTTCGAACGGTCACAGGTTCATTCTGGTAGCCATCGATTATTTCACTAAGTGGGTTGAAGCCAAAACTTTCAAGTCAGTAACCAAGAAGGCAGTGGTGGATTTTGTCCATTCCCATATCATCTGTAGATTTGGGATCCCAAAAATAATAATCACGGACAATGGTGCTAATCTTAATAGCAACTTGATGAGAGAAGTATGTGAACAGTTTAAGATTACCCATCGTAATTCCACCCCATATCGGCCCAAGGCGAATGGAGTGGTTGAGGCAGCCAACAAAAACATAAAGAAGATATTGAGGAAAATGGTTGAAGGATCCAGACAATGGCATGAAAAGCTACCATTTGCGTTGTTAGGATACCGCACTACTGTTCGTACTTCAATAGGTGCGACTCCTTATTTGTTGGTATACGGAACTGAAGCAGTAATACCAGTAGAAGTTGAAATTCCATCCCTTCAAATTGTCGCTGAGGCCGGGATTGACGATGATGAATGGGTCAAAGCCCGACTAAAGCAGCTGAGTTTAATGGATGAAAAAAGATTGGCAGCAGTATGTCATGGCCAGTTATATCAGAAGAGAATGGCAAGAGCATACAATAAGAAGGTGCGCCCCAGGAAATTTGAAGTAGGGCAACAAGTATTGAAACGGATCCTCCCACATCAGATTGAGGCAAAAGGCAAGTTCGCCCCGAATTGGCAAGGGCCGTATATTGTGACCAGAGTATTATCCAACGGCGCTTTACGTCTGACAGATGTCGAAGGAAGATGCGTCGACATGGCTATCAATTCTGATGCAGTCAAAAGATATTATGTGTAATTTCTTTTGTTGTTTATTTGTTTGTTTGTACTTAGTGCTTATCGGATAATGAAATGACGGAGGCAATTCTTTCTTCTATCCAAACACTTTTAACCTTTGCTTTACCCCTTTGAGCCGTACTTATCTTTTTATACCCCTCTCTTGGAATCATTAATTAAAAAAAATAAAAAAATATATGAAAAAAAATTGAAGGTCGCAAGAAAACAAAGGAGTCAGTGAACTACGTTCGACCTGATTCCTCAAAGAGGATACGTAGGCGCCTCATGGCTCGGTCATAAGGTAACAAAAAAAAAGGAGAAAAAAAATCAAAAGAAAAAATCCCCAAGCAAGAAAACTGTGGCAGAAATTATGTTTCTAGATTTTGAAAAAAAAAGAGTTTGATTCCAAGAGTTGTAATACTTTACCCATCAAAGTTATTTTGAATTTTATATCATTTTCTTCTAAAACCTATATTGATGTCCAAAAAGACCTCCCGATCAGTATCCGAGAGGTGTTAAGATAGGCAAATGAAAACCAAGAATAAAACGCCAGTCCCCGACTGAATGAGGATCATGAGTTGAAAGAATTGATAGCCATAAGAATTCCCAGCAGAGAAAAATCTTATCGGCAACACTCCAATCCCCAGCTGAGAAAATAAGATGAGAGAGTCTTATCGGCGAAAACCTTCGCAGGCGCCATAAGGCGACGTAAGCTGAGAAATACAAAATGAGAGAGTCTTATCGGTGAAAACCTTCACATGCACCATAAGGCGACGGGAGCTGTGAGAAATGAGAGAGCCTTGTTAGTGAAAACCCCGCGAAGGGCACTATGAGGCGATAAAATAGATTGGCGGAAAGGATCCGCATTTTGCGAAGAATTGGGCACCTATTTATCCCCAGCAAGTGAAGACATCAGAAAGATTGATCGACACAAATAGACTGGGTTGATTAATCCGGAATGCACAATATGATCGTTGGAATCAGTTATATCACCCAGATAAGTTCATTTCTTTTATTTTCCCCATCATTTGTTCAGAAAGATTTTCTCTTTTTCTATCTTTTCATTTCTTTGTTTAAAAGAATTTTTCCAGAAATTTATGTTTTAAGGAAGGTCTTTCAGAGCTTACTACTAGTTGCCAAAATGGTACAACATAAAATGTGAAAAGGGCAGGCCAGAGACAAGGCAATAAGACAAAAGACGTTGGTTGCCAGGCCGAATAATATTGTCCTAAAATGGCAAGGAAAGTACAGGGAAGAACCGAAAAAAACATGTTGAGGAAATTGTGGGCCAAGTTCCAAGACGATCCCTAGCAGGACTCCGACCAAATATCGACCAAGTTCCGAGGTTGTCGGACAACACAGAATGGGAAGGGAAGAAAGGAAAATTCATCTTCAGCAAAATAACCCCCAGCAATTTTTGAGATACAAAATGGGGAAGGGATAAATGGAAAAACCATCCCCAGCAGAATGTTATCCCCAGCAAATAACATCATCCCCAACAAGTTTTGGGAACGCCGAACAGGAATAAGGGAAAGGGAACAATCATCCCCATCAGGAGTGACATGACCACTCGCCATATTTCAAGAAAAAAAACTAACTAAATTTTCTTTGATTTGAACAGGAAAATAAAGTGTTGATGATGGCCTAAAGATACGCCATAAGAAAGATCGCCAGAATTGGGGCAGAAAATTTTCTGCCACAAGTGAAAATTTTCTCGGAGAATCGAGAAACAAACTCAAATTATTCTTTACCAATTAGGCGCCCACCAGTATAATGCGGGAATACACTTTTTGTCTTTTCATTTCATATTCTAGGTCACCCACCAGTATAATGCAGGTATGCATTTATGTTTTCATTTCATGTTCTAGGTCGCCCACCAGTATAATGTGGGTATGCATTTCTGTTTTCATTTCATGTCTTAGGTCGCCCACCAGTATAATGCGAGTATACATTTCTGTTTTTATTTCATGTTCTAGGTCGCCCACCAGTATAATGCGGGTATGCATTTATGTTATCATTTCATGTTCTAGGTCGCCCACTAGTATAATGCGGGTATGCATTTCTTTTCATTTCATGTCCTAGGTCGCCCACCAGTATAATGCGGGTATACATTTCTATTTTTATTTCATGTTCTAGGTCGCCCACCAGTATAATGCGGGTATGCATTTATGTTTTCATTTCATGTTCTAGGTCGCCCACCAGTATAATGCGGGTATGCATTTCTGTTTTCATTTCATGTCCTAGGTCACCCACCAGTATAATGCGGGTATACATTTCTGTTTTTATTTCATGTTCTAGGTCGCCCACCAGTATAATGCGGGTATACATTTCTGTTTTTATTTCATGTTCTAGGTCGCCCACCAGTATAATGCGGGTATATATTTTTGTTTTTATTTCATGTTCTCGGTCGCCCACCAGTATAATGCGGGTATACATTTCTGTCTTTTCATTTCATGTCCTAGGTCGCCCACCAGTATAATGCGGGAATACATTTCTGTCTTTTCATTTCTGTTCTAGGTCGCCTACCAGTATAATGCGGGAATACATTTCTGTTTTTCATTTCGTGTGCTAGGTCGCCCACCAGTATAATGCAGACATACATTTCAGTTTTTCATTTCTAGGTCGCCCACCAGTATAATGTGGGTATACATTTTCATTTCATGTCCTAGGTCGCCCACCAGTATAACGAGGGAATACATTTCATATTGTTGCATCCAGGCGCCCACCTGTATAACGAGAGGAATACTTTTCAGTCTTATACTGCAGATCTTGAAATCAGTAACCCACCGGAAGGTAGAAGGTTACAACAGGAATTCCCAGCAAGAAACAATAAAAAAATCCTCAGCACCGGAAAACAGAAGGTTGCAACAAGAGGTCCCAGCACAAACTCAAGCGCATGAGTCAAAAGGAAGAAAAGACGCGTCTTGAAAGAAGTGGCATGTGAACATTGAATTATGCGCAGCATAACAAAGCTTAATGAAGAAAGCCATATCCCCAGCAGACAGAACGGAATAATGAAAACTGGTATTCAGAAAAGCAAAAGGCCAGTATCATCCCCAAAGTCTCGGAAGAAAAGCACCGGAAGAAACGCAAGTCGACAAGAAAGCAAGGCAACAGGAACAAGTTGCAGATAAATGAGATCTTATGATCCGTAGTCTAGCCTAGCTTCTTGTTTTCTTTTAAGCATGGTGTAATAATGAGGTCAGCAAACAAGTAAAAGTAGCATACAACAACAGTAACATTGCAGTCCCATGGTAGTCCCAGCTACCAAAACTTCCCGAACTACATTGACCTGATTCTTGTTTAGCCCAGGATATATAGGAAACCTCTGAAGTAGAGGTTCGGTCAAATCTTTCAAAAAATGCTTCACACGGAGTACTCGAACAGGCAAAATCGCTCGTATCCGCTCATTTTATCTTTGCACGAAAACCCTTCATGTTTTCGGACAAAGAGGGGCAGCTGTGAGCACGTAATTTTTTGCCCTATATGAGAATCACTCCCAAAAAATCCAAAATAAAATAATTTTCCTTGGTGTGCAATTTTGAGAATTGTGACATTTTTGAATAAATATTTGTATTTGTCTGTGCATGTTTATTTGTTAAATTAATAAAAAATACAAAAATATGTCGCATTTTGCATGTAGGATTTAATTCTACAATTGTTGGTAATTAAGTTTGTTTTACAAAAATTGAAAATTACAAAAATAGGCATCTTTTGCATTTTTTAGCATTTAATGTCCAAATATACAATTTTATGCTTAATTATTACTTAATTGTGCGTTAATTGTTATTGGGAGTTAATTTGCGCTTTTATAACTTAATTTAGTTCTTAATAATAATTTAAGGATTTTTAGAATTTAGTTTTAGAAAAATAAAAGAAGAAAAGAAAGCAAAAATACAAAAAAATCGGAATTGGGCCTCTTCTTCAATTTCAAACCACAGGCCCAAAAAATTATCCAACCTTCCCCATGACCCGGTCCATTTCAAACTGGGTCGACCCAGTCCACAACCCAACACCCCTATTATCTTACATTTCAAAAAAAAAAAAAAAAAAAAACTAAAACTAACCTACACTACCCGCCCCCTCTCTTTCTCTTCTTCTCCAAGACCACAAACTTTCCAAGTTTAGCAGCCATGGCTGCTGCCCGTTTCCCTCCCCCATCGTCCCCTTCATCCTCCGTCGACCACAACACACTCACACGCGCACAGCTTCCCCCGACATCTACTTCATCCCATCATCGTCCCCATCTAGGCAGCCATGAACGACCCCCTCCAGCTTCATTTTCTTCGCGACGCACCCAGCAGCTCCCAGCCTCCATCATCATCGTCGTCGAAACCCAGCCAGCGCGATCATAGTCGCAAGCTTCGACCAAACGGATGCCATCGCCCCTACTGCGTCGTCCAGCTGCTCCAGCTTCTGCCTCGTCGACTCAGCATGGACATGGCTGCCTCGTCCAGCTTCTGCCTCATCGACACAGGCAGCCATGGCTGCCATTACGTCGCCTTAGTGTCGAGCTTCTTCTGCTTCTTGCTGCGTCGAGCTGCTTCAGCTATCGTTGCTGCGCCGCTACTGCTGCTGTCGTTGCTGCGACGCTGCAGCTGCTGCCGTTCCAGCTGCGCTACTGCTGCTGCCGTTCCAGCTGCTTCTGCTTCTTGCTGCGTTCTTCTTCATCTTTCACCTCGACTGATGCTTGTTGCTTCGTCGTCTTCAAGTCCGTTTATGTCCAAGTTTCGTTGGTTTCGTTTAGAGTTCGTTCGATGTTCGTCGTTGGTCATTTATGGTTAGTTGTTCTAAGTTTTATTTCGTCCATAATTTGTTTGATATTTTCAGATTTTGAATTAGCATAAGTTTGCTTTATTTTTCTTATTTATTTTTAGATAAAAATTGTTAGTTTAATTATATTGTTGTTAGATTTAAGTTGAAGATTCAATTTAATTATTTTTCAGTTTGTTTTATTAATTTTAAGAGGATTTAGTTTTAATATAGAAAGGTGTTAGTTTAAATCGTTTAAATCTGTTGTTTGTTGTTAATATAGATTTAATTCGTATTCATTTTTTGAAGTTCGTTTTTAATTCAGTGATTTAATGAGAAGTTATGTTTTGGTTTTAATTTTTGGATCATGTATCTTTGTTATAATTTTTGTTGGATTTAATTAAGAAAGATTAATTGATTATTTGAAGATTAGTGATTTGAATATGTTTATTTGTTTTGTTTAAGTTTAATTCGAAGTTTGAATAAAGTTTGTTTGTTATTGTTGTTGAATCTTTTCATTTATGTCCATACTTTGTTTGATTGTTCTTGAATCCGAAATTAGTATAAGTTTGCTTTTCTTGTTTATTGTTTATCATTTATGATTATTTCTTGAGTTTGTCTCATAATCTTGTTTAAATTTAATATAGGAATTGTTGGTTGTAATGTTGTTAGATTTGATTTTAAGATCAAATGATTATTGAATTTAGAAATCTGAATATACTTGTTTGTTGTAGTTGTTGTTGAATCTGAAAGTAGGTTTGTTTGTTGCTAAAAATATTGTTCAATCAAAATTTTAGTTGTTCTTTGTTTTTCATCATTTAGTTCGAATTTGTTGTTCGAATTTGTGTAGAAATTGGTCATATTGGCTATATTTTGGTTGAGTTTGATTAATTGATTGGTTATAGCTGATGGGGGTAGTTTGGTAAATTGCAGTACATTCAGGGGTAAAATGATAATTGCAATAAGGTCGGAGGGGTAGTTTGGGAATTGAACATTTTGAATAATTCTTTATGTTAAGCATGGGGGACAAAAGGTAATGGGGTGTAGGTGATATAATTGTTTAATATAATGGGGGACAAGACATAATGTAGTGGAGGGGAATATGGTAATTGTTTATGATAAGCATGGGGGACAAGATGTAATGGGGTGGGTTGATATATTTGTTTAATTTAGTGGGATTAAAATGGGGATGAGTGGGAAGATAATGGGTTTGGTAGGAGAAAGTGGTTGATTTATTAATTGATTAAGGGTTTTGGGATG
Source organism: Nicotiana sylvestris (assembly GCF_000393655.2). Taxonomy (NCBI): domain Eukaryota; kingdom Viridiplantae; phylum Streptophyta; class Magnoliopsida; order Solanales; family Solanaceae; genus Nicotiana; species Nicotiana sylvestris. The sequence goes on from NC_091057.1 coordinate 178,570,245, forward strand.
GGATATAAATAAGAGAACTTGATCAGATTTTTGGGGAGACAGAAAAAAGACGGAGATAGAGAGAGAAAAAAAGAGCTGAATATTTAAGAGAGAAAGAAAATTTCGAAAAATATTAAAACTTTCAAGAAAAAAAATACAAATAAAAAAGGAGCTGGAAATTAGAAGAGAGAGTAGTACACACCTGATAAATATTCTGATATACGGGTTTAGAAAAGAAGGGTTAAACATTAATTAGCCTTTCAAAATCTGAAAATTCCCTTGGTTTCTGTCCGTTGTTTGTTGTTGGTGTTTCTGGATTTTATTTTAATTTTCAAATCTGTCACTGGGATTTCTGTTGACTGGATTGTTGGTTATTATTGTTGTTGTTGTGTTACGTACTACGTGGCTGACTTTCTTCTCGCTTAAGATCTGAAATAGTCAGAACCTTCCTACCTTTTACTTCTTCACTATACTTGGAGTCGTTTATAGTCTCCTGGGTTTTCTGCTATTCCTACTGTACTGGTTTGCGATGTTGCTGAATCTGCTGTTGCTGTGTTATTACTGCTGCTGACTTCTCCTTCTTTTGTTCTTGTACTGCTGTTTCCAGGTACACATTTGTACAATCTCGGCTTGAAGCAAAAAATGAAATATTAATCAGGCTTTGTTCCTGTTGAATTCCTCCTGTTTAGATTTGTGGTTGAATATAATTTTTCTTTCTTCGTATAAAGATGTAGTTGAATGATTAATGAATAATGAGGTTGCATATGTATACTTTCTTCATCTAATAATGTTAGTTTAAATTACGGAGAATAATTAATCTGTTTTGATATTATGGTCAATCTCATGTTCTAGTATTATTGAATAACAGAATATAAAATGAAAGCAGTTTTTCTTTGTACAAACTCGATCGCAATTTTCCATTCGCATTAGCCGTAAACTAATAACTAATAAGTTACGTTTTTCAGCATGTAAATAATTAAGAGATTTTCTTTTAGTTTAGAGACGAACTTAATAGAAAATATAGTCATTGTAGGTTTATCCTGTAAAAATAAAAATGAGACGAGCCTCGCCAAATAAAACGTATAGATTGCGGGGCCCTCACAAAATGTATGGTTTAATTAGAATTCGGAAGGACCGTTTAGCGAATTTCACGGTCTTCCCCAAAATAATAACGCGATAGTCTCTTTAGGCGCGTGTTTAATATTTTACTTTCTTAAGCCTGGGTGTGCATTTCATGTGACCCGAATCCAAATCCCAAAACATCAAATAAAACGTGTTCCGGATTGTGGGTGCATTTCATGTAACGCAGTCCAAAGACGTGTTTTAAGCGATGTTCATATTTCTTTTAAAAACAATAATAATAAAGCGGTTAAAATATAAAATTTGCACATAAGTTCATATTTGTATAAAATCAGATAATCAAGCCGAATATAATAGTTGAGCGACCGTGCTAGAACCACGGAACTCGGGAATGCCTAACACCTTCTCCCGGGTTAACAGAATTCCTTATCCGGATTTCTGGTACGCAGACTGTAATATGGAGTCATTCTTTTCCTCGATTCGGGATTACAATTGGTGACTTGGGACACCCTAAATCTCCCAAGTGGCGACTCTGAAATAAATAAACAAATCCCGTTTTGATTGTCCTTTAATTCAGATACACGGAGATTTGATTCATTCTCCGCCGACAGAATTGCATATAATGTCAGCGTCATGGCCATTTGTTGCATGGGGCATGGATGTCATTAGGCCTATTGAGCCGGCAGCGACCAACGGCCATAGGGTCATTCTGGTAACCATTGATTATTTCACCAAATGGGTAGAGGCCAAGACTTTCAAGTCAGTAACCAAGAAGGCAGTGGTGGATTTTGTCCATTCCCATATCACCTGTAGATTTGGAATCCCAAAGGTAATCATCACAGACAACGGTGCTAATCTTAACAGCAGTTTGATGAAAGAAGTATGTCAACAGTTCAAGATTACACATCGTAATTCCACCCCGTATCGTCCTAAGGCGAATGGTGCAGTTGAGGCAGCCAACAAAAACATAAAGAAGATTTTGAGGAAGATGGTGGAAGGGTCCAGACAGTGGCACGAAAAGCTACCCTTTGCATTGTTGGGTTATCGCACTACTATTCGTACTTCAGTTGGTGCAACTCCTTATTTGTTGGTATACGGAACTGAAGCAGTGATACCAGCAGAGGTCGAAATTCTGTCTCTCCGGATTGTCGCTGAAGCCGGGATTGATGATGATGAATGGGTCAAAGCTCGACTGGAGCAGTTGAACTTATAATAGATAAAAAGAGATTGACATCAGTATGTCATGGCCAGTTGTATCAGAAGAGAATGGCAAGAGCATACAATAAGAAGGTGCGCCCCAGAAAATTTGAAGTAGGGCAGCAAGTATTGAAACGGATCCTCCCACATCAGGTCGAAGCAAAAGGCAAGTTCCCCCCAAATTGGCAAGGGCCTTATATTGTGACCAGAGTGTTATCCAACGACGCTTTATGTCTGACCGATGTCGAAGGAAGATGCATCGACATGGATATCAATTTTGATGCAGTCAAGTGATATTATGTGTAATTTCTTTGATTATGATAGTTATTTGTTCGTTTGTTTGTACTTGGTAATTATTGGATAATGAAATGACGGAGGCAATTCTTTCTTCTATCCAAACACTTTTAACCTTTGCTTCCCCCTTTGAGCCTTATTTATTCTTTCATACCCCTCTTTTGGAATCATTAATGAAAATGCAAAAAGAATGAAACAAGGAGAGAAGAAAAGAAAAGAAGGAGAAAATAATTTAAAAAAAAACAAGAGAAAAGTCACAAGAAAAACAAAGGAATCAAGTGAACTACGTTCGACCTGATTCCTCCAAGAAGATACGTAGGCGCTTCACGGCTCGGTCACAATGTGACAAAATGTCACGAAAAATCAAAAGTCCCCCAAACAAGAAAACTGGGGCAGAAGTTATGTTTTTTTAAAAAAAAATTTGAAAAAAAAAAAGAGGTTTGATTCCAAGAGTTGTAATATCTTACCCATCAAATTATTTTGAATTTCTTGATAACCTTTTCTTTTCTTTACCCACGCAAAACCCACATATTATGTCCAAAAAGACCTCCCGATCGTTATCTGAGAGGCGCCAAGTCAGGCAGATGAAAGCCAAGGGTAATCTGATCCCCGACCGGACGAGGGTCATAAGCTAAAGAAATTGATAGGAAAAAGAATGCCCAGTAGAGAGAATCTTATTGGTAACACTCCGATCCCCAGATGAAAAAAATAAAATGAGAGAGTCTTATCGGTGAAAACCTTCACAGGCACCATAAGGCGACGTAAGCTGAGAGAAACAAAATGAGAGAGTCCTGTGGTGAAAACCTTCACAGGAACCATAAGGCGACGAGAGCTGAGAGAAAGGAGAGAGTCTTATTAGTGAAAACCCCTCGAAGGGCACTATGAGGCGACAAGATGAGATCGGCGGAAAGAATCCGCATATGGCAAAAGTTGGGCGTCTGTTTATTCCTGGCAAATGAGGCCATCAGGAAGATTGATTGATACAAATAGACTGGGTCGATTAATCCGGAATGCACGACATGATCGTTGGGACCAGTCATACCGTCCAGATAAGTTCTTTCCTTTTCTTTTCCCCCAGCATTTGTTCAGAAAGATTTTTCTCTTTTTCTATCTTTTCATTTCATTGTCTAAAAGACTTTTTCCAGAAATTTGTTTTTGAGAAGGATTTTTCAGAGTTTACTACCAGTTGCCAAAATGGTACAAAGCGAAATGTGAAGAGGACAGGCCAAAGACAAGGCAATAAGACAAAAAGGCGTTTGTTGCAAGACCAAATGACAAACTGGCCTAGAAAGTTAAGGGAAACATGGAGAAAAGATGGAAAGCAACAGTTGAGGAACTTATGGACCAAGTTCCAAGAGGATCCCCAGCAGAACTTCGATGGATCACTGACCAAAGGGTGGTCGGACAACACAGAAAGGGGGAAGGAGAAAGAGAGAATTCATCCGCAGCAAAATAAACCCAACAGTTTTATCCTCAATAACGTTATCCCCAGATGATAACATTTTATCCCCTGCAGTATTGAGGGAAAATAAAACTTTTTAAGGGAGTAGTTTTGGAGTTGAAAAAGACTCCCCCAGTGTGTTTTGAAACAAAAGAGCGGGGAAGGGATAAATGGAAAAACCATCCCCAGCAGAAATATCATCCCCAGCAAGTAACGTTATCCCCAATCAGTTTTGGGAGCGCAGAGCAAGGGAAAGGGAAAGGAAAAACCATCCCCCAGCAGGAGTGACACGATCACTCACCATGTTTTAAACTAATAAGATTTTCTTTGATTTCTACAGGAAAATAAAGGTTGATGATGGTAGAAAGACACGCCACAAGGAAGGTCATCAAAACTGGGGCAGAAAATTTTCTGGCGTTGTCAAAAAATTTCTCGGAGGAACGAGGAAACAAATTCAAATATTTTTTCATGTTTTTAGATAAATAGGCGCCCACCTTTATAACTAGAGGAATACTTTCATGTTTTAGATAAATAGGCGCCCACCTGTATAACAAGAGGAATATTTTTTTCATGTTTTTAGATAAATAGGCGTCCACCTGTATAACAAGAGGAATACTTTCATGTTTTAGATAAATAGGCGTCCACCTGTATAACTAGAGGAATACTTTCATGTTTTAGATAAATAGGAACTAGAGGAATATTTTCATGTTTTAGATAAATAGGCGCCCACCTATATAATAAGAGGAATACTTTTCATGTTTTAGATAAATAGGCACCCACCTGTATAATAAGAGGAATAATTTTCATGTTTTAGATAAATAGGCGCCCACCTGTACAACAAGAGGAATATTTTTCATGTCCTTAGATAAATAGGCGCCCACCTGTATAACAAAAGAAATATTTTTCAGTCCTTACGTTTCAGGTCTTGAAACCAGTAACCCACCGGAAAGCAGAAGGTTACAACAAGAGGTCCCAGTGCAAATTCAAGCGCATGAGTCAAAAGAAAGATAAGAGAAATCTCGAGAGAAGCGGCCTTTGAACATTAAATTATTCCCAGCATAACAAATCTGATGAAGAAAGTCGTATCCCTAAAGGAACCGCCGAAAAGCTTAATGAAGGAAGCCATATCCCCAGCGGACCAAACAAGACAGTGAGAACTGGTATTTAGAAAAGCAAAAGGCCAGTGACATCCCCAAGTTTACGAAAAGGAAAAGCGGCGGAAGATACACAAGCCAACAAAGAAGCAAAGCAGCCAAAACATGCTGAATATAGATAAGATCTTATGATTCATAGTCTAGCCTAACTTCTTATTTTCTTTTGACACGGTGTAACAAGGAGATCGGTAAGGCAGTGGTAACAGCACACAACAGCAGTAACAGCAGAACCACAGTTCCCCGGTAGCCCCAGCTACCAAGATTTCCCGAACTACATTAACCTGATTCCCTTTTAGCCAGGGATATGTAGGAGACCTTTGAAGCAAAGGTTCGTTTAAATCTTTTTCAAAAAAAAAATGCTTCACACAGAGTATTCTAACGGGCAAAAATCGCTCGTATCTGCTCACTTTATCTTTGCACGAAAGCTCTTTGTGCTTTCGGACAAAGAGGGGCAGCTGTGAGCACGTGATTTTTGCTTCACGGAAAATCACTCCAAAAAGAAATCGAAAATAAAGCAAGTCGCCTTCGGGTACAATTTTGAGAATTTGCGTGACAATTTTGGTAATTGTTTTGTCCGTAAATACTCACTTTGATGTAGACAATTAAAAATACAAAAAATATTGTTGCATGCATTAGGAATTAATTGTGCATTTTTAGGAGTTAATTAACCGTAATTTGGTTAAAAAAGGAAAATCACAAAATATGCATTTTTATTCTATTTTTGTTATCATGGTATGATTTTATTTCTTTAATTAATTATTTTATTTTTGTGTGTTAATTGTTGTTAAGTGTTAGTCAAATATTTGTGTAATTTAAATTTGGTTTGACATTTTTTAGGAATTTTTGTTTAATTGTTTAATTATAAAAAAAAGAGTTCAAAATTGAAGAGAAACTCGGTTTTGGGCTCATGTTCAACCCAAGCAGATCAGGCCCAATCTATGGCTGACCCAGTCCACATCGACCTGGTCTCACAGACGGTGAAACGACGCCGTATTGGCATCCCCATTCTGAGCCATTGATTGATTCAAATGAACGGCCCAGATCAGGCCATTCACTTACCCAAACGATGTCGTATAGGGCCATCCAATCTCAACCGTTAACCCAATCCCATCCAACGGCCTCAAGCCATCCCCAGATGCCCGACCCATTTAACCCCGGACCAACCCGATCTCCTTTTAAGTGGAACGACACCGTTTTACACTAGCCAAGGGATCCTGGCCATTGATCACTCTTTATCCAACGGCCATGATCAATTCTTCTAAGACGTATATAAGCATAACCCCTTACCTCGCCCCTATTCGAGCACCCCCCTTCCGTCGTCTCTCTCAGAGACGAACCAAACATCCCCATTTCAAACCCTAGCCGCCACGCTTCACTCTCGCCGTAAACCCAGCAACCACGACGCCGATGACCACCAAAATAACACCCCTGATACACCCAACCACCCTGAACACGAATCTGTTAACATCTTGCCTCGAATCATTCCCCATCGTCTCGAATCTTCGTTTGAAGATTCGAGCAAAACCCTAATCTATCCCAATCCACCCCAAATTCACACCAGTAACTCCCCTGACATCCATCATACCCTAATCAACGGTGGTTCCATTAGAATCTAGGTAGAACTCTTCGAGCCCCAAATCGACTTGCATGAACCCTAGAGCTCAAAATCATGGGGGTCTGTCCAATTAAAGGAGGAGTTGGGGTCCAAAAGACTCTAATCGAGGTGTTCTCAGTTGAGAACACTTCGATTAAAGTCCGTTCGACCTCGAATGGTCAAGGCCGGTTCGAGACTGGGTCGTGTTTATTCTTGAGCTTCCAAAGTTAAGTCTTTCTTCTCCTTCTATTCATATTTTGTGTATTATTTGGTATTTGTTTGTATTTTATTTTAATTGATTTTATATTATTTTTTTCTCAGTTCTGTTCATCTCCCACAGACCTTTTATTTGGTCGATTTTTTTCTGTTTGACTGTTAAATACATCTATATGATGAACTATGTGCGAACTGGATTAAAACTCGTCAAATATTTTAGATAGGTTCCCTGCTAAGAGTTCAAAAAAGTTAAAGTCATTTCGTGACCTGTTTGGTGTATGTTGTTTGTCGATTAGTTGTTACATGTATGTAATTCGTATAGTCGATTGGATAAATGTCGTCGATTAGTTTTACAGGTTTGAATGTTAGAATAATCTGATTCATACTGCTTCACATTTTGATCGAATCATTGTTTGAATTTAGTTGTAAATTGGTTATAGCTGTAGTACATTAGAGATCAGTTAGAAATCAGCTGTTAGGGCAGTAGTTCAGATTCCCAGAGGGGTATTTTGGGATGTTAGAAACCTGAAAATTGTTCAGTTTTAATGGTATGTCAGTTTAATACTAATATACCACTAAACTAATGAATAAAATAGGGATCAATGGTGGGAGTGATAATGTGTTAAGTGCCTTTATTGGTTGGAAATCAGAATATCATGGGCTGAATGATAAAAGGGGTTAAGGAGTGCACATGGGAAAGAATATACAGGCTGAAAAGGCTAAAGTTTGAATAAAAAAAGGGGTTGACTGGTCTTTTAAACAGACACTTCTTTGTTATAAATAGGGGACACTGAGGACAGATTTAGGGACTGAATTTTGAAGATTAGCAGTTCAGTATTAGAAAAACAGATTTGGAGAGAAAAGAAAAAAATAGAACCTAAAAGTGAGATATAGGGAATTTTAAGAGTCGTATATTGAGTGCATATAGGTTGGAATTCTTACCCTTAAAATTTCAGTTAGTTGAAGTGATAAAAGCTAAAGCTTACACCCAAAAAAGATTTTCAGTTGTTCTCCTCTTGCATACTCAAAATCTGAGAATTACTGTCCATCCCCGCTTCGCCTTGTATTTGTTTTCTTAGATCATTGGGATTCATTTGGGTATTGCTATTTGGTTTCTTGTGGTTACTATTGGGTATTCTTAAGTTTACTGCTGGTTTTCAATCTGCTACTGGGTTACCTATTATTGGTTTAACTGGTTGTATTGTTGGTTGTTGCTGAACCTACTGTTGTTGCTGCTGTGTGTTTACTGCTGCACTACTGATCTTCCTCTCCTTCTTTGCTTTTCCAAATATCAGGTACACAATTGATTTGCTGAACCTTGTAAGTCTGAAATTTGAAGCATGAATATGAAATGAAGAACTGAAGTTTTAACATTTAGCTTTGTATATTCTGAAATTTTAAGTTGTGTAATATAGTAGTTAGTTTCATCTGTTAAAAGCATGTAGTAGCTTTGCTATGTACAACTGAGTATCGAGCAGTGGTAGTGGATAGACTGCCCTGCATGTTAGTTTAAAGAACCAATAATGTAGTGGTAGCATTCTTATATTTCAGTTTATTTCTTTACAAAGCATGTTTCAAATACGTATAAAGACTTTAGGTTAATTAATCAGTAGTTTAAACTGTTTTAGTTAGCAGACTTGTTTATTTAGAGTCATAAAAGGGGTTTTTGTAGTTGTTGATTCCATTTCTGCCTTATTGTGAATACTAAAAAGTGTAAAAGTAAGTAGCAGGCCAGACGCTAAAATAGAAATGGCCCAGGTCCAGTTCTGCACCCGGTATGCTGGGCCTGGGCCCAAAACTGTTCTGCCCCCATGTTACCGTCTATCTTCGATGTTAACTATTTAGGTTCGAAATTTTTCAATAATAAATCTCAAGCATGTAAATAAATTAGGTACTTTTCTTCTTTTATTCTAGAGACAAACGAAATAGAAAACGTAGTCGTTTTAGGATATCCTTAAAATAAATGAGTTGTGCCTCGCCGAAATAAATCACAAACTGTGGGGCCCTCATAAATGTAGATATTGACTCTTTAGATTTCGGGAAGGGTCGTTTAGCGAATTTCACGGCCTTCTCAAAAATAATAACGCGTTAGCATCTTTAGGTGTGTATCTAATAATGTTATCGTCCCTAAACTCGGGTGTGCATTTCATGCGACCCAAATCCAAATCCCAAAACGTCGAATCGGATGTGTTTAGGATTACGGGTTCATTTCTTGCAGCGCAATCCGAACACATGTCTCAGACGACGTTCAATTTTCTTTAATAAATTGAATAAAAGCGGTTAAAAGTTAAAATCGGCACATAAGTTACAACATGTAAAAAATCAAATAAATAAGCTAAACATGACAGTTGAGCGATCATGCTAGAACCACGGAACTCGGGAATGCCTAACACCTTCTCCCGGGTTAACAGAATTCCTTATCCAGATTTCTGGTTCGCGGACTGTTAAACAGAGTCATTATCTTCATCGATTCGGGATTCAACCGGTGACTTGGGACACCATAAACCTCCCAAGTGGCGACTCTGAATCTTAATAATAAATCCCATTTCGATTGTCCTTTAATTGGAAAAACTCCCTTACGCCTCTCGTGGGGCGGTAAAAAGGAGGTGTGACAATGATAGTACAACGAAGAATCTCAGTAGGCCTCTGTACGTATTCCGTTGGATCTTTGGACTGTTTAAACTTGTTATGGCCCGGTCCAGTTTGATTTTAAGATAAACACGTATTTTAAGCAAATTTTCATATTGCGTTAGTTAATACTAACGGATTAGATATTAATGCCAACTCTCCCGTCCTGTTGAATTCCTTATTTCAATATAGGTTTAATAGTGTAGATTAATAATTAATATCAGCATCGGCTCACCATTTAACGAAGTGGCTGTTTGATAAGTGGACATGAATGAAGTATTTAATTTGAATAAATGTATGACGTTGAACTCTAATGCTATTTGGTAAACACAATCAGAAAAATTGGGATTTTTGTCCAAAAGCATACATTATGTGGTCTGGGCCTTTTTGGCAATTGGCTTGTTAGTAGTCAAACGGCCCGTTGTGAGTTTTAAGTTAGGTAGCGGTTCCAAATTGAAAGGCGCTCCCTTTTGTTTGGATCTGGACTTGAACTTGAAGCTCGAATTTTATAATATTAACTAATGAGGATTTTTTAGAGACAAATAATATAGAAAAATCATAGTTTACTTTAGGGTGGACCTTTAAAATAGGAGATGAGCCTCGCCAAATATAATGCGAAATTGCGAGGCCCTCATTAAATGTATATATAAAATACTTAGAACTCGGGATCGGCCGCTTAGCGAATTTCACGGCCTTTTTTCCAAAAGTAATAATGCGTTAGTCACTGTTAGGCACGTACTTTTAATAATTTACTTTCTTAAACTCGGGTGCACATTTATGTGACACAAATCCAAATCTCAACGGAGTCGAAATGTGTCGCCGATCACGGGTACATTGATTGTGACGTGGTTCGAGATGCATGTCCATGACGTTGCAAATTCCATTAAAAAATAGTGAATGAGACGAGCCTCGACAAACAAGAATACACAAACTGCGGGGCCCTCAACGGACAGTTATTTCAAATGCTTAGATTTTGAGACAGGCCGCATAGCGAACTTTACGGCTTTTTCTCAAAATAACAATGCGTTAGTATCTTTAGGCGCGTATTTAATAATGTTATCTACCTAAAATCGGGTGCACATTTATGTGACCCAAATCCAAATCTCAATGAAGTTGGAACGTATCGAAAATTGCGGGTACATTTATGTGGTGTAATTCGAGATGCATTCTCACGACATTGCAATTCTTTGAATAAATAATAACAAAAGCGATAAACAGTTAAAATTTACACATAGGTTCATAATTGTATAAAATCAGATAATCAAGCCGAATATGACAGTTGAGCGACCGTGCTAAAACCACGGAACTCGGGAATGCCTAACACCTTCTCCCGAGTTAACAGAATTCCTTACATGGATTTCTGGTTAGCAGACTGTTAAACAGAGTCAATATTTTCCTCGATTCGGGATTCAACCGGTGACTTGGGACACCATAAATCTCCCAAGTGGCGACTCTGAATCTTTAAATAAAATCTCGTTTTGATTGTCCTTTAATTGGAAAAACTCCCTTTTTACGTCCCTTTACGGGGTATAGGTAAAAAGCAGGTGTGACACTTACTTGATTACAAAACCTAGCATGTGACCAGTGTGATATTATAATACCTCATAACATATTATTCTTAGCATATTAGACACTCTTGGTCTTATCCCACATGTGTAAATTAACTTAAACCTTCCGAACGCGCGGGGTGCCACCCTAGCCATTTCTTTAACCACAAACCTTTGTTTATGGGATTCCTTTGACCTAAAGTTTTAGTTAGTTCCTTGATATTACCACACAGTTTCAGTCTTATTCTCCCAATGTGCCATACCCAATCGTATATACCTAATATAACCACGCCACGTTACGTATATTACGTAAGAGAAAAGAAAAAAAACACATGGGGTCTCACAGTCTCCCCCCCCCCCAAGAACATTCGTCCGCGAATGGGTCAAGTCAATTCCTTGGTTTCATTTTTTTCCGCTAATACGTTGTTTGCGAGGCTATATTTGTTACATTGCAAAAAATAAATCAAATTCTGAAGATTCCAACTACTAGGCTTCGTATAGTTATCTCGGAATAAGAAATTTAAATTGCACCTGTGAGATAAGACTAAGAGTGTCTAATATGCTAAGAATAGTGTGTTATGAGGTATTATAATATCACATGGGTCACATGTTAAGTTTTGGAGTCAAGCAAGTTGCGAAATAAAGGTCGGCAAAGGTTATCGTAAATTTTTCTAATAATTTTTCTAAACATTGGGTCAAATGTATCAGATCATTTCTCCTAATATATAATGAGTTATGGGACCCACAACCTATCGAATCGAAGGTCTACAAGACTTGTTTGCAACCAAAAAATTTTCACATCAAACGGATATTGGAGTAAAAAGTTATGACTGTTTTACCCCGGACTGTCCAGGCTGAAACCAGGTCGCGAACCGAGTCGGGTCAAACAAGTGGTATAAGTCGGCAAATCCGACTTGTAATACCCAAAAACATTTCATTTTCATTCCAAAATAGTGAGGGAGCTGAAGAGAGGGTTCCATGGTGTTCTTGAGTGATTAAGATACGTTTTAAACGATTTCTACCGTTAAAGTTTGTCCTTATGCCTAAAAACTCAATCTCTACGCCTTGCAATCGTTTCCCCCTTCTATTAGCTATGTTTGGAGCTATTTTTGGAGGATAGGAATTTGTTGTTCTTGCTATTTCTTCAGTATTTATACTTGATTTTCCAAGGTAATCATCTTGGGACTTTTTTATGATCGTTTTTACAAAATTCTACGGACATTTCGTCAAGTTAGGTCTGCCGATTTAAACTCAATTATAAACTATTTATAGGTGCGTATAAGCTGCATATATATAGTGTTTGCGAAGCTTAGGTGTAAGGAATAACTTTCATGAAGTAACTAAAGGTATTCAGACGTTTGTTGGAAAGGTATGTTAAGGCTAAGCTCTGTCCTTCCTTTTTGCACGAATTCTTGGAAATTTCTAAGACGTCAAATGTGATATTTTACTATTCTATTGCTAGAAAGACCTTCTGTGAAAGGTATTGGGACCATAGCTGAAGTATTTACATGATTCTATTAGGTTGATATTCCACTTGTTCGGTTAATTAGGGTATTCAATATCTATATATGTCATTTTGTCGGTTTTCTTATCCATATGTCTATATATATGAATTCTTATTCGTCTTTGGGTTGTGTGACTAAACAAAATAAAGGCATTTAGTATTTACGATCAGTCCTTCTTCCTTGTTAAAGTATATTTTAAAATCTCTAAAGTGACACATCGATTTCCAAAAATCTCAAATATAAATTTTACGTTTAAACTATTAAAACACTTGATTTTTGATATACTTTCCTTTACTAATTATCAAGAAATCAGGTATAAGGACTAAGTGAAACACCTTAAGCTTTTTATGAACATCTTCAGAGTTAAGTTATCTTTCTAAAAGTCGAGTTAAGTTTTCAAGCTTATTTATTCAAAGAAATCATATGAGGTTCCACGAGACAATTGTATGCGATACGAAGGTGATTATGAGATTATAAGAATAAGAGTACCAATAAGCCAAGATAGGCTAAGTTCTTATTATGGCCTATTATGTGCATTCAAAGTTCATACCATACATGGCATATTATGCATGGACTTTGAGCTATAATCGGAGGTAAGGGGCCTATTTTCCCGAAAAACTATATATATTGTACAGATGGCCACAGGTTGGCAATATGACATCGGTTAGCTACCGGGAGAGACCGACATTGCAAGCATTTGGGTGGGTATGTCATGCATTTGCATCAATATATATGTATTCACGACATATGGTTACACGAGCATACCATGCATAATTGATTGCTATGAGGTCGGATGTCGGTCATGGAGGCTATAAGAGTTTCAGTGTCAGGTGGTTTCACTATTATTTTTTTTACATCAGCTATGTATGATTCTACTTTCTGCCTTACATACCAGTACATTTTTATTCATACTGATGTCTCGTTGCTTGGGGACACTACATTTTTGTTTCGTGCATGCAGGTTCAGGTAGGGACTCTGATCGACCCCTCCGCTAGGATTTCGGGGTTCAGCTGTGAGTTGGTAAGCACCACCTCTTCCTGGAGCTTTCATATGATGGTTACTTTTGTGTACAGTTTGGGTATAGTCGGGGCCTTGTTCCGACAGTGCTTATGACACTCTTAGAGGCTTATGTGGACACAGTATTTTGGGTTTCTTTTTGCAGCTTTCAGTATCCAGCCCATAGGCTTGGCATGTATATATATGTGTGTAGGCATGTATGTCTCCAATCGCGGCCTCGTCGGCCAACTAGTACTTTATTATTTTGGCTCGTCTACCTTTGTTTATATGGCTTATTGTTATTCAGGTCATGACTTTAACGGTCCAGGCTTAGTATTTTAGATGTTGTGCTGCTCGATCTGTTGGTCCCCAGTTTAGTTAGCTAGTATGTTTAGTGGCTAACTCGATCGAATACAGTATTGAGTGCCAGTCGTGCCTCCCCTAGTTTGGGACGTGACAAACTTGGTCGACAAACTAGGGGAGGCACGACTGGCACTCGATACTGTATTTGATCGAGTTAGCCACTAAACATACTAGCTAACTAAACTGGGGGCCCAACAGATCGGGCAGCACAGCATCTGAAACACTAAGCCTGGACCATTAAGGTCATGACCTGAATAACAATAAGCCATATAAACAAAGGTAGACGAGCCAAAATAATAAAGTACTAGTTGGCCGACGAAACTGCGATTGGAGACATACATGCCTACACACATATATATACATGCCAAGCCGATGGGCTGGAGACTGAAAGCTACAAAAAGAAACCCAGAATATTGTGTCCACAATAGCCTTTAAGAGTGTCATAAGCACTGTCGAGACAAGGCCCCGACTATACCCAAACTGTATAACAAAAGTAACCATTCTATGAAAGCTCCAGGAAGAGGTGGAGCGTACCAACTCACAACTGAACCCCGAAATCCTAGCGGAGGGGTCGATCATAGTCCCTACCTGGACCTGCACGCACGAAACAACAATGCAATGTCCCCAGGCAACGGGACATCACTACGAATAAAAATGTACTGGTATGTAAGGCAGACATTAGATTCATACATAGCTGATGTAAAAAAAAGTAATAGAGATACCACCTGAAACTCTGATAGCCTCCATGGCCGACATCCGACTTCATAGTAATCAAATATGCATGGTATTCTCGTGTAATCATATGTTGTGAATACATATATATTGATGCAAATGCATGACATACCCAACCTTATAACATGCATAACATGCCATATATGATATGAACATGCCATATATGATATGAACTTTGAATGCACATAATAGGCCATAACAAGAACTTAGCCAATCTTGGCTCATAGGTACTCTTATCCTCATGATCTCATAATCATCTTCGTATCGCATACAATTATCTCGTGGAACCTCATATGTTTTCTTTGAATAAATAAGCTTGAAAACTTAACTCGACTTTTAGAAAGATAACTTAACTCTGAAGATGTTCATAAAAAGCTTAAGGTACTTCACTTAGTCCTTATACCTGATTTTTTGATATTTAGTAAAAGAAAGTATTTCAAAAATCAAGTGTTTTAGTAGTTTAAACATAAAAATTATATTTGAGATTTTTGGAAATCGACGTGTCACTTTAGAGATTTTAAGATACACTTTAACAAGGGAGAAGGACTGGTCGCAAATACTAAATGCCTTTATTTTCTAGTCACATAACCCAAAGACGAATAAGAATTCACAAATATAGACATATAGTTAAGAAAGCCGAACAAATGACATATATAGATGTCGAATACCCAATTTAATCAAACGAGTGGAATATCAACCTAATAGCATCATGAAAATACTTCAGCTACGATCCCAATGCCTTTCACAGAAGGTCTTTCTAGCAATAGAATAGTAAAATATCACATTTGACGTCTTAGGAATTTCCCAGAATTCGTGCTAAAAGGAAGGACAGAGTTTAGCCTTAATATACCTCTCCAACGAACGTCCGAATGCCTGTAGTTCCTTCACGAACGTTGTTCCTTACATCCTAAGCTTCGAAAACACTATATATATGCAGCTTATACGTACTTATAAATAGTTCATAATTGAGTTTAAATCGGCAGATTTGCCATATGACCCTAACTTGACGAAACGTCCGTAGAACTTTGTAAAAACGATCATAAAAGAGTCCCAAGATGATTACCTTGGAAAACCAAGTATAAATCCTGAAGACCCAGCAAGAACAACAAATTCCTTTCTTCCAAGAATAGCTCCAAACACATCAAATAGAAGAGGGAAACGATTGCAAAGCGTAGAGATTACGTTTCTAGGCACATGGGCAAATTTTAACGGCAGAAATCGTTAAAAACGCACCTTAATCACTTAAGAAAACCATAGAACCTTCTCTTCAGCTTTCTTACTGTTTTAGGATGAAAATGAAATGTTTTTAGGTCTGAAAAGTCGAATTTGCCGACTTGTACTACTTTTTTTACCTGACCCGGTTCGCGACCCGGTTTTAGCTTGGATAGTTCGCGGTAAAACAGTCATAACTTTTTACTCCGATGTTGGATTGATATGAGGATTTTTTGGTTGTGAACTAGACTCGTAGACCTTCGATTAGGTAGGTTGTGGGTCCCATAACTCCTTATATATTAGGAGAAATAATCTGATACATTTGACCCAAAGTTTAAAAAATTTATTAGAGAAATTTACGATAACTTTTGCCGACCTTTATTTCGCAACTTGCTTGATTCCAAAACTTAGAATGTCACCAGTTTGATATTATAATACCTCATAACACATTACTCTTAGCATATTAGATACTCTTGGTCTTATCCCACATGTGTAAATTAACTTAAACCTTCCGAACGTACGGGGTGCCACCCGAGCCATTTCTTTAACCACGAACCTTTGTTTAATGGATTCTTTTGACATAAAGCTTTACTTAGTTCCTTGATATTACACTACATTTTCAGTCTTCTTCTCTCAATGTGCTATACCCAATCGTATATACCTAATATAACCACGCCACGTTACGTATATTATGTAAGAGTAGAGGAAAAAAAACATTGGGTCTCACACTTTATTCTATAAATAGAAACGATTTCAGTTCATTATGTACATCAGTTTGAATTCGAATAATATATCAGTTTCTTTCTATACTTGTCTTTACTTTACAGTCTTTATTTTATAATACGTTATCAGCACGAGACTCTGCCATCTCGAGCAAATACTTTGAAAGTATCTGAGGTACGAACTTTCTTTTTCTATATAATGTCAAATCTTTCTAAACATGAATTTGTAGCCCTGGATATATCGGGCAAAAGCTACATGTTTTAAGTGTTTGATACTGAAATTCATCTTGATGCGATGGGTCTGGCAGACACCATCAAGCCTAAAAACCACGCATCAAACCAAGACCGTGTCAAAGCAATGATATTCTTACGCCATCACCTTAATGAGGGCCTGAAAATGGAATATCTCACTATTAAAGATCCAGTCATACTATGGAATAATTTGAAAGATAGATATGACCACCTAAAGATGGTCGTTCTTCCACAGGCACGTTATGATTGGACTCATCTAAGGCTACAAGATTTTAAATCTATAAGTGAATATAATTCTGCTATGTTCAGAATTATTTCCCAATTAAAATTATGTGGTGATAATATTACTGATCATGATATGTTGGAGAAAACTTTCACCACTTTTCATGCCTCGAATATGCTTTTGCAGCAGCAATATCGAGAGATAGGATTTAAAAGGTATTCTTAACTTATCTCACATCTTCTTATAGTCGAGCAACATAATGGGCTATTAATGAAAACCCATGAAAGCCGACCTACTGGTTCTTGTCCATTCCCTGAAGTGAATGAGATGAACTTCCACCAAGCAAGACGTGGAAGGGGTCATGGTCATGGCCGTGGTCGGGGAAGAAATTTTAATCATGGTAATAATAATGCACCAAAGAAATCTCCTCACCACCAGCAGTGAAAAAGGAAGGAACAAAAGCATGAAGCGGTGCAAGCACCAAATGCA
Organism: Nicotiana sylvestris; assembly: GCF_000393655.2. NCBI lineage: Eukaryota > Viridiplantae > Streptophyta > Magnoliopsida > Solanales > Solanaceae > Nicotiana > Nicotiana sylvestris. The sequence continues at coordinate 178,587,869 of NC_091057.1, forward strand.
GAAAATGCATGCTATAGATGTGGAGGAAAAGGGCACTGGTCACGTACCTGCCTTACGCCAAAACACCCGGTTGAGCTTTATCAAGCCTCCCTAAAGAAGATAGAGAAAAATGCTGAAGCAAATTTTATTTCTGAAGATAATTTAGACTTCATGCATTTGGATGTAACTTATTACCTTGCACTCCCAGAAAGAGAAACAAGTCATGTAATCTGTGGTGAATCTGTAGAAATGTAAATATTTTAATTTTTGTTGTTCGTAATAGATATTATGGTTATGTAATTGTTGTACATAAAGAAAAATTATGATTTGATAATGATGTTTACTATAATATATCTTATTTATGTCATTTTGAAGAATATGAATAACATTACTAGATCAACTTAAACTCTAGCAGATCTTGCAAGAAATATACAACCACTAGAAGTGATTATATTTCGTATATCTCATTGTTGTCACACCCTATTTTTACAACCTCACTAAACCCTCTTTAAATAATAAAAAAGATTTGTAAAGCTCAAAAGGGTTTTTAATTAAAAAGTGACAAAATTGTGTTCAAAAGAAAATAACTCAGAGTCGCCACCTGACATTGGTTTCGGTGTGTCAGGTCACCGTTTTTAAAATTATTTTCCTTTTAAAGCACTTTGGACTCCAAACTAAGTTTGCACCAGAGATTCGGATAAGGGGGTTCATTTGACTCGGGGAGAAAGTATAAGGCACTCCTCAAGTCCCGTAACTAGTACGGTTGAACACATAATCAAGCTGGCTTTAAAGAATATTTTAATTGAGGCAAAGACACAAAAACAAAATAAACACACAAGAGGCTAGAGGTCATCCCCACCTAATAAAAGAGAAACGAAAATGAAAATAAAAATAAAAATACTAAGAGCTCTACTTTTGGCCTCCAAATACAAATACTTCGGGCATACCCCGGATAAAATATATACAAATCCTTCGGGGCATTCTCCGAATAAATTTAACTAAGGGAACGATCTCTTGCCTCGAAACTAATCCTACGGCTTGCCTACCCAAGTACTTATAACAACAGGAATTCTCAAAAAACCACCGAAAGGCTAAAATCTTAAAGTTGTATTGTAAATCCCACGTTCAAGGCATTTTACCCATTTAATTGGAACATTATCTCAACTATAAGATGAAATGAGAATTATATTCGACTCAAAAAGTGAATTAGCACAATACTTCAAATACTTTTAATTTAAATTACTAAAACACATGATTATTTTGAATACCCTTATAAGTGAATTATGAAGACCTTTAAATGCTCATGCCATTATTTACAGAAAGAAAAAGAAGTGCACAGAACACTTTACTTCATTTTATCAAAGATACCTCAAGCAACTAATTGCAAATTCAATGTGAAAGCAGTATGAAACTAAAGATTTGAATACAAGTTAAATTCACTCAAACTAGAAATTTTACTAAGGAATAAAACTTAAAAGAAGCTCAATCAACGCAACATAATTTTGGCTCAAGGAATTAAACGAGATCATAGAAATCACTACTGATTTTAAGCTATCTTTTAGTGGATCTCCTAAAGTTTGATTCACAGTAATCCATATTAAGTTAAGGAGCAAATCACCTTGTGTTGTATGGACAAATCACCAAAGTGCCACAAACTAACCACCCTCTGTTATAATGAAAGTAAAAAAAGGAGCAAAACAAAGCCAACATGTTAGCGTTAGGACATTTATCAGATAGAAATATCACATTGCGTGCAATACCCCTAGCAACAATTAATGGTTCTAGAATTACTTTGAGGGTCACAAGGTCATTTGGCATCATCCCAATTTGGTTCACTTCAACCTTCTCTTTTCTTTCTTTTCTAGCACTTCTTGGCTTACTCATTTTCCGTCCTTTCTTTTTCTTTTTAATTGTCACTCTTTTCTTTCTCTCGTTTCTCACATCCACAATTTCATCTTTTTTTCTCTTTTTTTTTTCAAGAAAAATGATTCGATCGAACCCTATGTAGGTTGCCTACGTATCATGTCCCTCATGAATCAGATCAAGCGTAGTTCTGGAAAAAAGTAATGAACAAATAAACTAAAAATCTTTTTGAATTTTTCATTTATAACTTTTCTTTTGGTTTTTCAAATACAAATGGAAAATGTGATGATAAAAGACTTAACAAAATCTTACACCACCTAAAAGACTCAAAACTACTAGACATGACTACAAAGGGAAAGACAAACATAAAAACAGACTCATAATATAAAAAAGCTCTTTAAGGCTTAAGCAGCTCCTGAATGCAGTGGTCCTAGGGTATTTGTCATGCTCGAGTCCTGGTAAATAAATCCACACCTGAATGAGAAAAATAATACCAAATAGATCAATGACTCAAGTCACTTTCCGACACCACAACACTTCCTATTGGACACATGCAATACACGATTGAGCTATTTTTGAAAATTAATCTACGTGGCCAGGAATGGCTAGAAGTGAAAACTCAACAAGGGTGACTACTTAGATATGGAAATACCTCACTAAGGCTTATATGGATTCTACTCCCAATAATCATGACCCAAAATTAATTTGCAGAAATGACCCATTTTGCAAAAACGACCAATATGGCCAGAAGTGACTAAAGATGCAAACTCAAAAAGGACGAACCTTAAAGTAATATGACACCTAGTTGTGGTCTCAATATCCTAAGACGGGTTATTGAACCACTTTTGCGAAAATGACCCCATTTTGCAAGAATTGCCGATGTGGCCAAAAGTGGCTGGACATGCAAGATTTGGCTACGACCCCGCGAAGGCAAGAACCTAAACTCACTAGGAAGACTGAACCCTATGTGGGTTGCCTACGTATCCCGCCCCGAAAGACGAGAATCAGGTATGCGTAGTTCGGGAAGATCGGACACGGGAGAAAGCTTTAAAATGCAACTAATTTGGAAAAACTATAGTTTTTTGTGTTTTTGAAAAATGATGGAAAATGTAAAATCTTTTTGGATTTTTTTTTTTGATTTTTGGAAAATGATGGGAAAGTGCAAAATCTTTTTGGATTTTTCATTTTCAATTTTTTTTTTGGCTTTTTTTCTTGAAAAGAGTAATTGGGCCCTACTTGCTTCATTTTCCACCCTTCTTTTCCAAACATATATCCGTCAAATGATCTTTTTACCCTCAAAGATGCAACATGTATCACATAGAGATGATTAGATGTCTTTTTGGGCCACGGGCCCATTTTTTACAAAATTAGATAGGCTTCATACAAAGGGACACAGTGCTTGGGACCGAGCCTTACTAGGTCCAAATGACATGATGCAAATAAGAATGACCTACATGCTGACCTAAGTCTGGGGTTCACTATACAAGGCAATTCGGAGTGGCACGTGGTCGATTGATAACTAGGGATTTTGATGCATTTTATACTCCTTCTTGCTTATGTTTTGATTAGAAATTTGTACAAAATAGTCCCAAAAGGCTCACAAGTTGTGCTTGATTGCAGGTTTGATCAACAAAGTGACAAGATGTCAAAGATCAGCTCAAAAAGGAGTGAAACTTGCACAAGTACCAAGACAAGACAAAGCTTAGGCAAAACAAGCCCAATGCAGCCGCACACCATTTTGTGCGATCCGCACAAGGAGGTTCAGAGAGGTGGTATTTAGGCAAAAAAGGCAATGCGGACGCACTAGGATCAATGCGGCCGCACTCGATTTAGTGCAATCCGCCGTAAGAAGGATGAGAGAGTTGCCAACTTCCAAGTTTCAAGCTAATGCGGTCCGCGCTCCATTTCAAGCGGACCGCACTAGAAGCCTCCGCGGCCGCAGTCCATTCTCTGCGGTCCGCAGTGCCTGAGTTCATAGAGATGGGTTTTCAAGTACAAAGCCTTAGTGCGGCCGCACACCATTTTGTGCTGTCTGCACTAGCCCCGCAGGGGTATTTTTGTCTAGATTTTTCAGCTTAGTATAAATAGCTTCTTTTCTTATTTTTAGGGTATCAGATAGTTTTTAGTTGTAGCTGCGCTCGTGGGTTCGAATGCTTTAGCTATTTTCGGCAATTTTATCTACATTTCAACATTGAATCTTATTGTTTATCTCAGTAATTAATTAATATGAGTTGTTCTTCATCTATTTCTTGATTTTCTTCTTTAATTATGAGTAGCTAAACTCATAAGCTAGGGTCGTGGCTCAATCCTAGTGTGGGTAATTGATGGGTCTTGTATTTTAGGGCTAGATTGACTATGGGTGTTTGATATTTGGGCTAATTTCATGTTTAATGGCTGAATTAGTGGTTGCAAACACTGGTTTGTGTTTGGTTGACTTGCTCTTCTTCTTGAAAAAGAGAGCCCAAGTTTCCGAAATTGGTCCAACAAGGAATTGGGGTGCACTCAAGAGATTGACAACCCCAATTAAAGGGTTAAACCTCGAGAGAGTAATACCCGACTTGAACCTTGATTGCTTGTGCAAACTCGCATACCCAATTGATCTTGAGAATGTCAATTCGGGCAAAATCACTCAAACCACCGAGAGGTGTAGAGTGGGTAAAATCGTGCAACGGTTATATCATACTCCCCAAACATGTCAATCATGTCTTAGACTCAAGTATCTGTCAATTGACCACCTAGGTGAAAGTCACTACCCTAGTGCCTTTTAAACCATTTGAACAACCCGTTTTAGTTTAACTCTTAGTTTAATCTAATATCATTTACCATTGTAGTTTGATAAAAGTAGAAGTAAAACAAAAATCCCAAAAATGTATAGAAGTGTAATTTGGAACACATACGCAATTCTAAACTAGATAGATACCCGACTCCAAATTCTAGCTCTCTATGAAAATCGATTTCGACCCTAAATCGGGTAAAAGTTGCTTCGATCCTCTCTCGCTACTCAATAGTAATGCAGGGTAGGCTTCGATCATCGATGGCGGTTGCTCTAGCTGTCCGCCCACTCCACGCTCCCACGCCACCCCCTAAAGATACGGGTAACTCACAAAAGGCCGTGTACGCTCAAACACACTCCGAAAGACTTGTTGTAGAAAGAAGACTCATGGTTATGCAAATAATGACAGTTTATAAAGCAGTAACACATAAGAAAAACGATAAACAAATGATCAACAAAACAAGGAAATAAGACAAACAAACCAGATAAACAAAGCAAATAAAAAAAACAAACACCTCAACCGAATATCTTAAAAGCCAGCAAGATCAAGTACCAGCTCGAACCTGCAACTCCCCAGCGGAGTCACCAGAGATGCCACACCCCTTTTTTACAACCTCACTAACCCCTCTTTAAATAATAAAAAAGATTTGTAAAGCTCAAAAGGGTTTTAAATTAAAAAGTGACAAAATTGTGTTCACAAGAAAAAAAACTCAAAGTCGTCACCTGACATTGGTTTTGGTATGTCAGGTCACCGTTTTTAAAAATAATTTTCCTTTTAAAACACTTTGGATTCCAAACTAAGTCTGCACCAGAGATTCGAATACGGGAGTTTATTTGACTCGGGAAGAAGGTGTCAGGCACTCCTCAAGTCCCGTAACTAGTACGGCTGCGTACATGATCAAGCTGGCTTTAAAGGATATTTTAATTGAGGCAAAGACACAAAAACAAAATAAACACACAAGAGGCTAGAGGTGATCTCCACCTAATAAAAGAGAAACAAAAATGAAAATAAAAATAAAAATACTAAGAGCTCTACTTTTGGCCTCCAAATACAAATACTTCAGGCATACCCCGGATAAAATATATACAAATCCTTCGGGGCATTCTCCGGATAAATTTAACTAAAGAAACGACCTCTTGCCTCGAAACTAATCCTATGGCTTGCCTGCCCAAGTACTTATAACAACAGGAATTCTCAAAAAACCATCGAAAGGCTAAAATCTTAAAGCTGTATGGTAAATCCCACGTTCAAGGCATTTTACCCATTTAATTGGAACATTATCTCAACTATAAGATGAATTGAGAATTATATTCGACTCAAACAGTGAATTAGCACAATACTTCAAATACTTTTAATTTAAATCACTAAAACACATGATTATTTTGAATACCCTTATAAGTGAATTATGAAGACCTTTAAATGCTCATGCCATTACTTGCAGAAAGAAAAAGAAGTGCACAGAACACTTTACTTCATTTTATCAAAAACACCTCAAACAACTAATTGCAAATTCAATGTGAAAGCAGTATGAAACTAAATATTTGAATACAAGTTAAATTCACTCAAACTAGAAATTTTACTAAGGAATAAAACTTAAAGGAAGCTCAATCAACGCAACATAATTTTGGATCAAGGAATTAAACGAGATCATAGAAATCACTACTGATTTTAAGCTATCTTTTAACGGATCTCCTAAAGTTTGATTCACAATAATCCATATTAAGTTAAGGGAACAAAATGAACCTGTTGAAGCAAAAAAAAAATTAATAGCGGCAGAAGAGATCAACAATTCCAAAGTTCGGATCTAAAAATTCATTTAAGAAGCAGCAATACAAAAGAGTAGGAACCGCGAACCCCGGACGGGATCTCGAATCGGTACCGGAATCTTGAACCCAAACTCGATCTCAAACTCAAACTTTAAACAAATTCCATCTTCAAAACGAAAATTGAAACGTGAAGAGGGCAGAATACTTCTCCTTTCGCAGCTTAATTATCAAAAATCATAAACATTTTTTGACGGATGGAGGTTGACTGGATTTCCTATTTCTATATGTATGTGTATCTTTTAAATTTTGAGAGAGTGAATTTTAATAAAATCTAAAGTGGGGAGGCGTTAGGTTGTCGGCGGCGGCGATTGTGTGTGTTCCGTTAGGATTGGTGGCGGCGGCTGGTTGGTTAAAGAGATCAAGGGCTCGTTCTCCTTGGGTCTTTGTTTTTAGGTTTTGTTCCTTTATAATAATGAAAAATTCCAGACCCTTCCTCAATTGCTTGGAGAAAAGAAAAGAGATCTCTTAGCCAATACCGTGTGGTCCCTATCAGTAAAAAAAATGCCATATTTCTGTATGCAATGTAAAAATGAATGGAATGTGTAGTGGTGTGACGTGGCAGGGAGTTAAGGCGAGGACAAGAATTGTGAATTTCTATTGTGCAAATGAATCCAAAAACGTGAGAGTTTGTGATTTTCATTTTTTGCTTTCTTTCTTATTCATTTAAAGGAATGGAAAAAATAAAACCATAAAATAAGAAAACCAACTAGATATAAATCTATATTTTTCTTTTTCTTTGACTTTTTTTAAAGATAAATTGCTAGATGAAAATACTAATTAGCTAAAATTAAAGAAAATATTTTTGTAATTTTTATTTTGTGATAAAATAAAGTGAAAGGGTCAAAACTAGTTAAAATAGCGATATTAGACCTAAATAAATATTTAAATGCTAAAATATATAAAATCTCGGGGAGGGTCAAAAATTACATGTCTATAATTGTAATTATATTTTGTTAACCACCAGAAGTGGTATATGCCTATGATCACCAGAAGTGATAATTTAGGTTTTCTATGGTTACAATTGAAGATAAGCTACATAAATATTCTCTATATTAAATCCACGCCTCGATTTGCTCCTGAAGTAGCAAATATTTTAAAAGAGGTTGAGGCATCATAATTTGATGTGATTAATGCGCATTCAGATAACTATGTTCGATTTCCTGAAGGATGAGAACTTTTGATAATATTAACCCATTCCCTGAAGTGAATGTGACAATATTAATAAATCTAGTAAATATGAACGCGCTCTTGACGTGAATATATTACAATTCACCTCCATAAGAGGTAATATACTTAAGAGAATATATACTCAATATTTCGTATTTTGAATTTGCTCCTGAAGAAGTAACACAATTGAAATTGCCTCCTGAAGTAGGAAAATATTATGAAGAAGAGTTTTCTCGTACTTAAACAATTGTTTTACATTGTTTATTTGATTGTGATTTTCTTTCATGACACCAGAAGTGTATGAGCAATATTTGATAGTATAAAATGTATCAACAATTCCTGAAGAGCTAACTGTTTGCCTAGAAGACACATGACACTAGTGGTATCCGATAAATATTAGATTGTGGATAATAAATGAAGGCTCTCGAAGATCTTATATACAAATATGTCATTCATATTATATGATAATGGTCAAAACATATGAAGTATTAAACCTAAAGTTTACTAATACAAATGACTATCATATTGAGACTACAAATGACTGGAAGATTGAAAATCTTCATGTTTCTGCAGTCATAAGGGGTAAAATAATATGTATGTGAGAAGTTACCCGTCTTATTCTTCAATTTATGTTATATCATGTATCACAGTAAATCAACAATTTACTAATGCAAAAGCAGTCACGGTAAATCAGAAGTTTACTAATGCAAAAGTTTATGCTATAGTAAACCAGAAGTCTACTAAAAGATAGAACATGCCATGATAAACTTGAAGTTTTCATTTGCCATTTTTGAATGAGCTATTTAAGAATTCAGATAAGTATATATTGAAGAACTAGAAGATTCTTCAAGAATTCTCCTGTGTTGCTTGTTCTCATAATAAATTGATTATGCCAACAAAAGTTAGGACTAAGACTCCTGATTCTGAAATATATAAAAGGTGAATATGAGCTCATTCAGCTGTCATGTGAACCACTTATAGATGCATATATATGATGGTTACATGTATGTTTATTTTCAACCTGTAGTTTGGCATTTGAGATTGTTTTTCTCAATTAAGAGCATAGCTTTCAAATTATGAAATCAAGACAGTTCATCTTGATAATACTGGTTTATATCTAAGCTGGTTTAGCATTGAATACCTCCTACTAATGGCTAAACCATTGCTTATGAGAACAAAGCTTCATGTATTGGTCTAAGATATTCTAAATTGCATACATCACTTGTATGCATCAGACCAACAATATATGATAAAGTCCTCCCCTCACAATTGGTTTAAGATCAGAAATCAAATATTTTTACTATCTTTTGATGTGTGGTATATGATTAATTTCTCTACCACAATACACAAAGATATATTTCCCAGAGAAGATTGGGGATATATGTTAATTTTTCTAACATTTGGGGGATGAAATAAACAGTTGAAAAATATGCTATATGAATCGAATTATCATTAATATGATCCCCACTTAGAAGATAATTCAAGTCAAATGCCAGAAGCATTTGCTTATCCAAAATTTAATATCATATTTCAGCTACAAATGCTCCTATTAAAATTAAAGTCTCTGAAGGATAGAGTTTACTGTACGCATGAAGCGTGGTAGACTAATCGGTTCCAAAGGTAAAAATCCTTGAAAAATGGTAGGAGCTAATGATCAAAATGATCATAATGAGGAGGAAATAAGCTCTAGAAGAGCCCACGACATAACATTTCATGAAACTCCCGAATAAGTTCAGGTATCTGAAAATAAAGAAAGTGATGAGATCTCATCAAATTATGTCGCTTAGGAACTGACACAAAATGATCGTCGACGATATATTTGATACAATATAGTGCACAATATTGTAAAAGATTGTGAGGATCGGACCAACAGTCCAGACACTTGAAGATGTCATACCATTTAGATACAAGTCTTAACATATATGACTTATTTAATTAAATCTATATGAAGATCCTTGAAGGATTGAAAATGCCTGAAGCATATAATTCAAAGTCTTGAGAAATGTACTTGATCAAATTATAAAGATCTTTGTACGATTTAAAGCAATCAGTGCGCGTGTGGTATAACCACCTCGGTAAATATTTGCTGAAAAAAGATTACATAAATGATGTTATTTGTTCATGTATTTTTATAAAGAAAATGTCATCAGAATTTGTTATACTTGATGTTTATGTTGATGACATAAAATTTGTTGGAACTCCAGAAAAGCTCCAAAAGGCAATTGTCTTAAGAAAGAATTTGAGATGAAAGATCTTGCAAAAATAAAAATTTGTCTTTGGTCTGCAAATTAAATATTCAACAGACGAGATCTTTATCCATCAATTTGCCTATATAAAAAGGGACTTTAAACGCTTTTTCATGGACAAAGCACACCCATTAAGTACATCAATGGGTGTTAGATCACTTGAAGTGAATAAGGATCTGTTCTGACCTCCAGAAGAGGATGATGAACTCCTTGGTCCTGAAATACTCTATCTCAGTGTAATTGTTATGCATATATAGGTGGTGCAGATCGTATTGGTTATGCAAATACAAGATTAGAATGCGGAGACTCAAATATTTGAAACAAAGTTTTCATCAGGGGGAGTAAAATACACGATACACTCTTTTTTTCTTACTAAGGTTTTTTCCCACAGGGTTTTCCTTATAAGGTGTTTAATGAGGTACCTAGCAATGTGTATTACTAAATATGTGTACTCTTTTTCCTTCACTATATTTTTTTCCCACGTGGTTTTTCCTAGTAAGGTTTTAATGAGACACATTATCTTTTAATGAACATCCAAGGGGGAGTGTTATAAATATATTATATTATGGATGTTCATTTAGTACTCTGTTGTAAATAAGCTTCCTGAAGAAATTTATTCATATGGGACTCCGCCGTAAATATGTTTATCAATTTAGTACTTTATTGGAAATAAGCCTCCTGAAGAGCTTATCATTTCGGTACCCGGTTATGGATAAACATTAACCCCGGTAGAAGATTATCCATACCGGGTATAATAAGCTTATCCTTTCGATACTCCGTTATGGATAAATATTACCCCCGATATAAGATTATCCATACCGGGTACAATGAGCTTATTCTTTCAGTACTCCGTTATGGATAAACATTACTCCAGTAGAAAATTATCTATACCTGGTATAATGAGCTTATCCTTTTAGTACTCTGTTATGGATAAACATTACTCTCAATAGAAGATTATTCATATCTGGTATAATAGCAACATACACAGCAGCTTACACAACAACTTCCTTTCTTCTATAAATAGAAGAGATTTCAATTCATTATGTACATCAGTTTGAATTCAAATAATATATCAGGTTCTCTCTATACTTATCTTTACTTTACGGTCTTTATTTTATAACAAAAAGGACCGTTTTCATACATTTTGATCTTTTATTCAACGTCTAGTCCAGACATCTTAAACTTTTTTCAAAAAAAGAACACTTATCTTCTTCAGATGTTACTTGAAACATTGTTACTTGAAACATGGTTAGTTTCTTCTAGTTTTTTTTTTCTTTCCATCTACGTTATTATAGCCTTCTTAATTGTTTTAAAATTGGTAAATAATGGAAAGATCAAAGCCATCAAATGCTCCTTGAACACATGGTATAAATCAAATGTGCCATTAAGCATTATTGGGCAATCTTCTACTGGAGCAAATCCGGTCCCAAAATATTAGTACCATTTTCCATTTGTTTCTTTATCCAAGCCACACAGGAGAAGATGAGCACACTTTCTGTAATCACAAATAAATTATGTACTGTCAAATTTAGGTTCTACTAGGCTAAGTATAACAAAGAATTTTGCGTACCCAGAGCAAAATATATCTTGAATAACAATTTACAATATTTGCGTACCCAGAGGAAAATCCAAACAGAAGAGAAAGGAAGAGCTAAAGAAAAGCCTAGCCACACCCGACGAGTATCCTTCTGTGCGAAGAGTAGGACTAGACAACAAACTTAGCCACGGTTAAAAAGATTAACCAACGAAAACAAACACAAATTCTTTTTGGTCACTTCTTCGAAGTTAGGGGGAGAGATCGGAGAACAATGGAACTTGCTGGCAAACTTTAAACTCATGGAATCCATTTCTGACCTTCTGATCATCCATCTTTTATAATGGGTTATATGGATATGAGCAATATTTGATCCGCTTTAAATGAGTCAATTATACAACCTGTTATTAAATGGGCAGTTTGGACGGATACTTGAAAATTTTATCCATTTTGCCAGCACTAATCATAATGAAAACTCACCTCCTTTAAACAAGAAAGTGTTTGATGAAGCATAAGAATCAATGCTTATAAAGGCCAAGCAGTGATTTCTCTCTCTCTTCAACTCTCTTCTTTGCAGCTTCCCTGGCCTTGCGTGCTGCTGCTTCCTCCTCAGTGACAACTTTTGGCTTCTCATTTTCCCTTTTTCTTTTGCTAACTGTCAGTGAAGAAGGTTTACCTTTAACAGATCTCATGGGATTTGGAGGGGTTGAAACAACACGCCCTGGTGGAGGACCACTTTGGGGAGCTTCTGTGCTTTTATTTTCTGAAGATCCAGCACTCATCATTGATACAGGTGCTTTCCCTAGAGGTTTCTTTGGGGCAGAGGTTGAAGAAACCTGAGTTGCAGCAAGTGCCTCTTCCTGTGTTACCCACCTACCTGTCATGTTTCAATCAATTAAACATGCTGCCGGAAAAAAGGAATGGGGTAGCTAAATGGGGCTTTGGGAAAGAAGATTTACCTAAAACATCTGTATAATAGAAGCCAGAGTTAGGATCATAGTGACATCCATTACTTTGATTGTAATAATAGCCTGATGAGCTGTCATACTCCCACTCTGTTATACCAAAACAGTGTTAGCTCAAGCGTAATACTCAAGACAACATTAAGAAGACCAACATTTTAACTCAAACTTGAAATAAGTGGTGTAGATAGCCTAAATGTGGAAAGGGAGGACTCTTAGGTACATAAACCTTTGTATTGTCAATAGTTAGAATCCAACCTAGTATTGTTAATTTCCTACTTCACCAACCTTGTGTCACCTAAAACACTTGAAGAGAACTTGGCCACTAAAACAAAATGAGCAAGCTCTTTCAGACATGAAATTTTTTACCCGCTCAAAAAGGTGTATCCAAAGCAAAAGGTAAATCATCTGGAAGTCAGAATAGTATACGCGAAAATGGAGAAAGACGTGATGTTTTTTCATATAGTCAATCTCTTAATGACCGGATAAAGCAGTTCTTTGAAAAGAAGCGGATTAGTTAATTTTTCTATTGTTTTTGCATAACGTAATCAAAGTATTCTGTAAAAAGTGTGATATGCAGCACTGTATTTAACCAAGGTGGTCGCGAAGGAATTGCAAAGAACCAGCATTAGATACAAAAACCTTAGCAAACCAAAAACCAAGCAAGAAAAATGGAAAACTAATAGCAGAGATTATTTCTTTATACATGAAAGATAAGACACTTCTTTACCATTAACTATCCGTAATCCAGAAAGTTAAGTGGGAGAATCACTGAAATGTTATCAGTTACCAATTTAACTCATATGCAATTTAATTTATTGAATGTTTTTTTTCTTCTGAAGATTGGAAAATGATTAAAAACTATGAACTAATCATGACATATCTTTATTTTTATAGCCAATTTTTTTTGGGGGGGAGAGTATCTCCACTTATAACCAATTAAACATAATGTTTCTAATTCAGAGCCAGCACAATTATAATATATAGTAAAAGGTGTAACGTAATAGCACAACAGATATTTATACACCTTCAGATACAGCAGATCCCTTGGCAGAAGTTTGACCATTATCATGAGTAACCAATGCCTGTATGTTGGTACTTCTGGCCTCTTTAACTCGAGCCATATCCTTCTGGTAGCTGCGTTGGGCTTTCTGGCAAATAAAGAAAGACGTAATTAATCCATCACATTTTGTTTGGTTCATCCATTTCTCTTTCAAATTATAAAACAAGTCAAAACACAAAACTGGTCGGATTTATGTAAATACTTTTAACACAATAAAATAATTAATAGTTCCCGTGGAAGTTAAAGAGAACCCTATGTAATAAGAGTATGTCAATGAATCCAGAAACAAAACCTTATCTTAAAATGCATTTCCAAGTTAGAGAGGAAATGCATCTATGCCCTCCATACACCCCCCCCCCCAAACACACACAAAGGAGAAAGAGAGTTTCTTTTAACATTTTTCAAAACTGATAAGTGAATACACAGACTGCAATGTTAACTGGTCTGTGCATCCAAAAGAGTAAATCTGCTTTCCAGGTATATATGAAAAGCCTTCAGGTTTAGACAAATACCACACACAAAAAAAAACAAAGTAAAATAACATTTACATATGCTGCACATAACCATTTTATCCTATTTTGGAAGGCAAATACTAACATCATTTTTTTCCATTCGAAGCCCCAGATATGCCATCCTTTGTACCAGAAAACTGAAATCCCTGGTCAAAAATGTTTAACCTCATATGTTAACATATATTCCAATATAATAGCACTTACTGCTTCAATTTGCTCCAGTGCACGGGCTGCTTCTTTTAAATCTTTATCTTTTGCAGCTTTCTCTTGTCGCATTGTGCTGAGCCTATTGGCCACATTTTCCTTGTGACGTGTACCAAGGTCATGATTCCTAATGCTCGTAGGATTATTTGATATGAAGATTTTGCAGAAATCACACCATTTATTTCCTTGGCTAACCCAAAACTGTACAATGAGAAAAATAAGAATTAGCTAAAATAATATTTGCAAATCAATCACAAGAAACTGAACATCAGTATAATTATCTTGGGTTTCGTTAATCTGAAGTGGCAGGAAAAGGAAGTAGGAATCAAAGTTCAGTAAGTAAGCAGGTTAGGGAAACAGGAAATATGCACGATACTTTGGAAGAAGGCCGGATATTCTGAAATAGCACAAAACACATTAATAAAAAGGCAATTCTTAACTAATATGCACGATAGTTTGGAAGAAGGCCGGATATTCTGAAATAGCACAAAACACATTAATAAAAAGGCAATACTTAACTAAATCAGAAACAAAAGCAACCCAAATAAAAGATGATTGAGGAAACAAAATACTTTATAATGGATGGAATGAAACTGTTGTAGTTATTCAAATTCCAAATGTTCGTAACTAAATATGATTATAGGAATGCCAGAAATTTCACTAATAGCTAATTTGCCAAATTTTGAAAACAAAAAAAAAAGGAGTATGGCTTTTGATTTGTACAGGAAAAGAAAAAAAGAAGCAATCCCGTGACCCCACAAATTAATCCAAACACTACAAGCTTGTTTGGATGGTTGTTACATATCGTTTCATAATGTATCGTATCATATTATAATATAGAATATAATATTTGGATAGATTGTATCGTTTGTCATCATTTTATGATATCACACACCATCAATATGAAGAATAAACTTGCAATATTATAAAGAAAAACTATGATTCGAGGTAGAATTATAATATAAAAAGATAAGAAAAATGATAAAACAAGATTATTTAATAATGAAGGGCGAGATCAGAGGGGGGAAAAAGGTAACGACGTGACCACACCAAATCAGCTGTTACATAAAGTGGCACTTTTTGTCGTTATGTAACGACAGATTTAACAATACAATACAATAAATTTATGTAACAATCAAAATAAATATTGTATTTAAAGTAACAATACGATACAACACAATAGGTAACAACCATCCAAACAAGTCACTAAATAAATGTGTCCAGCACAACTCCAAAAAACCAGTGAAATGTGAAACAAAGTAGAAACGAAAGATAAAAATTGATGAGTTTAAATCTAGGGCCAAGTAAGCCAATAGAGAATATTAAACACCATAAGCAATACAGATGATATGAGACATGTGGGCGGATACATTGACACATAACACTTAACAACTGTACCATGAAAGAAGCATGAAGGAGGAGTCACTATAAGCAACCCCTGAGAAAGATAATCATCTGTGGTAACATTCCAAATCGAGATCATAAATTGAAAACATGCACAAATTCGACAGTGCTTTGCTCTGTGTTCTTTGAAAGAGGGTTTTACATTATTTGACCTGTCTTGCAACTAAAGGTGCATAACAAACTCAAATAGTAAACTCAATCATGACACCTTAGCCATTTTTCTAATGTTTCTAACATAGTTACAAAAGCATAAGTCAGAACTCTAAACCAAGTCATGTTCCCAAGATTACCAACCCAGAAACTCGAAAATATCAGTTTGCAAAATTGAGTCAGTTCTTCAATCAGGAGTACATAAAAGGTATCCATAATCAGTAATTCCAATCATCTACTTACAATTTATATGAATTTAGAATGAAACAGAAAAAAGATATCTAGAAGCTGCATGTAAAATTGCAAGAGTAGTAGAGTCATACCTCAGTCATGACTGCAACGGATATACGAATGGATTGAATGCAAAGAGCACACGAAGGAACGCTGATTCCCAGACTCAAATTTGTTTCGCTATTCAAAATCAACGGCCTTTTCTTCTAAACCCTACTCTTGAGCAAAATAAGGTAAAATTATTGAGGATCTTGACCCCAAAATTATTATTATTTTTTTTAATTTTTAATTAAAAGGCTCGTATCGCGCCGGCCCGATCCGTTCTGAGAAATGGTTTGGTGCGTGTGAGAGAAGAACTGACACAAGTAGTCTCTTAATTTTTGGGTTGGTTAAAAATAATCCTTGAAAAAATGCACATGAGCAGTTTAGTCATCTATATTTTCCAAAACTGAGCAAATTTTGTACTTGTTATATTTATATCACACGTTTATAGTTATATTTCATAGAATTCGAAAAGCGTACATGCCGCTTAATTGAAAATTATCTTATATACTTTTCCCTATTCACTTTTCCTAATTTTTACCTCATGAAAAGTCTTTAATTATAAGATTTCAACAATAATGGATGTTATTGAGGGTTTGACATATATAAATATACATTCCTTTGTTACTTCATATAACTAAGGATCAAAGAAGTGAATGGTGTATTTAATTACATTGAATAAGAATTTCCTTTAGGTACAAGTAGGGAAAATGATTTCGGTCTAAGTTCGTCATGATGGCTTCTTCAATTTAAACTACTCACGTGTTTATCACGAGTCAATTCAATAAAAGATAACATTATGTGTATTTTAGTAACTGATCACGCCCAACTCTAGTCCTAAAAAGGATAAGCGGTTGCTGCAAATATAATCCGGTCTAAAAGTCCGGAGTCGAATCCTACAGAGAACTAAGGCTTAACTATAGTTGTTTAATATCACTAAGAAGACAAGTTTGAACAATTTTCTAAATTATAAAAATTGAAATTTATATGTCTAACTAATTAACTAGCAAATACTAGAAAGCGGTAAAATTATCAACTAACGAGATAAAAGGTTGGAGACTAAATTAAGGAGGTTTAGAGTTATGATTTTTCCAATTGTCGGAATTCTTCCCGCTATGTTCCCTACAATTTTGCCTATGTATTCTCTACTGATCGTGAGCACTTTAGGTGTCGTAATTTTCTCTCGAGCAACTACAATAATTTACTAGACATATTCTCTCGAACTACGCCAGTTGGCTTCATCTAACCGCTCACTATGACCACTTCAAGGTTTTGTTATTTCTAAACCTACTTTTAAACCCACTGTATTGATTTCTCACAAACGTTAGAAGTGACGTTGTTCAACAACTATCTAAATATGTATCCTTTCTCAAGCAACACATAATAAATAGGCACAGTCAATCGATGACCATTCAATCAACTGAAATAAGCACATAGTTGAACAAATAGATAAATTCAAAGGCTAAATTATATCAAAACATAACAAGAATTCATCCTCCAAGAGGCTCCATCAAAACCCAAGATAACAAATTAGCTATTCATAATGGTATGCAAAAAATACACAACTAGAATTCATAACCAATAATGGAAATAGGAAGAAGGAAGTGAAATACTCGTAGAAGAATTCTCCGCCTTCCTCCTAATGTGTTCTTGCCTCCTTAGGTCGAATCTCTGGTCTCCTTAGCCTCCTTAGGTCTAAATTATGCTCAAAGTATGTCAAAGGTCTTCAAAATATCGTTTTTCTGTGTATATATACCAAGTAGGGTCGGGCCAAAACAATTATACTTTCTCTTACACGAAAAATGATATTTTTCCAGGTCAGGACGTCCGCGGATTCTACTGTGGACTATTTGGAATTTTGAGAAACGTAAAACATAAAAGTTGTAGCCCTTTGAATTAGCTTTCCAATCATATATTGTGGAGCCCAAATTGAGTTCTGTACGAAAAGTTATGTGCATTTTATTAGATAATGCGCAATATGCCTACTCGATTCTTCGTTCGTTCTTAACTATCGGGATCCCCCGAACACGATCTCGGCTTAATTCATTGGGCTTTTACTCAGACTTCAAAGTTCCAAATCACATAAATTCATTCCATAACATCTACATAGCTCGGAATCACTCCTACAAGGCATAAAACACACAATTAGTACAAAACATTAGCGATTAAAACTCAAACCCAATTGAAGTACAGTGAATTAAAATGTAATAATCGACGAAAATACGTAATTATAGCCTATCGTCAATACTAATGAGCAAAGGTGCTCAATTTTGGTAAACATAAAAGGACTAAAACCGTTCAAGTGTTTATTTAAAAGGACTATTTTAAATCAAAGCCCGAAGATAAGGGACTAGGTTTAGAATTTTCTTCCTTCCGACACCAATTCAATGGTGTTCTGTGTAGATATACTCCCAAATGCAAATCCAGACACGCCAAAGGGAGAAGTAAGATGGCTACCGCAGGCAGTGGAGGAAAGGAGGTACCGAAGATAGTATGGAACGAGAGAGTAGGAAGATTCGAGACGGAGGACAAGGAAGCCTTTTTGGAGTACGAGCTGAGAAACAAAGTGATCATGGACATTCTCCATACCTATGTCCCTCCTAGCAAGCGCGGATTAGGGCTCGCTTCTCATCTTTGTGTTGCCGCTTTTTCTCACGCCCAATCCCATTCCCTACACGTCATTCCCTCCTGTTCTTACGTCTCTGTGAGTCTCCTTTGGTCTTTTATTTATTTTGTTTCCTGGATTTTGCAAATTGTGCATTTTGCGTCCTGAGTTTATTAATTTCCATATGAATGTTGTCCTTTTATTTAATAATCTTTTTGATTCTTAAATTTCTTGCTCTGCTGATACCTACTTCAACTGTTAAAATTCAAGTAGATAGGTCTTTTTTTAATCTGTCTTTTGCTTTGTTAAACTATAGCCTATAAGCAAAAAATGGCACACCTAATTAATGGAAGGGGTACTGCTATACAAGTTACTCGTGTGTCCTACTATGCATATCAACTTCTCTTTAAGCTGTACAGCTTATATTTTTCTTTCTAACATGTTCTTTGGTTTAGTTTCCAATATTATGTCATGCACTTATGTTTCCTGAAAATACAAGATGCAACTTTTTTTACCCGACGAGTTCTTTTTATCCATAATATTGCTTTTGACTGTTAGTTTTAGTTAAAAGCTATTGCTCTTTGTTAAAACTAGCTACAAAAAACTATGTTTCTCTCTCTCTCTCTGCTTCCGCTTTCTAACCAAGACAGCCTGCAATAATTCAAGTTGATTTCTTCCTCCGATGCACCAGCTGATATTAGTTTGAGGTACAACCAAAGGTGACTGACAATTTTACTGCAGTTGCACATTAAAAGGAGGGACGAGGAAAAAAACTGATGTTTTGATGACCTTATGTCCTTATAAATTAAAGAAATAGAAAATCGTGTTTACTCTGCGACCTTATGTCCTTAGGTGTCATGGTTGATCATTTGTAGCTGTCTAAACTACTGAAAATGAACACAAGTTTACAGACCCTCAAAGAATCTCAAATGGTCTTCAAATGTCTCTCCATTTCGGATTTTGGAGATAGATCCATCCTCTTGTACCCAATACTCTGGGACCTTATGTCCTTATAAATTAAAGAAATAGAAGATTGTGTTTAAATTGGAGAGAAACCTTGACTAAAAAGATAGTCCTATTTTCCTGTAAAAGATCACAAGTGAGTGTCCTCTCATCCTCTTGCGCTAGTCAACATTCAAGCCAAAACTGATATTATTTGGCATCATATCCTGCATAGTTACCGACTATTTTATCATACAAACAACGCCAACAATTAAGAGCTTTAGGTGGAACAAGATCTATCTCAAATCTTGAAGGTCTTTCACCGACATGTTATCAAAGGAAAGAATTAACATAGATGCTTGCAACTCTTCTCATAAACATCTGAATTTGGCATCGGGAACTTATTTACAAGCTCATCCCCTTTGTCCCTCCTTATGATAAGATCTGCAACAATAGCAGTCATCTGAGCTCCAACCTGCTTGATTTCATTAAACTGCTTCCTTAATGATTCACAAACAAACACCAACGTATTGCAGTGGGTACAGTAATCTTAGAAGTGGTGCTCCTCACCACTTCCCTCCCCCTTTCCATGGATAAATAAAGGATGAGTCACCAGAACATAGTCCTGGCTTGAAGAATTAGTTGCCTGTGTCTTCTCATTCTGTAGATTTCAACAGAGAGATTGGTCGCTGTAGCTGTTAAATATCAAAGGTGAACTCTCCCACAGATCTTTGGTCTAGTGGTAAGAGCGCCACGTGTGAAGTGTGGATTAACCGCACATCACGAGTTCGAATCCTAGTCGGATACAAAGCCTGGTATTTAAGTGGAGAAGGGTAGTAGAGGGGCAAGCTCGTTATTCACTGAGGTTCAAACCATGTGGCATGCGCCAGCTGACACCTTGGGAACTCTTGGTTATCAAAAATCAATCATGAACTCTGCTGTGATCTTTTTGTATAGAATCCTAGTTGTAACTTTTCTTGGCATAATTTCAGTTCCAAGTTAAGAACCAGTTGCATGATATGGACTTGCTCTTATTTTAGTTGGTAATATTATTATTACAGTTACATTATCCTACTAAAAAATAACTAGGATTTACTTATTCATGTATGAATTTTGTTTAACTAGAAAATATGGCCTCCTTCCAAGTTCAAACCAAATAGTGATCTAAGTTGTTCTTTCCTTTTCTTTTTCTTTTTTGATAAAGAGTGATCTAAGTTGCTCTTAACAATAATTTTTCAGTTCCTCCAGGCATAGTTGTATTTTCCATGGCTGGCTTCAGTATTTTATCATAGATTAGATTAGTATAAACAAAATCAAGGCGTTTCGGTCAGTGTCTCATTTAAAAGCTGCATTATTGCTGTAAGGCTGAACTAATGTATTGTTCCTCATGCAGGATACATTCCTTCCAAGGAACCCTTCTTGGAATTCTATTTTGCACAAAGAGGACCTGAAATCTCACATTTGAAGCAGCATGTTGTTTCTCTCTGAATTATTACCTCTTGCGCTTCTGCTTAATGGAGTCTTCATTGTGTGCGAATTGGTTGATGTAGGAGCAAAAGATCCAGCCCTTGTAAGCGTAGGCAAGCAAACTCACGCTGGGTTCTGTTGTACTATCTGTCTCGTATATGTACAGTATAGTAGAGTGTTTTGCTATAAATTGGATCCATTTCCTGCTTTCGATGAACCAATGGCAAAGCTCAGAGTTTATAATAACATACCTCTCAAGTACAACTCTGTGTTTTCACTCTCATAATTGATTGGATTTTGCTCCTCTAATTCTCCCTTGACTTCCAAGTATGTCTCTCTGTGCGCAATAGGCCCCTCGCTACTTTAATATAGGCATCTACCTATCTCTGTGTCTTTTGCTATTGGCAATGAGCAGTGAGCACTAAGTAAAAGCATTTTATGTTTAACGAAACAATAGCCGGGCTTTTGCTTACTATAAGTGGTGTGGCATGAAACAATCAGCTAAAGGACTGACCAGCTACATATCTCAACACAAATAAGTAAAATGAGACAAGAATAACAATATTTAAAATTATTCAGAGGCAAAACTTTAAAATTTTATGCCCTCGTTTTGTTACTTTTTATTTTATACTTTCAAATGTTCTTTATAGTTTGAGATTACGGGCAATTGAACTAATAACGTTGTTTTGCTATCCTTAAAAGACCAAAAAAAAAGGATATGATTTCTATCCAACCAGATCAAATTGAAGTTATATAGGTCAAAATCGAAGAGAAAATTAAACTGTACCAAATTTAATTTAATATGGTAGTAATATAATATTTAGGAAATTGAATATAGAAAATACCAAATTGAAATAATTAAAAACCGAACCAATAGCACTAATTAAAGTGCAAGAACTCGTTCAATTTAATTTTGTTTACCAACTAAAACAATGAAACTGGGCTTGTTTGATACATTTGTGAAACTACGAGGACTTATTTGCTCTTTTATCGTAATTATTCCACCCCCTTCTCGTAGCCTGATTCTGATATGAAGTGGCTTGATTGACATTTGCCGCCGGTGACTCCAACCTGTCGGTGTTCTCCGGCGAAATCGACAGTCAACCTCCTCCATCTCCCTCTCTGTAAACAATGGATCAATCTTTTCTGCTGATGCTAACAAATCTTCTTCACCTTCAGAACCACCTTGACCCTACCACCTCTCTCCTCTCCGATTCCAGCTCCTCTTATTCTTCCTCCATCGCTTCACCCACCTCCCCTACTTCCCTCCTCACCTCCACCTCTGCCGCCCCTCTCCTCTTCTTCACCATCGCCTCTGTTCTCTCTTACCTAGCCACCCACCACTCACCCAACAAAAAACCCAAAACTTCACCTAATAACGACAACAACAACCCCTCTTCTCCGTCTCACGCCGCCGCTGCCGCCGAATTCTCCGTCTCGGCCTTCCGTGCTCTCTCCACTGAACATATTTGGGCCATGGAAGCTCCTCTCCGTGACGCTCAGTGGCGTTCCCTGTACGGCTTATCATATCCAGTTTTCACCACCGTTGTCGATAAGCTGAAACCCTACATTACCCAGTCCCAACTTTCTCTCCCGTCTGATTACGCTGTTGCTATGGTACTTTCTAGACTCTTCCACGGCTTTTCTGCTAAAACCCTAGCTACCCGTTATGGTCTTGAACCTTACCTGATCTCGAAAATTACTAACATGGTCACCCGCCTCTTGGCTACTAAGCTTTACCCTGAATTTATCAAGATTCCGGTGAGTCGCCGCCGTCTTGTGGAGACCACTCAAGGGTTTCAAGAGCTGACTTCACTCCCTAATATATGTGGAGCTATTGATGGAACGGCTGTTAGGCTGCAGCATCTTCCGTCAGACACTGTTAACTCTTCTATGTACTTTAGTAAATATGGATTCCCCTCCGTATTGCTTCAGGTTGTTGCTGATCACAAGAAGATATTTTGGGATGTTTGTGTGAAAGCCCCAGGTGGATTTGACGATGCTACACATTTTAGGGATAGTTTGTTGTATAATAGGTTGATTTCCGGTGATATTGTTTGGGACAAAGGGGTTAATGTTAGGGGACAACATGTGAGGCCTTATATTGTTGGGGACTGGTGTTTTCCTTTGTTGTCTTTTTTGCTCACTCCGTTTTCATGGAATAGGACTGGTTCGCCTGCTCAAAACGCGTACGATGAGGGCTTGATGAAGGGGAGGAAGATGGTTGAGGAAGCTATAGGTTTGTTGAAGGGGAGGTGGAAAATTCTTCAGAATTTGAATGTGGGACTAAGTCATGCGCCACAAACGATTGTTGCTTGTTGTGTGTTGCATAACTTGTGTCAGATTGCGAGGGAGCCGGAGCCAGAGCTTTGGAGGGAGCCAGAAGAGAATGGTTCCCCTCCAAGGGTGTTAGAGAACGAGAAGTCATTCTATTATTATGGTGAAAGCTTGAGGCAGGCCTTGGCTGATGATCTATATCAACGCCTATCTTTGAGATGAAAGAATTTACCAGGAGGAGGGGAAATCTTCTAATGCGTTGCTTTGATGTAAGGATAAGTTTACTACTTGTTAATTCTAGTTTTTGGTTCCTGCTAGCTGATATTGCTCTTTGACAAACCTTAAGGGGTAGGAAAGATCCTCTTTTTACTGAGCAGTACCTGTAGTCTAGTTGATAACCTTGAACTACCTCAAGGATTCGGTTTGTTTGATTCCTGTGAGGCATAGTTGCTGCTTTTTAAATCTTATGTTGAATGAAAAATATAGTAAGATCTACGTCTTTTCTGTAAATCATTGAGATATGTGGCTTTATGCAGCTACAATTTTCACCTTGTCTAATTGTTAGTTTGAGTTATGACCTTCTGATTGCACAAATTTCTGGATTTACCAACCTCAAAGAACGGGATCCCAGATCATCAACCTAATGCGGACTTGTGTTCTTTTTTGCTTCCTTTTCTGAGGACGGTGGTGTCTGGACCAGCTTGCTCGCTATATACTTTTTTTCTTTTCTTTTAGTGACAGTGATCGAATTGCTTCCACTTTGGCCCATGCTTCAGTCGTCCTTAACTTTTGAATGCATGAAAAACTGCTCATAGACAAGTCCTCTAGCATTGTATCAGCTACAATACTGAAATTAAGTGTGAGCTAGAATGGAAATTTTCTACCTCAGCAAAGAGATGCGAAACTTGGTGCAACTCAGGTGTTGCATACCTTCTGGTTCACATTAGTTATTCTAGCTGGGTATATTCAATGTTATTGTCTTATTGAGAATCTGATACTTACCTAAAACTTTTGTCAAAATATACTTACCTAAACATCAGAAAAAGTAAAAACTTAGAGGCAATGTGCTGTTCTTGTATGTATGTTCCAATATGTTCAATAGGAACTGTTTCTTTTCCAAGTGCCATTTGTTACCCTTTTATCAGGAAGTGCCATTTGTGACTTCCTATTGTTCTCCTTTGTTTATGATTCTTAGAAGTTAAAAAGTTGTGTTGAACACACTGCGAACAGGAAAGAACGTCTTCAAAAGAGAATGGTTCCCCTCCAAGGGTGTTAGAGGATGAGCTACACTCATTTGAACCAGATAATGTTTGGGTTGTAAAATTACAAGTCTCATTTTCTTTGATATATTGTTGATTAACCTATTCATCATATAGGACCTGACAGTTTGGTTTTAAGGCAAGTTTAAGTTGGATTTCCTGGTCAGAAGTCAAAAAAGAGATTTGAATTTGCTTTTCAATTCTGTAATATGTTGAATCAATTCTTGTTTTTGTTTTTCGCCCTTTTGTTTCTTGGGGGTTAGAGAGTTGAGGCCGGGGAGCTAATGCAGTTAACGGAAGTGGGAAATGTCTGTTTCTACTTTCTGTTGACATGCTCCAGATATAGACAATGTAATTCAGGACATTGTTTGGGAAATTACAGTTAGGTACTCATATTAGAAAGAAGTAAAGGAAGAATGTGTTAACGTGCTTGCTGGAATTGTGTGCTAGCTAGGAGAAGTTTCAAGTGAAATATCTCATTGATGGACATTTTATGAAAAACAGAAAGTGTTATTGTCAAGAGATGCCCGTTTGATTTAATTGGTTCCGAAAAAGTTTGACTTTTATAGTGAAGTGTTGTTATATAGGGATGTTGTTCTAGAGATGTCTGACTATACCAGAAACAATAACGTCTGGATTTATTTATTTTTCCTAAAGAAAAAAAATAGTTTTGGGAAAAGGGCCAAATATACCCTTCTACTTTCAGATATTGTTTATATTTAACCTCCGTTATATTATCGGATCAAATTTATCCCTACAATCAATAAACTTTTAAAAATTACCCCTCAGTCCGTCAGGTGATCGAGAATCTCCCAAATTATTTTAATTAAGTCATTGATTCTTCTTTTTGGTCCACTATTTTCGAAATAATTGGCATTTACCTACTTTTTGAATTGGAGAAAAAAATATTAAATAACATAACATTTAAGAAACAAAGTATAGTAAATTGAGGAATCTAAATTAGGTAGTTTGTCTAAATTCTAAAAGTATTTATAACATCCCAATTCTAATGAATTCGTGCACCAAATGTACGAAGACTTTGCAAGTATTAGTGATTGAAGTTGAAGTTCCTCAGAGACTTTACATTGTCGAATTTAACTTTGGTTTAATCAAATGTCTACACATTGTGCACTCTTAAGTTAGTCGATTGAACACTAGATGATCAACTGCATATAATACACAATAAATAGACCCACTGATTCTACGGTATGTATATGGTTGAAAACTAAATATAATTTTAAACCAATTTCAAACCCATTATTACCAGAAGAGAAGTGGGTGCCTGGGTAATTAAAAATATTCCTGAATAATTTGTATAGTCTAGTAACTTTAGCATTCACATTAATAGTAATTTCTGTAAATAGTGGAGCAAGAAAAACAACAAGTGATTTAAATAAAAAGAATTTGGGAGATTTTGGATTACTTAACAGATTAAGTGGTAATTTTTAAATGTTTGCTAATGATAGGGGTAAATTTGGCCGAATAGTATAACAAAGGTTATATGTAGACAATATTTGAAGGTAGAGGGGTATATTTGGCCCTCTTCCCTTTAGTTTTCGAAGATTAAAAGATTTTTTTTAGTGAAAGCCCGTTTGCAGAAATAAGGGGCGTTTATACTTGCCTAGCATCAGCCAAGTAGGATTAAAATCACCAAGATTTACCAACATTTTAATCAACTGTTAAAACAAATAAAATCCATCTAGCAGCAATTAAAAATTTCCCGGCGGTCAGCACAAGTTTAGTAAGGCAAGAAAGCAGGGGTATCGCTTGTTAGAGATTGCTGGATACTGTGCTTAAATGAGCCATTCAAACAAGTACGCTATACCTTTTTACACAAGTTCATTCATAACAGGGAAGTTTTATTCTTTTTCTTATTGAAAAGGGTTGGGGGTACTGAGGGGAGAATTGTACGTTCAACTGAAGACGAGACACAAATTGGAAAGATCATCAGTTTTATGTACCAATGTGTTGGAAATACCAATTATGTCGTCCTGGGAAGTAGAAGACAACCGATTAAAACAGAGGTGAATTAAAAAGTCCAGTGGACAGGATTTTGGTAAATCAAATAAAACACTACTAAGTAAGCATAACCAGACTTTCCAAAACACGGGGGTGCCGTTCAGCTGCTTAAAATTGATGTAAGAAATATGAAGAATATATAGCACCAGAGTTGCTCTGGGAACAAACTGCTAATGTTGGAGTGGACCAACATAAAAGCCAGGGGCAATTTTGAACGAATATTGAGAGGTCCAGCATCTAACCAAGGAAACATCATCGATACAGTTAAACATGGATTCTTGTTAAAGGCAGCATGCTTTCACTTCCAAATGCATGAGGAGAGATTATGTCAATGCCAATTTTGCACTCCATGAAGCAACTAGCTGTGACATGCTTGCCGCAACCCCGTAGCCACAAGGCAAACTGAGGACTATTATAGCTTGTACTAAAATGCTCAGCTTTCGCTAACTTGCATTGACCACCAATTTTAGGAACATCATCTACAAGCAACATGCACTGGCTTAGCAAACAACTTCACAATATATGCCCCTCGGAAATTCAAAGGATGCTGATAGCATTAGGCATTATCACAAAGACTGCAACTATCATCTTATCAGAATGATGCAAATGAAAAAACCCGTCAATGCAGGTAGCTAAAGAGAGTGTATTACAAGCATCCGCAAAGTACTCATCTGATTAAAGTATCTATGTTAACCATACCAAAACCATGAAAAAAGGTACTAGCAAAGAAGAGTTAAACAATAACAGCTTAGGATTGGTTAATCATAAAAAAATGCTCTTTCCTCTACAGTCATATCATTGTCTAAATTTAATTGGTTAAGCATAAGAAATTGGTCCTACGGTCACGTCTTTGTCTAAGTATAATTTTAGTAAGAGAACTAAACATATTAGCAAAAGACGATGTCATACCTGAAATTTGCACACTTTCTCAAACAGAACTCGTCTCTTTCTTATTTTTGATTCACCTGTTCCAAATAAACCCCTACTTATTGCTTAAAGGGATTTGAAACATCGTTCAGCCTTTACTTTAAAAAAAAAAGGGTGTTCAGCTTTTTGCCAACACATTTTTGATATATGGACCAACAATTAACGTAGAGCAGATATATTACAGAAAGACATGAGAGTATGGTATATCTAGTTGGCATGGGCTCAGTTAATCAGCCAATACAAAAGGCAATGTTTACATGAGATACATGACATAGATGCTGGGAGGGAATGATTAATATGATAGTGTCATGTTTTTTGAAAGGGAAGGTATTCTTAATAAAACAATCAGCAGTTCAGCACTAAGGAGGAGCTTTAATCTTTAAATAGTACAAGATGACCCCAAAAGCCAAAAACCTCCCTTCTATCAATGGAGGAAATTCCATGAAACAACAACTGTAATCCCACAAGTGGGGTTCATGAATCCCAACATATCTGCCCCATTTACAAGTTGTTGTTTACACCCCTAAAGAAACGCAAAACTATACAGTTAAAGTTTACCTTCTAAATTAGTTGGCTTTGTATTCATAACATCTCAATTTCTCTTTCCAATCTGCCCACCATATGCAAGCAAGGATGGTGTTCCATATTCTCCGCATGCCTTGATAGATGGTGCCATTTCTGAAGAGAAAAAACCAAAATAATTTGCAGTTGATAACCATAAACTGACATCTCCAAATGCGAGAATCTAAGGTTAAATGTAATTGAACTCTCTCAAGAAGTTCAAAAGTCTTATGCAGAATTTCATGTGCAGAAAACTTATAAAATTGAGGTACATGTTAAATCCAAAAATAGGAGTTGAATATCTGACCTTCCAGCTTGTGGGAAACTGTTGAATTACAAGCAAATCAGGAAATTAACCATATCGAACGAGAAAGTTGCTTGACTGAATAAGGTGACAGCTTCCCAACAACTCTATTTCAGAGGATTTCTAGCAACTGTTTTCTGAAAAGAAGTTTTCCAACTGTTTTCCTATGTTCACAATGGTATGAGAAACATAGAGGAGTGGAAAGCAACATGTTGCAGCCCAGTTTTCTGCTGCTTGATGCACTCTAACATGCACATGACAAAAGTAGTGTGATCATTCCAGATGATAAATACTTTATCATGGCATGTGAGAAAAAGCAGTTTTCCCACTATTCGGAAAAAGGCCATCCTTGGCCATATCAGTAAGTACATTGAATACTGCATCCATGTTCCCTTCCTTGTAGTTTACATCAACAATACCTTTTGCTAGCTCACCATCAGCAAGTTTACAGGACCCCAATGTGCTTTGAATTACTTGATGTAATTCTTCACTCATCCCTTCTTTAAATAGTTCTTTCATCAGCACAATAAGACTAACTGTATGAGGAACAAACCCAAAACTTACCATTTCTCTATAAAGATGCAAGGCTCTATGTAAATTCCCACCCCTAGAATGACCATGTATAAGCAGATTGTAAGCCGCTTCACTCGGCTTCTTGTCTTTTTGCAGCATCAACTCAAAAACTCTGTCCGCTTCATCTAACAAACCTTTCATGCAGAATCCTTTAATAAGATCTGTTGCACTCTTAAAATCAAGATCATTGCAACTTTCAATCAGCATATCATATGTGACACTATTAGGAACGGATTGCTCATACAACAACTTGAACAGAAGCCTTTTTGCTTCTCTAGTGCGAGCTTGTTTGTTGAGCCCGTTGATTAGGACACTGTAAGTGACGACATCAGGAAAGAAACCCTTGTTTATCATTTCATTATGCAGGTTAAGAGCGCCTTTAATATCCCCTTTTAAACAGTATGCACCAATAAGTGTAGTATATGTAAACTTATCAGGTTGAATACCCACTCTCAGCATCTCCTGGAAAAGCTCACGAGCTTCAGTCAAGCTTTGCTGCTCGCAAAGACCTTGAATTAGGGATGAATAAGTAATAACATCAGGTGAAACCCCTTTCTCAACCATCTGCTGCTTAGCACAGAATGCCCTTTCCAAATTGTGGTTTCTACAAAACCCAGATATCATTGTACTATAAGTTACAACATCTGGGACCACCCCTCTCCGTTCCATCTCTTGAATTACACTTAAAGCATCTTCCATCCTGCCCAATGCACAATGCCCGTTAACTAAAGCATTGTAAGTCACAATTGAAGGGGAAAAGCCACTTGAAATCATTTCATTCAAAAGTTTATAAGCCTCATTCATAAAACCCTGCTGAGAGAAGCCAACAATTAATGTCGTGTAAGTTCTCTCGTTAGGATATAATCCCCTAGCACGTAATTGATCAAAGAATTCCATCGCGCGATGCAAATTCCCAGTCTTGCACATGCTGTTGATCAAAGAAGTATAGGTCACAACATCTGGAGACAACCCATTCCTTAACATTTCCGAGTGCAAAACAAGTGCTTGATGAAAATTACCCTCTCTGCAATAGCCATTTACCAGAGTGTTATACGTCACTTCATCAGGAACTAATCCCTTTCCCCTCATATCTTTCAAAACCTCACTCGTCTCTTTCATCCTTCCTTCTCTGCATAACCCATTAATAATAGCATTATACGTGACCACACTTGGTTCCAAGTTCCTAACTTGCATTAGTTTCAAAAGTTCAACTGCCTCATCAACCTTACCTATTTTACAGTAAGCACCGATTATTGTGTTATATGTTACAACACTAGGCAAGCAGCCACATTTTTCCATTTCTTTGAAAAAAGCCAAACCCTTATTCAAATCCCCTTTTACACAAAGCCCCCGGATCATAATATTGTAAGTATAAACATTGGGCGAAACCCCAGAATTAACCATATCATCATAAAACTTTTGAGCTAATTCAAAAGACCCATTACGTGAGACCCTGATCAACGCATCAAGAATAGAATTATAGGACAAAACAGTAAGCATAAACCCATTAGACTTAGCTAATTCGAAGACATTCATGGCTTTATCAATCATTTTCAAATGAGAGTAAGATTTTACCATCAAGTCAAACACAGCAGAGCTAGACTTGCAAGAATGGTAAGTGTCCTTGAGACATAAAAAGACAAATTCACCCTTGTCATCGGCAGATTTCACAGCGACGTCCTCGGCGAGAGATTGGGCGGTCTTGTAGAGCTTGAAACGAGTGAGGATATGAATGGAAATGCACTTGCACTGAAGGTTGAAGAATTGGCGATGACGTGCCCAGTTGATGAATCTTAGAACAAGGGGTTTATCAAACTGGGATTGGGAAAGTAGGGAAGAAGCATATTGAGGTGTGAATTGAGAAGATAAGGAGTTTAAGGGAATTGGGTCGTGGCCTTTGAGGATAGAAACTGCCCTGTTCACAAAAATGATATCGGAGGAAGAAGGGAATGGTGAGTCTAGGGTTTTGGGTTGGACCTGCCGAGCTGAGCTATGGAGGGCCCTCCGGTAGGGTTTAACAAGAAGCATGTCGGAAAAGTGGAGCAACGGCGACTGTTGTAACTTGTAACATGGACCAGTTACAAGTAGAAGAAATAGCGATTACATTACAGAATCATATACTCCACTTTTTTAGGAGGGTCCCCCGCTGACATCCGAAAAAAGAAAATAGTAACAAGTTTGTTATATGGAACATAGGACTTCAATAGACCCGGCAATTACCCTCTGAAAGTTCATTTGGAATTTTAGAAAGAACCAAGGGCAAGAACAACAGAATATAATGCCACGCATGAGATCCGGAGAAGGTAGTGTGTATGCAAACCTTATCTCTACCTTGAGAGTGGAAAGACTATTTTGATATATCATCAGCACAAGAAGATGAAATGAGACAATAGAACAGTAACAACAACATGCGTCAGAAAGATAGTACCAGCGAGCTAAGAATCAGAAAAATAAATGGAAAAAACAATATCAATAATCAGTATAATGGCAAGGTACTTGGAAATCGGAGCGGGAAAAAAAGTACGAACACATGTACCACTTAGCATACTAAAACAAGACACTAACCGGCTAGCCTTACAACCAGAAAGGAGTAAAGAAACGCTCAACTACCTACTAATTATCAACCCTAATGCTCACCCTCCACACCTTCCCATCAAGGGCTATGTTCTGCCTGATCACCTATTGTTTTAGTACAAGCAATTATTTTCAGAGTTTCCATCACAATATTCTTTTGAATCACCAACATCTGCTTCGTTTAAATAGAGTTTGTCAACATGCAAAATTGAAGGACATGTTATCTTCAAACTTAGGTTAAGGGTTGAAGTATTTCATTTTCTAGTACTCATATGTTTTCTGTTTCGTCACGTCTTATGTTATAAGCAGAGCATTCTCAAAACTTTGACCCTTTAAGTAGTAAATAGGAATAAACATATACTTTCAAATACAGTATGAAGTACGTTAGTGATAGGTTTGCATCACGTTCAAGCCAGAAATTAACTGGCAAAATCCATGTCCATTAACTTCCCTTTGATTTTGGAATGTATTTTTTGACAAAGTCCATTAGTATTAAACAGACCTTTTAATACTTGGTTGGATGTTAAAATAGATAGGGTTGCTACAATTTTCAGTTCGGATATTGAGATAATTAACAGCCTTAGTTTATGG
Organism: Nicotiana sylvestris; assembly: GCF_000393655.2. Taxonomy (NCBI): domain Eukaryota; kingdom Viridiplantae; phylum Streptophyta; class Magnoliopsida; order Solanales; family Solanaceae; genus Nicotiana; species Nicotiana sylvestris. Next base: position 178,619,925 of record NC_091057.1, read on the forward strand.
AGTTGTATAATTAAGCACCAGAAACAGAAGCACCTTATCTGGCTAGGGAAAAGGGTACAATTTAACAGCCAGGCAACTTTAGCCTGGACTCAAATTGGACAACAAATAGAGAATACACCAACTAAATCATCCAATTCCAGCATTGAATCAACTAAGGTCCTATGTTTTCTATACTGAGTACCACATTCCCAATTTAAGTGGCATATCTAGAAGTAACTACATCTTGTTAATCCCTGTTGGCAGGAGTTGCAACTAGGATCATTCCCCTTAGTAGCACACAACTGCAAATCCAATCAGCAATCCACACACCATCAGAAATCTTTACACTATAGGGTATGGAAACAAAAGCTATCAATACGTGCTATAAAAGTGGAACCCGTGAATCAAAGATACTCCAGACAGTCCAATTCAGGGCAGGCCTCTTTGACGCTTCAGTGCAAGGTGGCAGATAACTGAAATGTTGAAACGCTTGAAGGTTTATCTCAGCCACACTGTCTAGACACGGTACATCCAACATTCTCCAAAGCATGTTTCACATATTACTGCGCCTTTGCAAGTCCTCGAGTGGAAGGACCATGCAACAATTTCACAAATCCAAGAAAACTGAGCTTTCCATCTGTATGCCTTATCCAGTCATGTAGAACGGCATGAACTGGTACTGAAGGACCCAGTCCAAGTTCCTGAAAGCGAGATTTTATCACAATTTCAGGCAGTAAACATGTCATGATACATACAGTAAGTACTCAGTACACTCAAAAAGTCATCATATACAATGCAAATGCGAGAGCAGAACATGGCATTTGTAAGGAAACTTACAGATGCAAGTTCTTCTATCATAATAGCCCTATTGCCATCCTTCTCAAAAATTTCATATGCACACCTAGCATGTTGTTCCCAGCGCTCAAGTGCCTCCAACTGATGAACACTTGAGGCAGCTGCGCAGAATTCTTCAAAATCCATCTTTCTATATTGAAGTGCATTTAGCTGTCAAATATGACATAAAAAACAGTTATTCATAAGCTCCAAGCATAGAAGAAGCAGGGAAACACACAAGTGACAGTTATGTCAGTACCGAGGCAAGAAAATCCGGAATGCGCGACTCCTTCATAGCATCTGTTCCATATTTCATCAGCGCCTACATGGCACGAAAAGAGTAAGGAGATAAGACCTTCAGGCTTTAGCAAAAAACGTGGAAGAGCTGAAGATGAGAGAGTTGAGATACTAACTGATCTTATATTTTCTAGTTTTATGCTGCCATTTTTGTCTGGCTCCAGCAATGCAAATTGCTCCTTCAGGTAGAACAGTTCATCTGCTGTCAAAGTTTTCGACATTGCCTGCAAAGGCAAAAATATTATCAATTTACCGAGTCAAATGTACCAAGACTATGAGCATCAGAGCTGATAAAAGAGGCAGAATCACCATATTAATTTACATAAATCAATAGAATTTAGAAAAATTCAGCATTAATCAGGTTAACTTCACCCTGAATACCTAGGGATTAAATTAAAGAGTTCCCCCCTTTTTCACCTTTCAGAATTCTGGTAAATAGAGTACAACATAGAGCTATATGAACCCACAATATGAGAAAGAAGCAATATCATTTGCTTTTCTTGTCGGAACATCTAAACTAAACCATGTAAGAGCAATATGCATCCTGAAAGTTGTCCAAGTGAACTTATCGAGACTAAGAGCTCAAGAGTGAAGAAACAAAACCAATAGGAACAAGTAACTTTAGCCTCGATCTCTTTTCCCATCGTGGAATAATAATCTATCAAGATAATTTCACAGGCTAAAAGGGATTTAGCAGATATGTTCATCAGACTTCTTTATTTTATCCTAGAAAGATTTTAGTGTCGTCACGTTCAAGATGAATTAGCGCAACGGCTGTGTCCGAGACCCAAGAACTACTGACAAATTGTACAGCTTCATGAATGCAGAAGAATTATCATGTTATATCCTCTTTGGTTATTCGTTTATTCCTCGACCTCTCTCCTTGGATAAGTATCTTATTAGTGATAATGGCCAGGTGCTTCATAGATCCCATGACTATCCTGTCACAATCTATGTAATTCGGACTCAAGGAAGTAGCTAACAGTAAAGATCTTAAAGTAAAACAAGTTAGTTTAGCCTCAATCTCTTTTCCCATCGTAGAATAATAATCTATCAAGATAATTTCACAGCCTAAAAGGGATTTAGCAGATATATTCACCACCACCACCAACAACAACAACCCAGTTGAATCCCACAAGTGGGGTCTGGGGAGAGTAATGTGTACACAGACCTTACCCCTACCTTGGGAAAGTAGAGAGGCTGTTTCGGATAGACCCTCAGCTTAGCAGATATATTCTAAGCTGATATATTCACCAGACTAGTTTATTTTATCCTAGTAAGACTTTATTGTCATCACTTTCAAGATGAATTAGGACAACAGCTGCGTCCGAGGCCTAAGAACTATATAGCTTCGTGAATGCAGAAGAATTATCATGTTATTTCCTCTTCGGTTATTCGTTGATTCCTGGACCTCTCTCCTTGGGTAAGTATCTTATTTGTGATAACGGGAAGGAGCTTCACAGATCCCATGACTATCACTATCCAGTTACAATCTATGTAATTCAGAATCAAGGAAGTACCTAACAGTAAAGATCTTATAGTAAAACATCCCTGGAACTAAAAAAAAATTATGAAAAAATGGAATTGCGCACTGCCCCAAAATCAAAGCAACTTGTCCATTCCGATGATTAATACCTTTGGCAATATAAGCTTTTTCTCACATATCCTTGATAATGGGTGAGACATATCTTTCTTTTTCAGAAGTAATTGGTGAGACTTATCCAGTATCCTACACTGCATAACTGCACGGATTGGGGTAGAAGGTTCACCGAACCCTTAGAGGACACCCAAAGCGTCTTTTTTCAGTGAAATCTTGCTACAAAATCCTGCCTTGAATCAAATCTGGTTTTAACAACACTCCCCTGAAAGTCTCCTGCTTCTCTTGGTTAGTGGCTAGGGAGGCCTGCTGCACTCAAAACAACCTTCAGCAAAGAGGCTTTCAAACTCTGTAGTAGATGTCTCTGTGAAGACCATCTTGAAGAAGCATTTTCTTCACTGCAAGGTCACTTCTCAATTGTGGAGTTTATTTTCGCTATTCTTGGCATGAGTTGGACTATCCCACTCTCCTCTCAAGAGTTCCTTACTTGCTGGAACAGAGATGGTGCCCACAAAAAATCCCTCAAAATTTGGAATACTATACCCCAAGCTATTTGGTGTACTCTCTGGGCAGAAAGGAAAAACAGACTTGTTTAAAGCAGCAACAGAACTACTTATCCTTAAGTTTAGAGCTTTCTCTCTGCTAGCTTTTTGGTGCAAACTGGTCTTTGTACAGGATACTGATTCCTTGTTAGATATGATAGAGGAGCTGCACAACTTGTAACAATGTTTTGACGCACTAGCTTACTGCTTTTTGTCCACTATAGTTGAATACCTTATCACTTATCAAAGAAAGTGTCAATGCTCCTCTATTAATGATTACCTTATCAAAAAACTTACCAAAGAAAGTAATCGCAGAAACTTTATTTAAAGACAAAAAGGAAAGGTGGCTTAAAAACCTTATAAACTATTTGTTTTTGAGAATAAAACTCTTATAAACCATTTCAAAACCTAAAACCAAAAGATAGGAAAAAATAAATAGATAAGCTATCAAGGGCAGAGACAGATATATCAGGTACTATTAATTGTTCCAGCTAAATAATATACACACCCTTAAAGCAGCCTTACGCAAAGAGGATGATCGCATATATGCTTTCATGAGTCGAAATATAAGAACATCAAGTGGTAGTTTTGCACCACTGTGATTCCGCATCCAAGGATGACCTGCACAAGGGGGTGATTAGAAGAGGCTATTTAAAGAAAGAGAATGCCAAAAAATTTCACAGGAGAAAACACACACATAACGCTTGAGCAGCACTCATTCTTTTCCTAGGATCTTTATTCAATAGTCGCTTGACAAAATCTTTAGCCTCCGAAGTTAGTGTAGGCCAAGGTGCTTCATCATAAGTTGGATCAGCCTTTAAAACAGCCCTGAAGATTCCAGACTCTGTGCGAGCCCAAAATGGACGACTACCACACAGAAGAATATATGCTATCACACCTATACTCCACACATCAGCCTCTGTACCATATGATCTGTGAAGAACTTCTGGTGCTACGTAATATGCACTTCCAACAATGTCATTAAGCTTTTCATCTGCATTACATCATATTTAAAGCATTTAATGGAGAAGGCAAATATCTCTTTGATTGGTATAGAGAAGACAAATATATAGAAATCATGCAAATATGCATGATGAAGACTAACCTGGTCTCACAAAATCTGATAAGCCAAAATCTATAGCTTTTAACTGGGAAGATTCGTCCTTCGATGAAAACAAAAAATTCTGAAAGAGGACATGGAAAAAATGAGATACATTTGTAACTAGTGAAGATTAAAAAAAAGTATAACTAGAGTTCTAATTTGCAAGGCCAGTTTGAGGAATGTGTTTACCTCAGGTTTAAGATCACGGTGCACAACACCCTGGAGATGACAGAATGCAACAACATTCAATATCTGTACCATAACGGCCTTTGCATCCTCTTCTGAATACTTCCCACCTCTACCAAAAGATATGAGAAGGAAATAAAATACTATACCCAAAAAGTTAACTTAGAAAAGACAAATCCATAGATTAGAAGTCAAATTCCATAAATTAACCAAAGACATACCTTGCAAGTATTCTATCAAGGAGCTCTCCTCCTTGGCATAACCTGAACAGAAATTTTTATAAAGTTCACTTAGCTTTCATATCCTTAAAAAACCATGCTAGGGATTCAAAACAAATTCTTCTAAGCCTGATGCTATAAAAGTTTAGAGTCATGCACTTTCTCTGAGTAGCTAAGTTGTGGCTTAACACCACACAACTTCCTCCATGTTGAGCTTACATGAATTATCCCCTGACCAGAAGCATCACTAACACAAACAGGAAAAACCTTACAGAAAAATAGATTAGATCTCACTAACGAGTGGTTAAGATTCTTACTCCATCACTACATAGACATTGTCCTGATCTTCAAATGCATCATAGAATTGTATGAGATTGTTATGTCCTGTCAAGGCACGCAAAATTTTAACTTCCCTTCTGACATCCTCGATGGAAATAGCTGTTGTCATCTGAAAGGCAACAAAGTTGGAGTAAATTGATAGTCTGCTGTCAAGAGGGTAAGATATACAGTGAAGAATTGCATCTGACAACTTTTTTTTGAATATGGTAACATAAATTGCATCTGACAAAACTTAAACCCCCCAAAAGTGAATTCATTTTAGTTTTACAATTATAACGGGTCATAAGTAACCGTTAGCAACAATGTAACTCCATCTGTAAGCTACAAAACATGATATGGTCTTATGAGATCATGCAGAAAAATTCACTAAACCTATCTACTACCGAAACCTTTTCTTTTTTCCCTCAAAGTAGTCAATTATAGAAGCTCTTTAAGCACCCAAATAGTTATTCTCATGAATTTATACATTCTTTCTGTTTACTAGTCTACCTTTCTTATAGTTATTGATATAAACAGAATGAAGCATAACAGTGTGATTGAATCTCTCATTTGGTCTAAGACAAGGTATTTTTCCCTTAAAAGATTAATACACTATATATGATCAATTTGTACACTATTTCCTTACACGCAACACCCTGTGATTGAACAAGATTTCATAAAACAGAGTGAGTCATGGCATCACCTCAAAGTGACAAGAAAATTGGCTGCAGGAGTCGATGTTAAGTTTCTAACACCAACGGAATATAAGATACCAGTTGCAGCCTCCTCAATGATATGGCGAAAAGTATCAGATTAAAGTTTGTTAGTCACTATGTAAATGTACAGCTTGCTTGAAATTTTGTCACTTACTGTAGGCCTGTCTAAACCATGCGGGATTCATGAAGTGATTACCTTTGATTTGGTATGTCACGCTCTAGCGTAATCACAGGGATATCTTTTTCCTAGTGATGATACTGGCACCTTTTAAAGAGAAGTTCTTGGAGCAAAAAGATAATCATATGCAATGTTCCTTTTTTTGGTTGATAATTACAATGTTCATCAGTTTTTAAAGCAGTGACTAGCATCAGTCACATAGGAAAGTCAGCCCTTGAAGTTCTGAGAAAGATATGAATAGTTTAACTTGCATAGGTGATTTTGTGAACCAAAAAGTAAAAATCTTTAGGAGTCAGACCGGGACACTATACTACGCAAGTTTGCTAATTGATTTATGTTTTCATCAAAGGAAATGGACAAGAGATTGCACAATTCTATAATGCTCAAAACCCACCAACTCCTCAATATTTAATAGTGTAAGCCACTATACTCTTTTCAAACATTTTATGGACCCCCATAAACTTCAATTGGAATTTTTAACAAAAGCTACTACTAAAAGCCAAGACTAACACAGCACTTACTAGCAATTTCCTAGAAAGGGAGTGCTTATGCCCACACACAAAAAAAAGGGATTTTGAATTTTTATCTTTTTAAAAAAAAAGTAACTTGAGAATCTTGAAATTTGATTTTGAATCACAACAGTTTTAAGTTAAAAAAAAAAACCAAATTCACAAGATAGGGAGAATAAACTAAAGAAATAAAATACATGTCGGCGGTGGGAGAATTAAGGGAGCAAGAGGATGATCTGCTCATCCCACCCCCACAAAGAAGAGAGGCAGAGAAAGAGATAGAACAAAACTTAAACCCAAAACAATTTTAATCAAAGGAAATAAATTCCTAAAAGAACCAACTTTTCTCAACATAGACTTCAAGGATCAGACATGTAAATTATTCAAAACACATACATATAAATCAATGCAGTATAATCATAAGGAACAAGAAAGAGAGAAAGGAGTAACCTTGGCTTTTGGAATGACCTTAACAGCAACTTGTTGACCCTTAAGTTCACCTTTCTTAGCAATAGCAGAACAAGTATACCCAAAATGGCCTCTACCCACTTCATCTCCAACCTCATATTTACTCTTAAACTGCTTAGAAAACCCAAAACTTTTATCCAAGTTAGCACCTTCAGTTTCCTCTCCTTCAGGAATAGCAGCAGCATTAGGCTTCACACTACCGTGCCGCCTTAAAAGCAAAGCCTTTATGTGTTTTGCCGGAGAAGGAGGAGGAAAAGGGCGTTTAAATAACCTCGCCGGAGTAGAATTACCACTCTTAGAACCAGAAGACTGACGGGCAGGAGATTTCTTGGATAGAAAATAACGAGCGGGGCTAGGTGAGTAAAAAGGGAAAAAAGGTGACTTTTTTACTTCATTGTTGTCCTTCTGTGGGTTTGGAGTTTCCGGTGGTGGAAGGATTTCGAGGGAATCTTTTGGGGCAAAAGGATTGGGTTTATTAGGAGGCTTTGAGGTACAAGCACCCATGGTTATTGGAACAGAATCTTAGAGGGAAAACATAGTAAAATTCAAGAATCGAGAACAATGGTGTGAAAAAAAAAGGAGTAGAGATTTAGACAATGGTGGTTAGAAGATTGAGATTTCCTGAGGGAAGAAAACACTATGTATGTTATATGTGTGTAATGGATGGATGGAGGATGGGCAGCTCCGTTATAATGGATGGAGGGGGACTGAAGGAGGAGCTGCATTGGAGTAGTACTTTTATGTCGAAAGCCACGCGTCATCCACGTGAGAATTTACTCCCCAAATTAACTATGCCCTAATTGGCTCCACTCTCCTGTGGTCAAGTCTTGTGGAATTCTCCGAATCGTCCACTCCATTGTGTAAAGGCAGAATAGTTAGAAGACCCCTATGAACTTTGATCATTTTTAATGAGCATGTACCTTAATTATACCTACATTTAATTTTTCGGATGTTATTACTCATGTAACATATTAAATCTTTATATTGTGAATACACGCGTTGTAGACATTGAAATATTTGTCGATGTGGCTATATACGATGGAAATAATTTGGATACTTTGTTAAAATATTCGACCCGCCTTCACAATTAACCCCTCAAATTTAACCCATTTCCATAATCGACCATCAGTTTCATTTGGTCAATAACACATAGAAACCCTAGGGTTTCTCACCACTTCACTTCCATCAACGCTGAGACAATTGTGAGCGCTTGAGCTTGATTTTGGGAGTAAATTGGATTCTCCGTTGAGGTCTGCTAAGTTTTAGATCATCTTGCTTTAGGGTAAATTAGAGCCTACTGTAGAGGAGCTAAAGGCTACTGGGTTTCTTTGATTTTCTCGCCAAAATTTCTACTTTTCACACCACATTTGAATGTATGTGTGCCTTTTTCTATTAGTATGATATATAGTCAAATTTTTCCTGTGATTTATGACTAGAGTTTGAATATATTTTGAAAATAGTTTAGGATTGTGAGAATAACAATGTTTGCTCGCTCCGAAAATAGAAGTTCATACCACTGAAAAAATCGACAAGAATTTTCTGCCGAATAAAGAATACATCCTAAAAATTGTCGTCCATAATTTTGCAGTAGTCCATGCAATTTTTAAAGGAGCCGACTTTCCACTGCAACAAAAAACTTTCTATCTTGTTTCTTCCAAGTAAAAGAATGATTGTTATTTGGGCAAAGATAAGAGCCAAAAATGGCTTTTATGGAATTGGGCGAAGAATTAGAAATAAGAGAATAAATAGGGGTGAGAATGGGGATTGTTACCATTGGGGTCTTAATTTTTGGGGGAAAATTAATTTATTAGCGTTAGGAGATGGGAAAGGATTGGGAAAGGGAATGTTAAACTGACGTGGCAAAAAAAAAATACACTCTCATGTGCACTCAAGTCATTTGAAACAACTTTCAAGCCATGTGGTAAGTTAGGTGGGTAATAATATTCGAAAAATTAAGCGTAGGGGTAGCTAAAATCACGTATAGTTAAGGCGTACACTCATTAAAAGTGGTCAAGTTCATGGGGGTCTTTAACTATTCTGCCTTGTGTAAAAATTACTTTAGGATTTGTTTGGTTGGGAAATAAGTTATCACATAATTAATTATTCTAGGATTAGTTACCCCCCCCCCCCATAAAAATAAAAATAAATATCACAATTTCAGGATAATTAATCCCAAAATTAATTATACAACGATTTTATCTCAATCAAACATAGAATAAATTTATCTCAAATTTAATCTCGAGATTAATTATCCCTTATCCCATACCAATCGATCCCTAAATAAGTACTTTTCTTTCCTACCATATTTATCTCATTGTGGCTTTTATAAATTATTATGATAATAAAAATTTATTCACATTCGATATATATATATATATAATTTAATAACTATACTAAATATTATATAATCTCACTGTAATTTTTGATTGATAAGATTATTTTATTTAATTTGGTATAGGGGGCGTAGCATGCAAGTAAAAATTTACATTATGTTACATTTACGACCGACATTAACCCTCTTAGGTTCTATTCTACCTAAAAACAGTAGATCAAGTATGGATCCTCTTCCGATCAAGCCACCACTCCCACCGGAACCCCCAGATAAGCATAACCAAATGGAGGTAGAATTACCTCCTCACTCCTATAAGGAAATGCTCTTGGACAAACCAGCGAGCAACCAAACTGATTACTATGAGATCGACCACCAACCAATTCCAGATCTTGACAAAGGGAAGCATATTGAGGGTTCAATTTTCCTTTCACAAGATGACAAAAAATGCCTTTACCTTCCATGGCGTTACTCTGTAATCATCAAAGTTTTTAAGCGAAAGATGTCTCACCATCTCCTTCGATCTAAACTAAACGACCTATGGAAGCAATCCAAATAGTTAATCTTGATTGACCTAGGGTGGGACTTCTACATAGTTAAATTTAGTTTAGAAGAAAGTATGGTTAAGGCTCTACACCTAGGCCTCTGGTTCATCTCTGAAAATTTCCTATCTGTACGAAAATGGGAACCAAAGTTTGTTCCTCAAGAAGCCACTCTTACTTCTACTGCCATATGGATCCGACTCCCTCAATTACCAACAGAGTTCTAAGATCAGGACATCCTAGAGAAAGTTGGTAGGAAGATGGGTAAACTTCTCAAGATAGACCAATGTACATCATCTACCCTAAGGGGAAGATATGCCCATATTTGTATTCAAGTACCACTGGAAACTCCAGTAGAAATATCGGTAATAATAGAGGACCATAAGCAGGCTGTGATCTACGAAGGAGAGGGGACTCTATGCACTATTTGTGGCAAAATCGAGCACACTGCACAAATTTGCAACTGCATGGCACCCACACCCACAACAACCCATGAACCACACGAAGCTCATCAAAAGAAAGCAGTCATATCAGAGGAAAGTGAGTGGAAAACTATCACCTTCCCTTGAAAACGCAAGCAGGGACAAGCAAAAACAATAATAAAAAATGATGGCAGAATGAACAAACCACAACATGCTCCACAGACGGACGAGCTACAGATAAACTTTTTGATGCCAACTCAGGTAAATTTCTCCAAACTCAAACGCTTCGTTACAATTCAAAAAAAGTTAACCCTGCCCAAAATACCCAAAAGAGGCCCAATGGCCCAATACATAACAAAAACCACACTAACCCACAAGGTCTGTCCCAACAAGATCAAAAAACAGGCACACGGGCCCAGCCCAGTACAAGTGCCAAAAGAAAAGCGGGGCCAGCTACTGACAACCCCACCGACCCCAATCATGAGCCCAGCGTCCAAGGGGCCTCTAGCCCAACTCCCAATACCACACTTCTCAAGAGTGGCGAAACACCCAATGGGGCCGATCCCTTTTCCCTAAACGGGTACTCCAATAAGGGTACAACTGTCAGCCCAATTCCCTACCCAAACACACAAACCTACGCTTCCCCTACCAACACTCCTGAAACAACCTCTAATAGAGAAATATCAACAGTCATCACCAACAATCGAGGGCCCTATCTGGTACCCCCCTCCTATTTCCAGATGAAAAGATTACAACCGTCACCTGCATTAGATCCCCAATTAATGACAATCCCACCCCTAGTTTCGATGTCTAGTAACCCTTCCACTGACCAAGTTTGACACCAAAAGGGGTTCTGATGGAACGACAGCCCCTTAACTTCACCCCACTTATTACCCAAAGTAGCAAGGCAAAGAAACATAAAAATGGCAAAAGAAATGCAATCAACCATCATCACCTCCCTACCACCACCACCGGACCACCAACCGACCTCTTGGTTGGAGGTTGATTTACAAGGCCAGAGACTCTCCTACAATTTCACCCTGGGCAATCAGAAGGTGACACCGATAGTGCAAAACCCAGTCCACCTAGCTAGAGACAAGGTGGAAGCACTAAGCAAAGTACCGGCAGCCTTTGGACCTCTCCTATGTCAATCGATGGTCAATAGCGATAGCAACTCCCCATTAACGGACCCTCAAGCTCTCAACAACCACATTCTACAAAGCTTCCAAATGTTATCTTTCCTCCCAGATCTAATGAAAGAGGATCCATCAGCGGAGCCAGTCTTCGTTATGATCGACCAGCCAACTCAAAACAAACCATCATCTTCTGCTCCAAAAGGGAAGAGAAATTCCCAACCTCTCCAGAACATCTAGAAAGGAATCTCCAAAGCGCTGGAGATCCTCAAGAAGAAGAATGCCTCAAAGGAAGAAGAAACCTTATGCCATACCAAGAACGGACTCACTACTTCTGGACTCAGTGAGAGCGATAGAGTTCAGCACAGAAACCAGCGAGATAATAGTAATACTATGCCCCCAGAACAATGACCAAGTATGGAATGAGCCTAGTCTCAACCCAAACACATGGTCCGATAAAACCCCTTCTCAACCTAACTCCAGTCCTGAGTCTCAAGAGGAACCCCCCCCCCCCCACCTCAATGTCGGGTCTGGAAGGACCAAAGAGCCCTCAAGAGGGAACTCACCAACCACCCCCAACTCCAATGATGAACTACATCATATGGAATGTTAGGGGTGGAAACAATGCTGAGTTCAAACGGCACTGTTTAGAAATGATGAAAATGCACAAGCTTGTCATGTTTGTCCTGCATGAAATAAAGATGGCAGAACATCAGACCCTAGATCAGCAACTTCAATTCAATATGATCATTCAGTTTCCGGTAGTAGGGCCATCTGGGAGTATAGTGTTTATGTGGAAAGAGGAGTTTGTGGCAGTTGAAGAAGTGGAAACTACTCCTCAAGGCATCAATGGTTAAGGTAAGTCTAGACCACCCTTCATGGCTCTTCTCTGCTATTTATGCTAGCAATCTCTTAGAAAATAGGAAACTCCTATGGGAGAATCTAATCACAATATCAAAAAACATAAAAACCAATTGGTTTATAGGAGGAGACTTCAACGAAGTCTTAAAGGCCAAGGACAAATTTGGGGGGCAATCCCATAAACCTGAGTCGTAGCAACCTGTTTTGGAACTGTATAAATGAGTGTAACCTCTTAGACCTAGGCTATAAAGGAAGGAAATACACTTGGACAAATAAAAGGTATAGTAACAAAACCTCTCTAATTCTAGAAAGAATAGATAGGTGCTTCGCAAATGAAGGCTGGATTGAACAATACCCTGAAGATACTGTACTACACCTTTCTAGGACCCACTCAGACCATTGCCCTTTACAAATTAACTTGGAAGGGCCTCCAAACAACAAACCATCAAGGCCCTTCAAGTTTGAGTCAATGTGGGCTAGCCACCCTTCTTTCCTTAGCATCATCAATAAGGACTTCTCACACCATTCCACCCTTCTTCAATCCACTGAAAGCTTCAAGACTCTGGTCACAAAGTGGAACCAGGAAGTGTTTGGAAACATCTTTCATCAAAAGAGGAGAATCCTGACAAGAATCTCTGGAATCCAAAAATCTCCTAGCTACCAATTCAATAGTTACCTGCTACACCTTGAAACAGAGTTAAATGTTGAACTCAACCTAATCCTCAAAAATGAAGAAGACTTTTGGAAACTTAAGTTTAGGATTAACTGGTTAAATAAGGGTGATGCTAGTACCAGATTTTTTCACACATCCACCCTCAATAGAAGAAGGAGGAACAAAATCTTCTCTTAAAGAGGAGAATGGAAATTGGCTTGATGACCAGAATGACATTCATTCAGCAATTGTGGGCTTCTTTACTGATCTATACACAACATCCCACACTAAAGCCCCTTGGGATCCCACAAGCCACTCCACCATGTCGCTCATTCTGTCTGAAACCCAAAGAGCTTTTATGGACAAACCTCTTCATATGAGTGAGATCAAAAGGGCAGTATTCTCCCTACCCTTCAAATCTCCGGGCCCTGATGGCATCCACCCCTTCTTCTACCAAAAGTATTGGGACATAGTAGGGGACTCTGTCACAAATTTCTGTCAAAAATGCTTCTCTACAAGCTCTATAGATAGCACCATGAACCAAACTCTATTGTGCCTAATCACTAAATGCCCCCAAGTTCCAATGCTAAAAAATTTCAGGCCCATTGGACTTTGTAACACCATTTACAAGTTAGTCATAAAAATCATTATGAACAAGATAAAGCCTATTCTACCCCACATCATTGGGCCAAGCCAAACAAGCTTCCTTTCTAATTGGAGAGCCTGTGACAATTCCATCAATGTCCAAGAATATATCACACACTTCAGGAAAATGAGGGAGAAAAGTGGTAACATGATCCTAAAAATAGACCTAGGCATTTGATAGGCTGGAATGGACTTTTATTAGAGACACTCTAGCTGCTTTTAATTTCCCCCAAGGCTTATCTAAACTCATCATGTCATGCATCAGTACATTATCCATTTCCATTCTTGTCAATGGAGGAAAAATAGAGTCTTTCAAACCCTCAAGAGGCATTAGGCAGGGAGACCATATGTCTCCCTACCTATTCATTATGTGCATGGAAAGACTATCAAGATCTATTGATAAGGCAATCCTACGTAACCAATGGCATCCCATAAGTATAAGTAGGTCTGGACCAAAAATATCCCACCTCTTCTTTGCGGATGACCTCACCCTCTTTGCTAAAGCCAATGATAGGAACTGCAATACCATTCATTCAATATTGCAGAACTTAAATGAGCAGCCATGATAGAAAATCAATCTCACCAAATCAAGAGGCCTGTTTTCTTCAAACATCCCTCAGGATGTCATACAACACCTCACCAATTATTTGTCCGTAAGGCACACAACATCCTTTGGAAAATACCTTGAATTCCCCATTCTTCACAAAAAACAAACATCTGCAGACTTTTAATTTATTATTGATAACATGCAATCCAAGCTGGCTGGTTGGAAAACTAAATGCCTCAACATGGCTGGGAGAACAGTCCTGGCAAAAACATTTGTGAACAACATTCCAAGTCATGTTATGCAATACATAAATCTACCCACCAAAATTACCAATCAGATTGATAGAATTCAAAGAAACTTCCTTTGGGGCACCACCCTTGAAAGGAAGAAGTTACATATGATCAAGTGGGAGGTGGTCACTAAGACCAAGGCTGAGGGGGGGGACTAGGGCTCCAAAAGGCTAGTATCAAGAATAAAGCTTCCCTCACAAATCTTGCATTGAGAACCTATAAGAATACCAATAGTCTTTGGGCTAGAATTCTCATTCACAAACATTGCAACATGTCCATTACTGCTAGACCAGTTAGGGAATTTAGACACCCTAGACACCCAAAATCTTTAATTTGGCAGGGCATTCTAAAGGGCTGGGAGATATGCAACAAAGCAAGCAGATGGGTAATCCACAAAGGAAATAGGGTCAATTTTTTAAGTGACACTTGAATCCATAATCAACCAGCAATCAGACAAATGATTTAGGGCCCATTAACCCAAAAATGACCTAGATGCCAAGGTTAGCTCAATCCACAACCTGGGCATTTGGGACACATCAGCTTTGTCCATTAACATTCCCCAAGTATTCTGAACCTGTTGAACTCTGTATTCATTTCCCTGTTACAACTAAGGATGATAATCTTATATGGGGTTTGACTCTTAATGGCCAGTTCTCAAATAGTTCTGCTTACTCATTCCTAAGTAGGACTACAACCAGTCTCCATTCTGGGGAGGAACGCTCCTTTAAATGGATCTGGAAGCTACAAGCTCCCAACAAAATCAAGTACTTCATATGGCTCATAACCCATAGGAGACTTCCAACTAGGAGCTTCCTTCGCTCTATTGGAATCAACTGTGTCCCTCAATGTCATTACTGTAACAATGGACAGGAAAATATTGCCCATATTTTCTTTGAATGTCCTAATGTTGTCCATTTCTGGAATGAAATTTTCTATCAAAATCTTTAGGAAATGGTTCAAATAATGCTCCAGTTTTCAATGACCACCAGTGGCAATCAACATGGAACTCTATCAAAAATGTACTTTTCAACAACTATCTCTTTTGGGACAGCTTCATTGTCTTTTGTCTGTGGCACATCTGGTTAACCAGAAATAACAATTTATTCAATAACAAGAAAGAGCACATCAATGAGACTAACACAGTCTCAAAAGCAACTGAATACCTTATGCTTACAAAGAATGACTCAACAAAGGTAACTCACTAGATCCTGTTAAAATTGGAACCTCCAACCAGAGGTTCTTACAAACTGAATACAGATGGAGCAGCAAGGGGGAACCCAGGAATAAGAGGTTCAGGAGGAGTATTCAAGAACCACAATGACGACTGGATATTGGGCTACATGAACAATATCCCTCAAACAACAAACACAAGGGCAGAAGTTTAGGCCCTCATACGGGGTCTACAACTGGCGGAGCAAAACCATTTAGTTCCATTGGAAATAAACACTGATTCAGCTGAAACAATCAATATACTTTTGAATGGAAGTCTGATTTATGACCCTCTAATTTGTGAATGCAGGTCAATCATCCAAAGGATTAGTAGCGTGGTAGTGAGGCACATCTACTGGGAGCAGAACAGAGTAGCTGATGCATTGACCAAGGAAGCAGCAAAGGAAATTTTTTTGAACAAATCTATGACATTATCAGTTCCTCCGATGTTTGTCAATGATGTATTTTGGGCAGACATCATAGGAACTGAACTAGTTAGATTTTTTGTGGGTTGTAACTTAAACACAATCATGCATAACTTTACAACTATGGGGTCTCTTCGATACCCCAGTAATGCCCCTAATGTGGTTCTTTTTGTTAATTAGCATATAAATACAATATCCCTTTTAACCATTTTTTTTTTTTACATTATTAACATTAGTTGGTACTAAATCTCCTATATTTTGAGATTGTAGGAGCCGTTTGGACATTAAAAAAATCTTTTTTTTGAAAAATAATTTTAAATCAATGTTTGGTTACAATTAACTAAAATTTTGAAGACGAGCTTTAAATTTTTTATAAGATGAGTCTCAAGTTTAAAATGTTGTTTTTGTCTCTTCTATTAAATAAATAATATTTTACTCTCACAAGCCAGCAATATTTTTCAAAGGAATCCCAATATATTTATAATTTTTAAATATTTTTTTAATTTAACTTCATAACTATTTTTTTAAGTCTCACATTTTTATGTCCGAGCGCCGCCTACATAATCTTTCTTATTTATTGTATTTATATAATATAATCGGGTTGGATCCGAGTCACTATTCAATGGGAAAAATATATTTAATGGTAGTTTTTGCTAAGCTTCTAGAACATCTGTTTTTATTCTATTTCCTTTTTTGACTGAATGTAGTAGATCTTGTCTCATCCACACTTGGATCTCAAGACAGAGATTGAAAATTAAAATAACTTTAAAGTGGTAATCCATATGAATAGGGATTTATACTTCAAGACTTATATTTAGATTTAAACTTTGGGAGTGATCTTTTACAGGTGGTAATAATTTCATTCCAGACAAGATTAAGGGGCTAAAAGATCATCGGCAAAGTTTAAATATATATGTAAATGAGTTTTCGAGACAAGTTTAACAGGAAAAATATAGAGCATATTGTGACTCCTTGTATTTGTGCTCAATAAAATGTGGAGAGTAAATTTCATTGGTGGTTATTTAACTTTGTATTCATCACCCAAAAAAAGTCTTTTTTTTTTGTTTTGTAAAAATCATTCAACTTTGTATTCATTAACTAAAAATTATTTTTCTTTCTTTTGTTACACAAAAATTATTTTACTTTGCTCTATTATCACAAAAGTCACATTGGACAAATTTTATAATACTTTTACTTGAAAAATCTATTATGCCCTTGATATTATAAATTCTCTTATTTATGTAATAACTTCTATATTATATGCTATATAATATACTTTTACCCAAGTATTGTACTTATAATTAAAATAACTTGATATTATTTCATTTATTATTTTTATAATATATTCGTACATGTAATTTTTGTTAACGTTAATTTCAAGATATATAAGTAGCATTATTAAATTTGTCAATAATATTACCGTAAACAAATCTCAAGTTCATGTTCTTAACCATGCTTAATGAAATATTTTAAATGAAAATTATAAAATTAAAGCTCATTGATTTTTCAGCCAAGACATATTAATTAATTCAATAAATAAAATACCTACATTTAGCACAGTAACACATCAAATTAATACTTTCAAATAAATAATATTAATAGATAAAACTTTTAAATTTTTTAATATTAAACACAAATATCTCTAAAACTTTTTTAAAATTATTATTGACTATGAAAAACAATCATTTGTTAAAAAAATTTGTTTGTTATTACTTCAAATAAATAATAAATTATTTTTATATTTAAACTATATTCATGTTTAAATATGATTAAACAAATTGAGTGCCATGAAAAATTAAATGTATGGATATATTATAAAAATAAAAAAAGAAATAATTTAAGTTATTTTAATTATATGTAAAATACCTAGGTAAAAATATATATTATATAGTATATAATATAGAAGGTATTACATAAATAAGAGGATTTATAATGTCAAGGGCATAATAGACTTTTCAAGCAAAAGTATTATAAAATCTGGCCAAGGTGACTTTTAAAATAAATAGAGCAAAGTAAAATAATTTTTGTGTAACAAAAGAAAGAAAAGTGACTTTTAGATAATGAAAACAAAGTTGAATGATTTTTAGGTAACAAAAGGAGAAAAAAGTAACTTTCGCCTAATGAATACAAAGTTAAATGACCACCCATGAAATTTATCCTTGTTGCTCAATTGATCTCCTTGGCTTTGTGGATGTATTTAATGTTTTCTAGCTTCTAAGATGCAGTTAGGGGGTGTTCATGGTTCGGTTTGGATCGGTTTTTCCCTAAAAAAACCAAATCAAGTAAGTCGGTTTTTCAAATATTAGAACCAAACCAAATCAAACCAATTAAGTCGGTTTTTCTTGATTTGGTTTTTCGATTTTTTCGGTTATTTGTCGGGTTTTTCTTAAATATAAGACATACACTACCAAACACATATTCCGGCGACCACATTTTCAATGTAACACTATCAAATCAATTGTCCTTTGAGAAATCTATTATTTACCAAAATATATTGATGATAATTGAATCAAATAGTGATGAATAATTTAAGGACTCAATTAAATATGTTATTTTTAACACGAAATGAATTCTTACACTAAACAAAAGAAAACTACAAATCAAACTAGAATGTAAAGGTAAAGAACTATATTAAAAGTGCAAACTATTAACATTTACCATAAAAATTTTAAAACTTTGTATAACAACATATATATATATATATATATATATATATATATATATATATATATATATATATATATATATGTAATAATAAATTTGAAATAGCTACTCCTATAGTCGGTTTGGTTTGGTTTTTTTCCGATTAAAACCAAAACCAAACCAAATTTGATCGGTTTTTAAAATTCAAAACCAAAACCAAACCAAACCAAACCAAAAGGTATCGATTTTTTTGATCGATTTGATTTGGTTTTCGGTTTGATTCGGTTTTTCGGGCTTTTATAAACACCCTTAGATGCAGTAGTTGTTCTTAATCGGTCACGTCCAGTGATCCTTAATTGGACGAGTATACGTTTATGTATTAATGGTGTATAAATAATTTATACCATCGAGTTGCTTAAAAGATAATTGCAATTCTCCAGAACATTAATTGATAATCTAAAAAAAATAATTTTCTATAATATGTTGGGTAAAATATTACACTGCTAGCTTTATATGGAATGTCCAGAAGCTATCAAGGGGTGTCAATCAACACTCATTCGCCGAAATATACCTGTATTTATAGGTAAATTATTTTATTTTATTTATATATATTTACTATACCTTGACTCTCTATAACTTTTTGATGTATCTAATTTTTTATAATTTGACACCCAACAACAACAATAACATACCCAGTATTATCCCACACTGTAGGGTCTGGGGAAGGTAGTGTGTATCCGGGTTGTTGTTGTTCCAACTAGTGAGTTGTATTAAGCATATTCAGTTTTCATTTATTTCCAACTAGTGAGTTGTGTCACAGTTTTAGTGTAAAACAATTAGAATTAGTTAAACTAAAAGAACATGCTATCCGTATGAACAAGTTGATGGAAACCAAATTTTCTTCTTTTTATATCATATAAAAGAGGACAAAAGGGGTGTAAGGTGACATTAATTGGTAGTATATACCAGAAATAAAAAAGGAAGTTTGTTATCTGTTTCCATCGAATTTAAATTCTGACGATTAGATCAAAGTCAAGGACTGCATAAAGGATCTTATTTTCAATTGGGTTGCTTCATTTTCCTTTTTAAATACATTTCACACTCAATTCCAATGATTATATTTGTCATTTTAATAGGACCTAGCAGGAACTTATAAAAACTCAAAGATCATGAGTATATGATATATACGTTTTTTTTTGTTGTTGAGTATTTTAAGTTATTCCAAACAGATCCTTTAGCAATTTAGTTTGCAAAAATCTCCACAGATGGTACTACAACTAAGCCAAGAATTACCCCTCAAATACGTCATATAAGATTCTTTGACAACAATCTTTATATATTTTTACCAAGAAAGAGTGAGAATAAAGAGATTATGAAATAAGAAGTTACTTATAAAATAGTGAAATTGTCAGGAAATGTGTTTTACAATCTGACCATGTGGAGAGAGACCAAATCCCCATAAATCATGATCCAACTAAAAGTCATGGAGAGACTTTATTATTGCCAGAAAAACACGCAAATATAACTAATATTACTTGAACTTCACGGAAATCACAAATATTTTGGGATTCCTCAAATCATCTTTTTGACTACTTGTACATAACACCAAATTAAACTTTACGTATCATACTCATTGCTCACGCAACGTGACAATATCAGCAATCAACAATAAACAAATAAATAAAATCAATTTTGTTGTCAATGATATGCAGCCACACATGCACATAACTCTTACTGTAATATATTTAGTAAAAAAGAAAAATATACGGTATATTTTATGAGAATTATTTGTGATTGCTCTAGTTGTACAGGTTGTAATAACAATTCGTATCAACCAGATTTCGAATATGAAGAAGCTATTTGATTTTATTATCCCATTAAATTTTTTATGTCAGTTAAATTTTACGTGTTATCAATGGCGAAGCCAGAAATATTTTTAAGGGTGTTCAAACTTGAAAGAACTAAAAAAAAATTACGACAATGGGTGTTCAATAATATATATTATACATCTAAAATCAATATTTTACTTATATATACAGTGTAATATTTCATAATATTTCAGTGAAGGGGGTCAGTTGACCGCCCTTTGTAAAAGGTGACTTTGCCCTTGCGTGTTATATACTAACAATGGATGATTACCCAAAAACTAGGACGGTATACAGTCGAAATCAAGTATGCCCGATTTCCCGGACTCGAGGGGTAGCTTAAGCCCGAGTTCAGGCAAGGTCGAGTTCGAGCCCGATGAACCAAACTCGAGCTCAAAGACAGAGTGTAATGCCCGAGGATCTAAGTTCTAGAGGGACATCGAAGCCGAGCTCAGGCTCGAAGGTAGAATAAGAGGCTCGAAGACATAAGTGCTCGAGGAACACTGGAACCGAGTACGACCAACTCCGAGACAATACCGTTATGAGTTTGTTACAGAAGGACAAGATTCCCGCCACGTCCACAAGATCGTGGCGTAAATTCCGGGATGGATCTGTACGAATCCGTACTAGACGGTTATACAGCTGTCCCAATAAGATTCTTTACTGAAAATAGAAATGTACCTTATTTAGGGTTCCCCTATTATATAAAGGGGATCCCAGTCATTTGTAACAACAGATAATCACTGAGAAGAATATTCTCTGCTTTTTGTCTACTGTTCATCAACATTGTCCTTTAGCTCTACTGCTCTTGCTTTACTTTTCTTACTTTATTGCTCTTAGCCCGTCTTGAGGTCACCTTCTCGAGGTCACTACTGCTAAGTTACATTGGTTTGATTCACTTGTCTCTTTTATTTCTACTTCAAATTTCTTGATTATTAATTGGTATCGAACTAAATCACATATCTTTAAAATTACAAATTAAATTTAATTGTTGCTTGTATTTTCGAGATGCACAAGGACATTGGACAATTGGTTCAAGTTAAGGTGCTAAGAACTTTGATCTTAACGTCAATTCAATCAAAATGTGAGTTTTTATTCAATTCACGAGTTTGTCTTAGAACTTAGAAGGTATTATCGTATATATTGACTAGATTATGTCGTATATATGTGTAAATTATATTTTCTTACCTTTTTTAAATCCTAATTCTGATGTTACCTTCTTAAGGAAGAATTATTGGAAGTCGTTAGATTAATCAAGAAAGACATGGTAATTTTTGTTGGGTATAATTACTTGGGACGGTGAAAGCCTAAAAGGTAAATGGGTCTTTTGTTAATGGGATAAGGAACAACCGTCATAAAATGCAGGATTATTTTATTTTGTATCTGGTTATGATTATTAATTCATCCCGAAAATTATATTGTACGAAATTGGTGGGGTTAATTATTACATATAGATGAAATAACTACTCTCGTAGAATATCCATGGGATATCTTTGTCTATTGCATCCCACCAACCAAACGACCCAATGTTCAAATTCTTGCTCCCGCATAAGTTAAATATTTACTCGCACACAATATTACATCAAAAGGCATAATTTTTCACGCATTTGCTTATCATCTAACTATGGTAATTAAATGATATATATATATAAATTACTTTTTATTATTTAGATTAATTTGTTTAATTTAGGGTACCTCATATTCTCATTTTGTTCCAAAGGATTCAATATCTATTATAGATGATGAGTTACAAAAAAACTATTCAGCGAGATGTATATGTCACACCTCCAATTAAGGCACGAGGGGATATATCTTGTTCCAAAACACCATTTCATCAAAATTTCTCAATACTAATTAAATATGTATATATAAATATTAAGCAAAATATAAATATAAAAAATAGCATCAATTGTTATTTTAAATTATCTATTTATTTATTTATTTATTTATTTACTTTTCAAATGTCGACGCCTCTCAGTAGCATGACCACTGCAATTAGATTTAATCATTTAATGACAACATTTCGGGGATACCACAACGTAGTGTAAATCGCGTGGGATAGCCACTTTTTAAAGTGGTATTTATTTTTTATTCAGCATTTTTAATGCTTAGTAATAGAAGCCACTAGTCTATTAAAATTAATATGAAAGGACTGTGTCACCCTTTCTTCTATCCCTTTTATGTATTAGGGAGAAGAACAAATGGCAGACTCTTCTTCATCTTCAATGGGTTTGGCTCGTGTCGTGTATGCGTCTGCCATGAATTAATTCCATTGATGCACTTCGGCTCTTTTAACTATCTAAGCAATTATTTTTTATACTTTCACTAAAATTCCATAATGTATGAAAAGCTTCCCAATATAGAGATTGGAGAAAAAAGATGAGGTAAATGCTTACCTTAATTCGACAGTAAACATATATTAGATTTGCCACATAAAAAGTCCATATTATATATTAAATTTGCTTTAATATCTACATATCATAAACTTCAAGTAAGACGATATTGATAATTAAATCATATTTTCGTATGTTTCAACTGACTAACTGGATGAGCACTAGCGGATATGAAACTAGACTTATTTTGATTTACTTTGAGCACTTGATTCTGAACTTACAGTTACAAGTTCAAAAGTTAAGGACACTTGGTCCTGAACTTCGAGTTCCAAGTTCAAAAGTTAAGGACACTTGGTCCTGAACTTAGAATTACAAGTTCAAAAGTTAATGACATTTAGTCCTGAACTTAGACTAACAGGCTCAAAAGTTAAGGACAATAGATCCTGAACTTACAGTTACAAGTTCAAAAGTTAAGGACAATAGGTCCTGAAGTCCTGAACTTAGACTAACAAACTCAAAAGTTAAGGACAATATATAGGTCCTGAACTTACGCTAAGAAGCCCAAAAGTTAAGGACAATAGGTCCTGAACTTATAGTTACATGTTCAAAAATTAAGGACAATAGGTCCTGAACTTAGCCTGAGAAGCTCAAAAGTTAAGGACAATAGGTCCTGAACTTAGACTAACAAGCTCAAAAGTTAAGGACACTTGGTCTTGAACTTACAGTTACAAGTTCAAAAGTTAAGGACATGTAGTCCTGAAGTCCTGAACTTAGAGTTCCAAGTTCAAAAGTTAAGGACATGTAGTCCTAAAGTCCTGAACTTAGAGTTACAAGTTCAAAAGTTAAGGACATGTAGTCCTGAAGTTAAGTTCAAAAGTTAAGGACATTAGCAGAAGTGTATTTTTGTCCCGGCAGTTAAAGTTTATTAAAGTAGTGGCTAAAGAGTAAAGACATTTTAAACAGTGGCTTAAAATAAATACATATATTATTAGTGGCTAACCGTGCACTTCCCCCACAACGTAAGCAAGGAACCTAACCCGCCAGCAAACACTAGAAGTTTGCAAACACACAAAATACAAACAGTTGAAGTTGTGTTCTCTTTCAAAGCATATTTAATTTTGACAGTCAATATTGGAATTTTATGAGAGTCAAAATTATTTTTTTTAATAGAGTTTTATAATTTTAAGAAAAAGTCAGTAGAAACTGATAGAGATGTAAGATGGTCTAGAGTCCACATAACAAAGATTAAGCTATTTCTTATGGGAAAATTTATGTGGTCATTAATTTGACCAAACTGTGGCAACAAACTGAGGACAGCAAAATGGATAAAGGTTAGCATCACTAATTACGTACCACATCTATTTAAGAGAAGAGTGACACATGACAGTCACGTGAGCTAGTGTAGTTAGTTGGACGGTTAGTTATAACTAATTATGTGATTGGTGGTTAGATAGTTAGTGGAGAATGATTGGTCTAGCTGTCATACACAATGTATATAAGTAGGACATATACCCTTTGTATTTAGTTTTTCATAGTGGAATATACAATCGTTTTCATCTCACATGCTCTCAATGAGTTCTCCATTCTAGAACCTTCTTGTTCATCTTCTTCTTAGCTTCAGTTGATATGATCTTCGAGCTTCATCATGGTATCAGAGCCCAGGAGCTAAATACACGATCATTATAATGGATATCTTCTGCTTTCTGTAGAATTATTTTGTTGCTGATTGTTCGAGTTTTTCATCAAACAGTTAACCTAGTTTCTATTTTTGATTTGTGATTTGTGTATCTATAATTCCTTGAATCAAAGAGTTGAATCAGCTAAATCTATTGGCTATGGAGAATGGAGAAGAAACTTCAACTGGAACAAGCATAACAATGAGCATAAATCATCATCACCCACTGTACTTACAGCCCTGTGATACTCCAGGTAGTTCTTTGATCTCAATTCAACTAACTGGATCTGAAAACTATGCATTATGGAGTATGAAAATAGGTCTAATTGGTAAGAGTAAGCTAGGATTTGTTGATGGACGATGTACTAAGGATAAGTTTGATCGATCCTTGCATGAGCTTTAGGAGAAGTGTAATGCAATAGTCCTGTCATGGATTATGAATGCTATGAGCACAGAATTGCTTAGTGAAATTGTGTACAAATCTAGTGCTCACAAAGTCTGGACTGATTTGAAGGATAAATATGATAAGGTAGATGGATCTCGCATCTTCTTCCTACACAAGGAGATTGCAACTTTATCGCAGAGAATTTCTTCCTATTCTGCATATTTCTCCAAATTGACAGACCTCTGAGAGGAATATGATGCCTTGATGCCCTGCCCTGGGTGTGATTGCCCATGATCTAAGAGCTATTTTGAACACCAAAGGCTGCTGCAGTTTCTTATGGGGCTAAATGAGACATGTAGCCAACCTAGGAGTCAGATATTGATGATGAGTCATATTCCTACAGTTAACAAAGCATATTCTATGATAATTTCTGAAGAAAGCCAAAGAGCTTTGGGAAAGTTCTCTCAGTCTGTAGACATTGGAGATGGAATATCGCTATTCACCAACAAAGGGATGAATTCAGGGAGCAATTATAAGCCTAGGAGAGGAAATCTATTATGTGATTACTGCAACTATAAAGGACACATAAGAGACACTTGCTTCAAACTGCATGAATATCAAGCTGATTTTAAAATGAGAAAGAAGACCATAGGCTTTCCTCAAAGACCTATGGCCAATGCAACCATACAAGAGGAACAACAATCAATTACAAAGCAGATGACCAATACAACTACATAAGAGGGACAACAAGTGATCAACACATATGCTGCAAATGTAGCACAGGGAGGAAGGCCAATCATGTTTACTCGAGAGCAGTATGATCAAATTTTGAAGCTGATCAATACAGGGACATGTGAAAATGCAAGTTTTGCAGGTACATCCAAGACCTTTATTACAAATGAAAAGGTAAAAATTGAGAATTGGATAGTAGACTTTGGTGTAACCAACCACATGGTTCACACCAGAGAGCTACTTGACAAGATAAACACAGATATCCTAGGCAATGCACCAAAGGTATACTTACCTGATGGAACTTCACTTGATGTTGAATGCACCGGAGAGAGTAGAATAGGTGAAAACAGTATTGTTAAGAATGTTTTGTATGTTTCAAATTTTAAATATAACCTCTTGTCTGTATTCAAGCTTACAAGGGACCTAAGATGCTTTGTATCCTTTTATCCTGACTTCTGGATTATGCAGGACCTTCACAGTGGGAAGGTGAAGGAGATTGGTAAGGAACTAGAAGGTTTGTACAACTTGCAGCATCAGAAACTTGAAGCCAAGGCTGCAAATGTACATCTTCAGAAATCTACTGTGCAGGAGGAGGACTTAAAAGTATGGCATGGAAGACTTGGACATGCTCTAGATAGAGTAGTGAAACAAATTCCAAACATGAAGTTCAAGGCTAATAGTGATGAAATAAAGGAATGCACAATCTGTCCTTTGGCTAGACAAGGCAGATTGCCTTTCCCTAAGAGTACAAGTAGATCATATAAACCATTTCAATTGATTCATGTAGATATTTAGGGTCCATATAGAGTACAAACTCATAGTGGACATAGATTTTTCCTTACTATAGTAGATGATTGCAGTAGAATGGCATGGATTTACTTGCTAAGGCTCAAGAGTGATGTGATTGTATGTTTGAGACAATTTTTAGCCTTAATAAAGACTCAATTTGCTGTGATTGTGAAGGTAATAAGAAGTGACAATGGATCTGAATTTTTCAATTCTGAATGCCACAGTTTGTTTCAATCCTTTGGAATTATTCATCAGAGTTCATGTGTTCACACCCCACAACAAAATGGGGTAGTGGAGAGGAAGCAAAGGCACATACTAGAAGTAGCTAGGGCCATTAGGTTGCAAGGTTATTTGCCTCTCAAATTTTGGGGGGAATGAGTACATGCAGCCATTTATGTCATAAACAGGTTGCCTCTATCAGTGTTGTCAGGAAAATCATCTTTTGAGATGCTGTATGGAAAGTGCCTTTTTTACAGCAAATGAGAACCATATGATGTCTATGCTTTGCTAAGGCAGTGGGAGAAAAGGACAAGTTTGCAGCCAGATCAATTGGAGCTGTGTTGATGAGATATTCATTGTCCCAAAAGGGGTACAAACTGAATAATATTTTAACTAACTCCTTCTTTGTAAGCAGGGATGTCACGTTTGTGGAGCATATCTTTCTATTTCAACTACTTAAAGGAAGGAAAGTTGTAGCTTTTCCCTAATGGTGTACTGAACTATCCAGTCACTACTGATGTTTTCCCTATGGAGGACAATACACACAGTGATGATGCATCCCTTTCAGCAATGCCACCTGTTGCAGACAACCACACTACTGATACACAACCTTTATCACCACATCCTTTATTCTCTGAGGACACTCCAGCTCAACATTCACCTCCTTCAGAACAGGATACACCCGCTCCTGTGGGTCACCAATTAAGGAAATCAGCCAGGACTACTAAGGAGCCTACATGGCTACAAGACTATGTCTGCAATGGTTCCTTGACAAGGCCAGATGGGCAGTAGATTTGCAAATATCCAATGCATAACTATTTGACTCATGCAGGTTTCTCAGCCAAGTATCAGTCCTATTTGTCCAAAATCACCAGCATTAGAGAACCCTTAAATTATAAGGAGGCTGCATCCCAAATGGCTTGCTGCTATGCAACAGAAGTTGAATGCACTCAAGGACAACAAGACTTGGACTCAGGTAGAATTACCAGCAGGGAAGACTCCTATTGGATGCAAGTGGATGTTCAAGGTGAAGTATAAAGCCAATGGAGAGGTTGAAAGGTACAAGTCACGACTAGTCGCTAAAGGTTACAATCAAATAGAGGGCCTAGGCTATAAGGAAACTTTCTCCCCTGTAGTCAAGATGGTGACAGTTAAGGTAGTTATTGGTTTAGCTGCAGCCAGCAACTGGAATTTGCATCAGATGGATGTTTATAATGCATTTCTCCAAGGAGACCTCACTGAAGAAGTATATATGTGTACACCCCAGGGATTTCCCAGCCAGAGGGAGAAGGTTGTAGGCTGCACAAATTCCTATATGGCTTAAAACAGGCTTCAAAATAATGGAACCTCAAACTAACTGAGGCATTGCTAAATTCTGGTTTTGTACAGAGTCACTTTGACTATTCCTTGTTCACAAAGAAGCAAGGGACAAGATTGGTAATAATCCTGGTGCATGTAGATGATCTCCTCATAACTGGGAATGATCAAGCATTGATTTCTGAGGCAAAGAACATGCTGTAGGGTAATTTCAGGATCAAGGACCTAGGAGAGTTGAAGTTCTTCCTTGGGATTGAGCTAGCAAGGTCCAATGAAGGAATACTGATGAACCAAAGAAAGTTTGCAATAGAGCTAATCACTAATCTTGTATTGACAGGATCAAAACCTGTGACTACACCAATGGACTGCAACCAAAGGTTTACTACTGTGGAGTATGATCAACACTTGAACTTGAAAGAAGATGAAAAGCTGGTGGATTCAGGGCCATATCAGAGATTAGTAGGAAAGCTGTTGCACCTTACTATAACTAGGCCAGATATATGCTATGCAATCCATGTATTAAGCCAACTCATGCATTATTCAAAGAAATCTCACATGGAAGCTACTATAAGGGTTGTGAGATATATCAAAGGAGCTCCAGGCTTGGGGTTGCTGATGAGTTCTAAACAGTCCTCTAAATTGACAACATTTTGTGATGCTGATTGGGCATCATGTCCTGTTTCCAGGAAATCAGTAACAGGATATGTGATGAAATTGGAAAATTCTTTAATATCATGGAAGTCCAAGAAACAATGCACAATCTCAAGAAGCTCTACAGAGGCAGAATACAGGAGCATGGCAGCAGGAGTTGCAGAAATATCATGGCTGACAGGACTTTGCAAAGAACTGGGTACTGAAGTGGAGCTGCCAGTGGAGTTACACTGTGACAACAAAGCAGCAATTCAAATTGCTGCAAATCCCATATTTCACGAGCCTACAAAGCACATAGAGATAGACCTACACTTCATCGTAGAGAAGATTCAACAAGAGATTGTCAAAACCAAGTATGTGATGTCTAAAGACCAAGAAGTAGATCTGTTCACAAAGGCACTTGGAAGATCACAACATGAGTACCTATTGAGCAAGCTAGGAGTGCTCAACCTATTTGCACCACCTAGCTTGAGGGGGAGTATTGAAGAGAAGAGTGACACATGACAGTCACGTGAGTTAGTGTGGTTAGTTGGAAGGTTAGTTATAACTAATTATGTGATTGGTGGTTAGATAGTTAGTGAAGAATGATTAGTCTAGCTGTCATACACAATGTATATAAGTAGGACATATATGTATTCAGTTTTTCATAGTGGAATATACAATCGTTTTCAGCTCACATGCTCTCAACGAGTTCTCCATTCTAGAACCTTCTTGTTCATCTTCTTCTTAGCTTCGGTTGATCTGATATTCGAGCTTCATCAACATCTAAAAATAAACCGCCTATGTCACTCCTCTGAAATATTTATTACACCTTTCGTATCTACCATTATATATTATAATTTCTAAATCAATTGGCATTTATATGTAAGTTCAGGAATAAAAGTCTGTGCTGGCATTATAACTTGGGAAAATAATACTCTACAACCACTCTAAAAATAATAGCTGAAAAATATATATTTTTTGTATATATATATATATATATATATATATTATATGTTATATACAAAATTTTATATATTTTTTCGGCTTTTGAATATAAATAGTTTCTGGAGCGAGCTAAAAGTGAAAAAAGCCCTTATGACTTTTGTGCGTTCTAAGGTCCATCATCTCCGGATTAGTTTGCCTGATTTTGTTACAATTTTTTACTAAGTAGGCGTTTGGACATAAGAATTATAAAATTTCAAAAAATGGTGAAATTTTTTTTTAAATGAAAATGGTATTTAAATTTGGAATTGTGTTTGGACATAAATTTCAGTTTGGGTTGTTTTTGAAGTTTTGTGAGTAATTTGAGTGAAAATTTTGAAAAATAGCTTTTTGGGATTTTTCAAATTTTCGAAAATTTCTAAAATGCATCTTCAAGTGAAAATTGAAAATTTTATGAACAAATGCTGATTTCGAAAAAAGGTGAAAATTTTTTGAAAAAGGAAAAAAAAAAATTATGTCCAAACGGGTTTGGTTTTATAACTTGTTATAATTTTTGTCTGTTGGGTTAATAAGAGTTTATCTGGAAATTCTATTTACAGAACTGAAATTATTATTTAGAAATTCATTGAGGAAACAAGAGGATAAAAAGCTTATTGCTATATTTAGAGTTTTCTTTCTGATCGACGAGAGCATAATATTGAGTTTGAGCTGTGAGAAATGTCTGTTTTTGTCTTTTGTTTTGTTTCGACTAAATGGAAATGTAGGATTTGCTTATATAGATTTCCATAATTATGAGCTATGATGCCATAAATTACAAGGAATAATCCACATTGTGCCTTTTTTCCATATAAAAGCTGCTCCATAAGAAGCATCCTTTGCTCAGAGATATCTGCAGAAGTAATTACTATATTTAAACCAAAAGGGGAGAATTTCACTAACCTATCTTTTTAGATAGTTATTGGCTGATTGAGATGCATCTACCCACTTAAAAAATAAAACCCACTAGTAGATATATATCTAGGTAATGAATTTCATCCCATATCTTTTAGCATGCATAGCCATTACTATAAATTATAATAATGAGAGTTCCAGTCATACCCCACAAAGATTGCCTACTAATAAAGACTGAGGCAAAAAAAAAAATTGTAACATCTTAGCAGCCTTATTAATAATGTTCCACTATTTGTAGACTATTTTTTATATTTGGTTGGTAAGTGAAAAATATTTTTTGATATTTGTTGGAGCAATTGCTGCCCTTTTGGTAACTCAGAACCTACGACCCCGAGACTATAGGTGGGTGGCACTGACCGTGCAAATTAGAGAGTATGTTTATGAAACTCTGAGTAAAATTAATACTAATAATGTTTAAGTGTTACTTGAGCAAGATACGAAGTTAGAAGTTAGAATAGTTGTAAAGAAAATGACTTCTATATAAGAGAGAAGTCTTTTTTCCCATTTTATAGTAATCATAACCACGGTGTCAAAAAATGAAAAAAGAAAAGGGCAATCTGGTGCACTAAGCTCCCACAATACGTAATTGGATCACAAAGGTTTATTGTACGCAACTTTATCCTGCATTTCTGCAAGAGACTATTTCCACGGCTCGAACTCGTGACCTCTTGGTCATATGGCAGCAACTTTACCAGTTACACCAAGGCTCCCCTTCGAAGTATCGAAAAATGACTCCTCCTAAAAAAGAATATTTTTTTAAAAAATAACTTATGTTATACCAAACCATCTTGAGATATCGAATTTTACATAGGTCCATAATATTTGTTAGTAACATTTTAACCAATTATTAATGAAGTACTAGTATTTCAGACCTATCGAATGTACTATTCAATTTATTAATTCTTACATCACCTATAGTGACAATAAATCTCGTAAGTATTGATGAGCCGAATATTTTAGCAAAGTCAAAAGGAAAAGCATTGGAAACCATACATTAAAAATTGGAAGTTCATGCACTTCGAATCGATTTCATGATAGTGGTAATGACTGTTCCAAAAATGAGTAGGTTCCCCACTAAAATGCAATTATTAAAAGAACCAAACCAGAAATTACTCGGTGCTCTTTTTTCTTGCACAGCCATCATTTCTTTAATTCATAATTCATGGAAAGAGTCGTTCACTCAGAAATGGGAAACATCTATATCAAATTTGACCACTTTTTAGCAGCACTTAATGGTTTAACCAATTCTCTTGCTTGAAGATTTGTTCAATTTGTCACCCCATTTTTTGTGTTCCTGTACGTGAGAAGCGTTAATCAAAATTCAATTCATTTCTTAATTAATTTCCTATTCGAAAGAGTAAAATTCAGTTAAACTTCATAACCTTTTAAGGTTAGATATAACTCATTATTCCACTTTTGAACGACATAAAAGCCTCTTTTAGGTTTTAACAAAGATGTGTGTGCGCGTGCGTAGAGCAAAAAAGAGTCGAATGGAATTCTCTAGTGAGTTTAAGTGATCATATATTTATTAAGCCGTTAAAAGAAGGACGACTCGTTTCTAATTTGTAAGCATTTTAATTTAAACTTTTTAGTTTATAATGATAATTTTTATAATCATATATACATATTTCAGTTCTTTCTTAAATTTCATGCTTAGTTAAATAGTACCACATAAAATGAAATGGAGAAAATAATTGGAAGAAAAAGGAAAGCCGTGATGAGAAGGTAGAATGAAACAAAGGAAAATGATTAAACTTTATAAATCCTAGGGAAAAAACGAGGGTAATCAATGAAGCCAACTACCAGATTTGTGACTTCAGAGTCCAGTCCAAGATAATCGGAAACAACCAATAATATGTTTCACGACCTTGATTAGTCATAGCTTGACCTCTAAAAGAAGGAGGCATTAAATGATACTATACTATACAGGGACAAGTTTGAAAATTTCTGAATTTATTTTCTGGTTTGCGACACGGCAAAGTAGTATTTTCCTCAAAAACTTAAGGTCGTTGCAGATGCAAGATGTTAGAGAGATGGTGATTGCTCAACAGCAAACCACTCATTTAGTAATGACCAGGAAAAAGAAGGCTAAAACAACCCTATCCCATTACCAACCTTGCCAAGTAAAACCTTCCATTTTGATCAACTTCCCAGCAGTATTTCTCCAAGCCCATTAGTAAATTCACCATAACAAGTAATCTAGAATTTAGGGTCAGCAAGTCCAAAATGAGTGTATCTTTACCTAAATAGCCGATCATATTCATTGTTTATTTTTTTAGCCATATATATATATATATATATATATATATATATATATATATATATACATATATTATACCTCTATTGACTATTTTAATTTTAAGCGGTTAGATGGACGATTATTTGGGTTAATTCTTTTATTTTATATAGAATAGGCTCCAATTATTTTCTTAAAGAGTTGCTACTTAATAAGAAATGAGCTTGTACAATATCCTCTTTATGATCAGGCAGAGCTAGCCCTTCGGATAGGGGTTTTGCTAAACTCAGTAATTTCTATTCACACTCTGTATTTGTTTTAAAAATTTATTGAGTAATGCATAAGTTATTAATTTAGATCATAGTAACTGAAAAGAATTAAATTATCGAATCTATAAATTTCAAATACTGATTCCGCCTCTGTGTATATTACTGGTTTCATCTCTTCTGGATTACCCTTTTATGATTTTATCCAAAGTTAAGAACTTAGGATTTCATTTTTGTGTATACTTTGTTTTTGCCATTCAACAATTGAAAGAAAGCTTTTTTTTTTCTCCTTTTGCGTGCTAGCAATCTGTTTGGCTGCTCTTTGAGAAGCGATGTGTACATATAGCTTAGCGTGCAGCATTTTGAACAGGGAATGCTCTCATTCCAGTAGAGGTCCCAATCTAGAAATTGTATTGGTCAAAATCTCACCACCACGACCAGGTTGCCCACAATCTCTTTTTAGCAATCGGGTAGTGGAAGTCAATAGAGTCCACTTCATTCCTCCTCCAAGATATCCAACACATCGACGAGAGCAATGCCTAACCACGACCAGAATGTACCGCTGACCCTAGCACGCCAGGTCACAGTGAGGATAAGGAGGTTTCGACTATATATATATAGCCCGTGAAGGCTTTCAAAAGGGGGAGTTAGCCCACAGAGGAAAAAGAAGGACAAAACTCCATTCTTGTATCCTGAGAGAAGAAAAAAGACAATTTGTAATCTTGCTTCCTCATCCATCAATGAGGAAGGTAGTGTCGAATCTTAATAAGATTATTGATGGTTCATTCGTCCCATAGGTGATCATTACTTCCAAAATCTTTCGATCTGAAATTATTTAAATTTGACTACAATTTACCCCTTCATCTTTGATTGATTTGTCCAAAAAGAGTTTAACATCTTTTGAGTCAAACAATTTGGCGCCGTCTGTGGGGATTTCCTAGTGAAACTCCTAGTTTTTCCCAAATCGAAGTTGAGAAGCATGATCATTCATCGGAAGAAGCACGGGAAGAGAATCTAACTCACGCGAGACATGGAAACAGCGCGTCGGGAGAAGGAGAATCAAAAGAATGCATGAAGCCTGGAATTCCTAGCTCTATCGGCCATGAACATCCTAAACAAGGCAAACTGCACTACAATCCAGTTCCTCCCCCTCTCGAACCGCCGGCGGGAAGCAAAGAACATCTAACCCTCACCTCACACGCTTCATCAGAACAAGCACAAAAGATCCACATGGGCAAACGTACGCAGGGACATCTAGATTGAAGAACAGAAACTATCTCAATGCAGCCGACATCGTGCCCACCAGCGTTGGACCACCTGATGCAAGCAATACCAAGAAAACTGGGAATCCCACGAAAAATGCCCAACTCTCCAGGAATTACAAACTACGACGGGCTATTATTTCGATAAGTTTGAAATAACACCTGTTAAGGCCAAGGGCCTTCGCCATCAAAGAAGAAGGTTTCGACCTCGCTCGAACCACGACGAGCTGTTATTTCGATAAGTTCGAAATAACACCTTTTAAGTCCAAGGGCTTTCGCCATCAAAGAAGAAGGGTTCGACTTCGCACGAACCACGACGGGCTGTTATTTCGATAAGTTCAAGATAACACCTTTTAAGGCCAAGGGCCTTCGCCATCAAAGAAGAAGGGTTCGACCTCGCTCGAACCACGACGGGCTATTATTTCGATAAGTTTGAAATAACACCTTCTCAGGTCAAGGAACTTCGCCATCAAAGAAGAAGGTTCGACCTAGCTCGACCCAAGACTGGCAGGTATTTCGATAAGTTCGAAATAACACCTTTTTAAGGCCAAAAGCCTTCGCCATCAAAGAAGAAAGGTTCGACCTCGCTCGAACCAAGACGGGCTGTTATTTCGATAAGTTCGAAATAACACCTTTTAAGGCCATGGGCCTTCTCCATCAAAGAAAAAAAGGGTTCGACCTCGCTCGAACCACGACGGGCTTCTATTTTGATAAGTTCGAGATAACACCTTTTAAGGCAAAGGGCCTTCGCCATCAAAGATAAAGGGTTCGACCTCGCTCGAACCAAGACAGGCTGTTATTTCGATAAGTTCGAAATAACACCTTTTAAGGCCAAGGGCCTTCGCCATCAAAGAAAAAAGGGTTCGACCTCGCTCGAACCACGATGGACTGTTATTTCGATAAGTTCGAAATAACATCTTTTATGGCCAAGGGCCTTCGCCATCAAAGAAAAAGGGTTCGACCTCGCTCAAACCACGACGGGTTGTTATTTCGATAAGTTCGTAATAACACCATCTAAGGCCAAGAACCTTCGCCATAAAAGAAAAAAAGGGTTCGACCTCGCTCGAACCACAACGGGATCTTATTTCGATAAGTTCGAAATAACACCTTTTAAGGCCAAGGGCTTTTGCCGTCAAAGAAGAAGGGTTCGACCTCGCTCGAACCACGATGGGCTGTTATTTCGATAAGTTCGAAATAACACCATCTAAGGCCAAGGGCCTTCGCCATCAAAGAAAAAAAAGGTTCGACCTCGCTCGAACCACGACGGGCTCGTTTTTTGATAAATTCGAAATAACACCTTTTAAGGCCAAAGGACTTTGCCGTCAAAGAAGAAGGGTTCGACCTAGCTCGAACCACGACGGGCTGTTATTTCGATAAGTTCGAAATAACATCTTTTATGGCCAAGGGCCTTCGCCATCAAAGAAGAAGGGTTCGACCTCGCTCGAACCACGACGAGCTGTTATTTCGATAAGTTCGAAATAACACCATCTAAGGCCAAGGGCCTTCGCCATTAAAGAAAAAAAGGGTTCGACCTCGGTCGAACAACGACGGGCTCTTATTTCGATAAGTTCGAGATAACACCTTTTAAGGCCAAGGGCCTTCACCATCAAAGAAGAAGGGTTCGACCTAGCTCGAACCACGACGGGTTGTTATTTCGATAAGTTCGAAATAACACCTTTTAAGGCCAAGGGCCTTTGCCATCAAACAAGAAGGGTTCGACCTCGCTCGAACCACGACAAGCTGTTATTTTCATAAGTTTGAAATAACACCTTCTCAGGCCAAGGGCCTTCGCCATCAAAGAAGAAGGTTCGACCTCACTCGAACCAAGATGTGCTGGTATTTCGATAAGTTCGAAATAACACCTTTTAAGGCCAAGGGCCTTCGCCATCAAATAAGAATGGTTCGACCTCGCTCGAACCAAGACGGGTTGTTATTTCGATAAGTTAGAAATAACACCTTTTAAGGCCATGGGCCTTCGCCATCAAAGAAAAGAAGGGTTCGGCCTCGCTCGAACCACGACGGGCTGTTATTTCGATAAGTTCGAGATAACACCTTTTAAGGCCAAGGGACTTCGCCATCAAAGAAGAAGGGTTCGACCTCGCTCGAACCACGATGGGCTGTTATTTCGATAAGTTTGAAATAACACCTTCTAAGGCCACGGGCCTTCGCCATCAAAGAAAAAAAGGGTTTGACCTCGCTCGAACCACGATGGGCTGTTATTTCAATAAGTTCAAATAACACCATTTAAGGCCAATGCCCTTCACCATCCAAGAAAAAAAGTGTTCGACCTCGCTCGAACCACGACGGGCTGTTATTTCGATAAGTTTGAAATAACACCTTTTAAGGCCAAGGGTCTTCGCCATCAAAGAAAAAAAGACGTTCGACCTTGCTTGAACCACGACAGGCTCTTATTTCGATAAGTTCGAAATAATACCTTTTAAGGCCAAGGGCCTTCGCCATCAAAGATGAAGGGTTCGACCTCGCTCGAACCAAGACGGGCTGTTATTTCGATAAGTTTGAAATAACACCTTTTAAGGCCAAGGGCCTTCACAATCAAAGAAGAAGGGTTCGACCTTCCTTGAACCACGGCGGCCTATTATTTCGATAAGATCGAGATAACACGATTTATGGCCAAGGGCCTTCGCCATCAAAGAATAAGAGTTAGAACTCGCTCGAACCACGACGGGCTGTTATTTCGATATGTTCGAAATAACACATTTTTAGGCCAAGGGCCTTCGCCATCAAAGAAGAAGGTTTCGAACTCGCTCGAACCATGACAGGCTGTTATTTCTATATGATTAAAATAACACCTTTTTAGGCCAAGGGCCTTCGCCATCAAAGAAGAAGGGTTCGACCTCGCTCGAACCATGACGGGCTGTTATTTCGATAAGTTCGAAATAACACCTTTTAAGGCCAAGGGCCTTCGCTATCAATGAAGAAGGGTTTGACCTCGCTCGAACTACGATGGGCTGTTATTTCTATAAGATCGAGATAACACCCTTTAAGGCCAATGGACTTCGCCATCAAAGAAGAAGGGTTCGACCTAGCTCCAACCACGACGGACTGTTAATTCGATAAGTTTGAAATAATACCTTTTAAGGCCAAGGTCCTTCGCCATCAAAGAAAAAAAGGGTTCGACCTCGCTCGAACCACGACGGGTTGTTATTTCGATAATTTCAAAATAACACTTTTTAAGGCCATGGGCCTTCGCGATCAAAGAGAAAAAGGGTTCGACCTCATTCGACCAACTACGTGCTCTTATTTCAATAAGTTCGATATAACACCTTTTAAGGTCAAGGTCATTAGCCATCAAAGAAGATGGGTTCGACCTCGCTCGAACCACGACGGACTGTTATTTCGATAAGTTCGAAATAACACCTTCTAAGGCCAAGGGCCTTCGCCATCAAAGAAAAAGGGTTCAACCTCGCTCGAACCATGACAGGCTGTTATTTCGATAAGTTTGAAATAATACCTTTTAAGTCCAAGGGCCTTCGCCATAAAAGAAGAAATGTTCGACCTCGCTCGAACCATTACGGGCTGTTATTTCGATAAGATCGAGATAACACCTTTTAAGGCCAAGGGAATTCGCTATCAAAGAATAAAGGTTCAACCTATCTTGAACCACGATGGGCTGTTATTTCGATAAGTTTGAAATAACACCTTTTAAGGCCAAGGGTCTTCGCCATCAAAGAAGAAGGGTTCGACCTCGCTCGAACCATGACGGGCTGTTATTTAGATAAGTTCAAAATAACACCTTTTAAGGCCACGAGTCTTCACCATCAAAGAAAAAAAGGGTTCGACCTAGCTCGAACCACGACGGACTGTTATTTCGATAAGTTTGAAATAATACCTTTTAAGGCCAAGGTCCTTCGCCATTAAAGAAAAAAAGGGTTCGACCTCGCTCGAACTACGACGGGTTGTTATTTCGATAATTTCAAAATAACACTTTTTAAGGCCATGGGCCTTCGCGATCAAAGAGAAAAGGGTTCGACC
The DNA here is from genome assembly GCF_000393655.2 of Nicotiana sylvestris. Taxonomy (NCBI): domain Eukaryota; kingdom Viridiplantae; phylum Streptophyta; class Magnoliopsida; order Solanales; family Solanaceae; genus Nicotiana; species Nicotiana sylvestris. The sequence goes on from NC_091057.1 coordinate 178,658,165, forward strand.
TCATTCGACCAACTACGTGCTCTTATTTCAATAAGTTCGATATAACACCTTTTAAGGTCAAGGTCCTTAGCCATCAAAGAAGAAGGGTTCGACCTCGCTCGAACCACGACGGACTGTTATTTCGATAAGTTCAAAATAACACCTTCTAAGGCCAAGGGCCTTCGCCATCAAAGAAAAAGGGTTCAACCTCGCTCGTACCACGACGGGCTGTTATTTCGATAAGATCGGGATAACACGATTTAAGTCCAAGGGCCTTCGCCATTAAAGAACAAGGGTTTGACCTCGCTCGAACCATGACGGGTTGTTATTTCGATAAGTTCGAAATAACATCTTTTAAGGCCAAGGGCCTTCGCCATCAATGAAGAAGGGTTCGACTTCGCTCGAACTACGATGGGCTGTTATTTCGATAAGATCGAGATAACACCCTTTAAGGCCAAGGGACTTCGCCATCAAAGAAGAAGGGTTCGACCTAGCTCCAACCACGACAGGCTGTTATTTCGATAAGTTTGAAATAACACCTTTTAAGGCCAAGGTCCTTCGCCATCAAAGAAAAAAATGGTTCGACCTTGCTTGAACCATGACGGGTTGTTATTTCGATAATTTCATAATAACACTTTTTAAGTCCATGGGCCTTCGCCATCAAAGAAAAAAAGGGTTCGACCTCACTCGACCAACTACGTGTTGTTATTTCGATAAGTTCGAGATAACACCTTTTAAGGCCAAGGGACTTAGCCATCAAAGAAGAAGGGTTCGACCTCGCTCGAACCACGACAGACTGTTATTTTGATAAGTTCGAAATAACACCTTCTAAGGCCAAGGGCCTTCGCCATCAAAGAAGAAGGGTTCAACCTCGCTCAAACCATGATGGGCTGTTATTTTGATAAGTTCGAAATAATACCTTTTAAGGCCAAGGGCCTTCGCCATCAAAGAAGAAAGGTTCGACCTCGCTCGAACCATTATGGGCTGTTATTTCTATAAGATCGAGATAATACCTTTTAAGTCCAATGGAATTCGCTATCAAAGAATAAGGGTTCGACCTATCTCGAACCACGACGGGCTATTATTTCGATAAGTTTGAAATAACACCTTTTAAGGGCAAGGGCCTTCGCCATCAAAGAAGAAGGGTTCGACCTCGCTCGAACCACGATGGGCTGTTATTTCGATAAGTTTGAAATAAGACCTTTTTAGGCTACGGGCCTTCGCCATCAAAGAAAAAAAGGGTTTGACCTCGCTCGAACCACGCCGGGCTGTTATTTCAATAAGTTCGAAATAACACCTTTTAAGGCCAAGGGCCTTCGCCATCAATGATGAAGGGTTCGACCTCGCTCGAACCACGATGGGCTGTTATTTCGATAAGTTCGAAATAACACCTTTTAAGGCCAAGGGCCTTCGCCATCAAAGAAGAAGGGTTCGACCTAGCTCGAACCATGACGAGCTGTTATTTTGATAAGTTTGAAATAACACCTTTTAAGGCCAAGGGTCTTCTCCATCAAAGAAAAAAAGAGGTTTGACCTTGCTCGAACCACGACGGGCTATTTATTCGATAAGTTTGAAATAATACCTTTTATGGCCAAGGGCCTTCGCCATAAAAAAAAGAGAGAGGTTCGACCTTGCTCGAACCACGATGGGTTGTTATTTCGATAAGTTCGAAATAACACCCTTCAAGGCCAAGCGCCTTCACCAAAAAGGAGAAGGGTTCGGCGACCACCAGAGGAAAAGGAAAACCGGGACTCGTCAGGCGAGCCCTATCTTGCGCCAGGGTCACAAATAGTCAGAATAAAAATTGAAGTACAAGACGAATAGCGAAGAAGAAAACTCTTTATTTATGCAATGTCATAAGTGTGGGCTACCGCCGCTTACGTATGGCTCAGGCCAACGAAGAAAAAAAAAGAGGAGGGAGAAAGAGAAAATAAAACAAACAGACGCCAACCAGCAAACGAAACAAAAATAAAAACAAAGTACAACATTTTTCATTCGGCGTCATTTCCGCCGTCATCATCATCATCATCTCCACAAGGTTCATCATCATCGCACCCCCGTTAGCTTCGGGTGTCGCCGCGTCGTATCGACAATTGATGCGATCATCACGAGCTTTCACTCGCGCTTCTTCATAAGCAGCCTCAACCACGGTGCCTGCTTCCCACAAACCCTTATATATGTCCCGCTGGGCTTCAGCATAAACCCAGAGCTCATGCACTTGACGGGGAACGACAGCAGGAGACGATTCGACCTAAGCTTTTAGTTGCTCGTTCTCCGCCTCTAGGGCTGCAACTCGATCTCCTAGAACCAAAGCCACCTGATCAATCGTGCCAATCCGCTTCTCGAGCCTCGCCTCCATAAGAGTAGTTATCGCCCTCTCCGATTCTTGCTCAGATTGGAGTACACGGATGGCATCCTCCAAGGCCGCCGTCCTTGCTAGAGCCTCAGACCAGGCCCTCTCAATGCTTTCCAAACCAGCAACCTTGCTCTCTATCACGGTCAACTTCCCTCTCCACTCTGCACTCATCGCCTCGATTCGGACCAAGTTCTGATCCATCTTCGACTGCATAGACCTCAACTTGCACTGCAAATACTCGCACTCTACAGTGACCCCCTACCCAATTCGAGCTCCTTGTCCTTAATGCGGAGTTGATCCTCAAACTAGCTCTTGCTACGGATTGTCTACAACAATTCTTGGTCCCTTTTCTCCAACTCCTCGCCCAAAGCCCGATTGCGGGGATCCGTCCTCAGCCATTCGTGCAACTCGCGACATCTGTCGCAATAGCAACGGTATTTCTCCAGCATCTGCAAGATAATCCTCGACCGGGTGTTGGCCTTATGAATGCTTTCCACCTCCACCATATACGTCTGAAAAACAGAATGACAGTTAAACCGGTGTTTTTGAACAAAGGGAAGAGCTTAAAATGAGAGCCAAATGCAACTTACCCTCAAGCCCATGACGACCACCTCATCCCTCAACTCAGTATCAGGGATATCCCGCAAGGACTCATTCTCAGATTCTGAACATAGCAGGCTAAATTGTGGCACCAGATTATCCCTTTGCACCAAGAGTTTAACGTTGGAAGGGATCTGGAGGATATGAGTGAGCCTCCCGTGTGAACCACCGAATGAGTAAGGCCTTCCTCGAACATCCTGACATCATTAGGATCCAGGTCTGACTCGGATTCATACTCATCAATCATCACGCCTTTTCCCCTTTCCGCCGTCGAAGGGGGAATGCGACCCGCTGCAGAAGAAGAGGGAAAATATGAAGTCACAGTAGCAGAGCTAGAGGTCTGGTTCTATACCCCGACAAGGCGTTGATCATCAGTAACAACAAGGACTTATGGCTGAGTTACAGCAGCAACCGAAGCTTCCGAAGCCGACGCCAACTTCAACAATCTGCTCTGCCTTTCTGGGAGATGCCGCAGCAACACCTTCTCCTAAGCCCATTAGAGGAGAATCATCTAGGTGAATCACTATCGGAAGCACCAACTCAAACTCTGCTCTCTAATGAGTTTCGCATATTTGAGCAGTATGAGAAACAACTTGTACAAATAAGGAGAAAGCTGAGCAGGGCACACCTCGTAGTAGCGGCAGAAGTCTACCACCAGCATGGGAAGGGGAAGCGTGTACCCTACAATGAAGGGGTAGGCGTAGAACACACAATATCCGGGGCGGTCGAAGTGAACTTTGTCGGCCCTCTCCGCCGGTCGAATCTCGACGAAACTGGGGAATCCTCACCGTTCCCTCAACTCTGCAATTCCCCTTTCCCTCACAATGGAAGCGACGTGTTCCGGTTCCATTCCACCGCCAAAACGTAAGTCAATCGTGTCCCTTCCGGGGCGAGGTAGAATTTCATCTACCGAGGGAATCTCCTCATCCTCTACGCATCCACTTCTCTGGTGGCCTGAACAGAGCTCTCTGTCACCGGATCAGTGGAAGGAAGATTATCACGAGAAGAATCGTCAGCCATTTTTAGCAGAAAACTCTCGGAAAGAAGTGACACAAAGGAAAGATTAAAGGTTACAGATAGCAAGAAAGTAAGCAAGAACTCAAGGTATCAGAAAAAGCGATATCTGGGGAACTCTCTCAAACGAATGATAAAGTGTGTAAAGAAAATGACCAGTTTCCCTATTTATAAGAGACACAAATTCCCCGAGCGAGAAACCCAAGAGTTGCCATTTGAATCCGATAGGACACAAAACGTTTCGGTTCCCTAGAAACGTGTGTTGTAACGGTGGCGTGCGCGAAGTGCCGCTTCATTTCCAACCAGCGTTTTGATTCCGAAACCATCATAACAGTCCACGAATACCGAAATAACACCTCCAGTCCGCCAAAAATGTGCGGAACGTGACTAAAGAACAGAAAATCGGAGGTTAGATTCCTCTCGACTATGCTGCAAACATGTTCCGTCCATCGAGCCCGACAAAGGAAGACCCCGACGGACGGAGGGACTAACTATATTGGTCAAAATCTGACCACCACGACCAGGTTGCCCACAACCTCTTTTTAGCAATCAGGTAGTAGAAGTCAATAGAGTCCACTTCGTTCCTGCTCCAAGATATCCAACACATCGATGAGAGCAATGTCAGCCACAACCAGAATGCACTACTGACCCTAGCGCTCCAGGTCACGATGGGGGTAAGGAGGTTACGACTATATATATAGCCCATAAAGTCTTTCAAAAGGGGGAGCTGGACCACAGAGGAAAAAGAAGGACAAACTCCATTCTTGTATCCTAAGAGAAGAAAAAAGACAATCTGTAATCCTGCTTCCTCATCCATCAATGAGGAAGGCAGTGTCGAATCTTAATAAGATTATTGATGGTTCATTCGTCCCATGGGTGATCATTACTTCCAAAATCTTTCGATCTGGAATTAATTAAGTTTGACTACGATTTACCCCTTCATCTTTGATTGATTTGTCCAAAAAGAGTTTAACATCTTTTGAGTCAAACCAAAATCAAAATTATGTTCAATCACCAAAAGTGAGAACTTTACAAATCCGAGCAATAGAATAAGGCAATAGCTTACCTACTACAAAAATCTATCATTTCTCACAATCAAATAGCAAAATCGAAGAACGCCACAGTAAAGTGTCGACCACGGAGTGAAGTTAGGGTTTTAACTATGCATTTCACTTACTGAGATCATTACTGGTTATAACTATGAATTTCCGGCTACCGGAATGTCTACAGTGATAGATCTCGGAGATCGGAGCAACACTTGCTCAGCTGATCGGAGTTGAAGAGCTTATTGGGCCTTGTGGACTTGTTGCTACCATTTGTGTAGGGAGAAATTCAAAAATAGCCAAATTTACAAGTGGTCGTTCAAAAATAGTCCAGTTTCAAAAGTAATCGAAATTTAGTCACTTTTCTTGTAAAGATAAATCTAAACGAAAATATTGTTCAATATTCGGAAAAATACTCCAGCATAATATACTGATTATATTGGAACTCCAATCTAATATACTAGAGTTCCAGTATAATATACCGGTCCAGTATAATATGCTGGAAGTTCATACACAGGTGCACCGAACTCCAGTATATTATGCTGGATCGGTCTCTGTTGCATCAGGCTATTTTTTATTGACTTGGTAAATGCTGATTATTTTTGAATAACCAATCCGAAAACTGGATAGCTAGGCCGTGCTATTTTTAAATTTGTATGTGTTACCCGAGCACAAAACAAGTGTCTCATCTATGTTTGAAAGGCAAAAGATTTATCGGAAAAGTAAGTATTCTTCCCAAAAGCTTTGTTGATTTATTTCTGTGGCCATTCGTCCTAATTGATACCACCTTCTCTCGTAATGAAATGTATGTATTTCTTTTATTTTTCTGGGTAATAAAATATATATCTATATTGAACAAATATTATATTCACTATCCAATTTTGGCGGTCGTCCCCTTATCCTTTTTTGGAATTGAACTGAAGCCCTCTTGGCGATTTGTTTGACCCAAAATTTTGATCTAGATTTAAGTAATTAGATTTCCTGATAGAATATAGTTAATCTTAGCCAATATTAATATCTAAAACATTATTTAACCGATTTTGTAGCAAAATATCACGAGTACCGTTCAAATAGCAATAAATGTGCGATAGTAAACAATATTCAATGGTCCAAAAACAAAGAGAATAACAGTAAATAGTAATAAATGATATATAATAGCATTTATGTAAATAAATGCAAGTGAAGTAACCGAATAGGGATGAGATTCTTTGATATTCCTCCTGACAATGATAAATGATTGATAAGCCTTTGAATATTCGGATTCCCCTTGGATCGTGAGAGAAAAGTTAAATACAGATCTAAAAAGGTATATTTTGTATGTATGTAATAAAGCAAAAATCTTCACAGAATGTCAATATAATATTCTTTTTACAATAAGTATCCAATCCCCCTGTATAGTTATATATCTTTCTATTTATAAGGGCAAACAGGCCACAAAAATCCTAATAGTAAAGATTGGAGGAATATTCTCTTTAAAGTTTCATTCCTAGAACTAGCCGTTACTATTCTGCTAAAGGGAGTGCCCATCTCCCTCCTCGATGTCTCTTGAGTCCTCACCTTGCCTTATCTTTTGTTGACATCAAATTATCGACACGTGGCAGACTTCAAAAGTTTTTATAGTATTGATTAAGCTAGCCTACAATTAAGACCATTTTTAGCCCATACAGTTAGTCTCTCCGCTTGTTGAGGTCGTCTTTATGAGCAGTTCAATGAGCGGATAACTAGCGATCGTGGTTGTTGTGACAAACAGGCAACATGACTTGTTGTGGACCGTATATTTCAAACTCTTGGTTTTCCCGGGTGGCTTGTTGAAACCATTTCTTCCACGAAAAAGAGTGACATCATGACGTCATTTGTCATGATGACGCATGTTCCCAAAGCGTCGCATCGATTTACATGCGGCTCTTGATTTACTCTGTCGTTTCGATTACTATGTCAATCATAATGAGCCGTTTTGGGTCCCGCACCTTCATCTTTATAAATAGGGATGGCCTTATTAAAATTCAAACTTTTACACTCTCTACATTTATCCTTTGGAATTCTTTCTCCTGCTTCATAAGAATTCGCTACATTTCCGACTTTCTTCTCTATATTCTCCTTAATCTCCATAACTATATCAAACCTTTCATCTAATGCTAGTATCGAGGACCATTTCGTTCCTTTGGCCGTCGTATTTCCCATTCGCGAGGAAGATACTGTTGCCGCCGCTGAGGAGGAGGCTCTCCCTTTTGTGGAGGAGATTATACCTCGGTACCTCGAAGCTAAACCCGACTTCCAAATGCCACTGGAAGTGATGATCAAAAAATTTAGATCAAGGTTTAAACAATTAGATTTTCTAATAGAATAGAGTTAATCTTAACCAATATTAATATTCAAAAAAATTGTTTAACCGATTTCATAGTAAAATGTCACGAGTAACATTGAAGTAGCAATAAATGTGCAATAGTAAACAATATTCAGTGGCCCAAGAACAAAGAGAATATCACTAAATAATAATAAATGATATATAATGACATTTATGTACATAAATGCAAGTGAGTTAACCGAAAAGGGATGAGATTCTTTTATATTCCTCGTGACAATGGTAAATGATTAATGAGCCTTTGAATAATCGGATTCTCCTTGGATCGTGAGAGAAAAGTTAAATACATATCTGAAGAAAAGGTATATTTTATATGTATGTAATAAAGCAAGAATCTTCAGAGAATGTCAATATAATATTTTTTTTACAATGAGTGTCCATTCTCCCTGTATAGTTACATATCTTTTTATTTATAAGGGCACACGTGCCACAAAAATCCTAATAGTACAGACCGGAGGAATATTCTCTTTAAAATTTTATTCCTAGAACTAGCCATTACTATTCTGCTAAAGGGAGTGCCCGTCTCTATCCTCGACCTCGGTTGAGTCCTCGACCTTGCCTTATCTTTAGTTGACATCAAATTTTCGACAAGTGGCGGCCTTCGAGAACTTTCTTACTATACTTGTTCTGTGTCAGCAAAAACATAAGAACTTAAGAAAAAATAAAAAAGAATTCTCCAAAATTTATGTATTCCAATCTTATTGCTCACCTCCTCCAACTACTCTACTCCTTTCCGGAAGAGAAAGGCCCTTAGCGAAAGAGACAAGAAATAAAACTCCTTTATTCTGTATTCGTTGGGATCACGTGTGTATAAATTACAACTTCAAATAATGCATGGAACTGAATTTCATGGCTGGAGTTGAGGACTTAATTACTGTTTGCCATCCGCCACTTTAAGCTTGACTTGGCAACGAGAGCGTTGTCATAGGGCAGCAAGAGTGTTGCCAAGCAAAGGTGCACGAGTAGCACCAAGGCAAAAAGGGAAACGAGCAAGTGATGGCCAAGGCTTTGATGGAGGCGAGGCAGCTTGGCAAGGGCTTGACAATGAGATGCGGGTTGAGGGTGACACTTGATCATGGCAAAGGCATCAAGGCATGAGGCAGTGATGCCAAGGCAAGACAAGAACAAAGTGGCAAAGACAGGCTAAGTGCAACGGAAGGTAGTGCGCGAGGTTGACTTGTCATGACATTGGGGCGCGACAAAAGGGCCATGTGTGTGGGCAATGGCATTGGCAAAATGCGGCTATAATGCACCTGAGTACAAGGCATTGGTGCCTGATTCAAGCCAAGGCACGCACATAGGCAGCAAGATCTAGTTTGACCAAGTCAAGGGCGATTTACAACACATGCTGTGCACATGGGTAGCAGTTGGCTTTTGCTAAAAAGCTGGCAGACGGTATTAGCACGTTTTGCGCCATGATTCCATTATTTTTAGCATGATATACATGATCCTAGTAGTTGGGGGATGTCAACTACACTAGGCTAAAATAGTAGATTGTGTGGGATAAGTGTCTAAGCCTAAGTACGACAAGTGTAAGGCAAAGGGGCTGTCTCATGTGTTATAAATGAGCATCATCCTTATGCCTGTGGAGAGAAGAGAAAAACGTATATGAGTGCATGTTTAAGTCGGTTTTCAAGAGTGAATACATCTAAGGCTAAGAGTAGTCTTGTAAGAAAATTTGAGGGTCAAGAGTGATCTTCTTGTACACGGCATTATACTTCGAGTTTGAGTTTCTTTGTATGCTTGAGTTAAATACGAAGTAGAGAAAAGAGTTTTCTATAATTGTGCCTTGTGTTCTTGTTAATTTTCTATTGCCTTTACTTAATTTTGTTATCTAAAATAAGTCCGAAGACTTACTACGTTGAAGCTGCCTAAAAATATTCTAAGTCCAAAGTTGCTGTAATTTTTGCTAAGTGTTGTGAGAAGGCTGAAGACAAGTGCGGGACTTGGTTGCCGCGCAGGCTGGTTTTGACAGATAAAAATAACTCCCGTGGCAACTGGTATCAAAATGGAGCAGATTTATGATGGAGACGCGACGGGCAGTGGTAGATTTCGTGGTCTTGTTTGAGAACATGACCGTTGGTAACAATGATGTAGGAAAGGCTAACGAAACTGGAGGCATTGGTGGGAAATGTTCCCGAAGATGACGAATTTTAGACTCTCATGACAAGGCTTGCCTACCTTGAGGCAGAATTGGGAAGACTGAGTTAAGAGAATGCAGATCTGAAAAGCGAGACAGTGGTGTTGTAATGTGCTGTGGGCGAGGATGCTCCACAACATGGTGCTAACCATCTCAAGGTAAAAATTTTTGAACCTAAGGCATTTGGTGGTGCAAGGAGTGCACGTGAATTGGAGAATTTTCTTTGGGATATGGAGTAGTACTTTCATGCTATTCGTGTGCAAGACGAGAAGGAGAAAGTAACCTTGACTAACATGTATTTGGGTGAAGATGCTAATTATGGTGGCGCACTCGTGTAGCTGAAGGTGAAAGTTTGGGCAAACCAAAGATTTAGTCGTAAGAGCGGCTTAAAAAGGAATTGAAGGATCAGGTCCTTCCTGGCCATACTTCTTGGATTGCTAGGGATAAACTGAAAAAGTTGAGGCAAACCAGATCAGTGAGAGCATATGTCAAGAGTTCATTTCTTTGATGTTGATTGTTGAGCATCAACAATATATCGGAAGAAGACAAATTGCACAACTTCATGAGCAACAACAGTGGGCACAATTGGAGATGCGTAGGCAGAATATTCAAAACCTCGCAAGTGTTGTGGTTGCGGCTGATACATTGGGTGATTTCACTTGGATGAAGATACTTCTGCTTGAAAGTCCAATGAGGGAAAGAAAGACAAGGCAAAGGTGTAGAAGAAATGTGAAAATAACAATGCTAATACAGATAAAGGGAAGAGAAAGGATGAGGCTGGAACTTTAAAGAGCAAGGAGAAGGGCATCAAATTTAGTGGTTGTTTCATTTGTGATGGGCCACATCGAGCAAGAGACTGCCCGAAGAAGGCAGTGTTAAATGCTATAACTGTTGCGGATGAGAGGGCTGTGTTGGAGGCAATGGCCAGCAACCAACAAGTGGCTGAAGTGAATGCAATTGTGGCTGAAGCGAAGGGAGGCTAATGGGCATTGCTTTTCAACCCCTTAGGACTCATAAATTAAGCTAACTTCGACGAGGACGTCGAGTTTCAAAGGATGTGGGTGGTTTGTTAGCCCTCCGCCACTTTGAGCTTGACCTGGCAATGAGAGCGTTGTCATGGGGGCAGCAAAAGTGTTGTCAAGCTAAGGTGCACGAGTAGCACCAAGGCAAAAAGAGAACAGGCAAGTGATGGCCAAGGCTTTGACGGAGGCGAGACAGCTTGGCAAGAGCTTGACAATGAGATGCGGGCCGAGCTTGATCATGGCAAAACCATCAAGGCATGAGGTAGTGATACCAAGGCAAGGCAAAAACAAAGTGGCGAAGGCAGGCTAAGTGCAACGGAAGGCAGTGCGCGGGGCAGACTTGTCATGAGATTGGGGCGCGACAAAAGGGCCATGTGCGTGGGCAATGGAATGGGAAAAATGCGGCTACAATGCACCTGAGTACAAGGCATTGGCGCCCGATTCAAGCCAAGGCACGCACATGGGCAGCAAGTTTCAGTTTGACCAAGTCAATGGCGGTTACACGGTACATGCTGTGCACATGGGCAGCAATTGATTTTTGCTAAAAAGCTGGTAGATGGTGTTAGCACATTTTTGGGCCATGATTCCTTTAATTTTAGCATGATCTATATGATCCTAGTAGTTGGAATATGTCAACTACACTAGGCTAAAATAGTGAGATGTGTAGGACACGTGTCTAAGCCTAAGTGCGACAAGTGTTAGGCAAAGGGATCGTCTCATGTGTTATAATTGGGCAGCATCCTTATGCTTGTGGAGAGAAGAGAAAAAACCTGTATGAGTGCATGTTTAAGTCTATTTTCAAGAGTGAAAACGTCTAAGGCTAAGAGTAATCTTGTGAGAAAATGTGAGGGTCAAGAGTGATCTTCTTGTACACGGCATTGTACTTCGAGTTTGAGTTTCTTTGTATACTTGAGTTAAATATAAAGTTGGGAAAAGAGTTTTCTGTAATTGTGCCCTTGTGTTCTTGTTAATTTTCTGTTGCCTTTACTTAATTCGTTGTCTAAAATCAGTCCAAAGACTTACTACGTTGAAGCTGCCTAAAAATATTCTAAGTCCAAAGTTATTGTAATTTTGGCTAAGGGTTGTGAAAAGGGTGAAATCAAGTGCGGGACTTGGCTACCGCGCAGGCTGATTTCGGCGGACAGAAATCACGCCCGTGACAATTACCATGGTGTTATTAATTGCAATTGAGTATTTGTAGGATGAGATAATGTTTGGTATGACATATCTGAATTCTGAACTGTTTGAATTGAATCTCAAGTGGACTTGCTGAAGAAAATGGAGGCTTCTCAGAAAATTTTTTCCGACCAAAGTCTGTTAAAGTTGTCTATTATTTAAAGCTTTTTGTAAAGCTATGGATATTGAGATACAAAATTATTAATTATTCTTAATTAATTTATTCTAATAACTTTTTTTTGAATTGAAATTATATTTAATCATTTAATATATCTTTGTTTGAGACATTATTAATAGTAAATAAGATTTTGTTAATTTTAATTTAAACATTTTATTTTTATTGGATCATCATTATAGAAATTGTAAATATTATTTATGAGCAATTTTATGGTAAATCAGAATTATGTAGATTGATATAATGCCAAAAAAATAAAAAAAAAGCACTGAATTCAAATTGGAGAAAAGCAATATGACGTTCAGATGACAAAAATAATCATTTTGATTTTAATCTCAAAAGACTTGCTCTTCAATTTGTGAATCAATCAAATGTAACCAAGCGAAATCATTATTTAAGAAAAGTCGAGATGAAATTAAAAAAAGTAACTCGTGATTAATAGGAAAACTAAATGGATGTGTATGAAGAAAAAATCAAAACCAAGAGGTAAATGCACTAGCTAATTACTAAAAGATAAAAACTTATTATAATTAGCTCACTCATTCAAACTTCAAGCAAATTCAAGAAAAACATAAAATTCAAAACCTTTTATCAATACTATATTTATAAATATATTTTATTATATATAATGATACTTAGAAAGTTTTGGCTTTTTTGAGGCCTCCGAAGTTTTGAAGCGTAAACCAACGGTTTAGTGGCCTTACCATCTAACCGGCCATAGTGGAAGAGAGTGCGGTGGAGGTTCTGATCATGATTAGTTCTAAATAAAAGCAAGAAAAGAGAATTAGAAGGAAAAATAAGAAAAGTAAAAGTAAAAGAAAGCCCAATTGAAAATAAGAGTAATTAGAAAAGAGGTTCTAATTCAAGAGGAAGCTAAAAAGAAAAGAGGATCTAATTAAAAAATGACACATAAACGGTTTAGTTTGCCTTTATTCTTTTGGCTTCTCAAGCGTGATTAGAAGGTGAAAACACTTTAATTTATTTTGTGAAACTAAACTTTTTGAAAACACTTTGAACAGTAATAGCGGGTAAGGGGACAACGAAAAGGTGAAGCGTGTATATGACTTTTTGGAAAAACTAATCTTAAGATCTCCATTTTTCATTTCCTATGTAAATATTCAAATTTATACTAGGATCAATTAAATATTGAAATATATTAAAATCCAAAGACAAAAGACACCTATAAATATTAGCCACCCCATAGTCATCTTCTCCAAAATATTGCATATATCTAGCAGAGTTAGGGAAAGTAGCTAGATATGAGTTCTCCTTGTACGGTTCAGGGTAAGTTTCTCTTCATTATATTTTTCGCCTTGTTTTGCTTCTTATTCTTCTTTCAGTTGTTTCCTCCTTTAGTTAGAACTGCAATTGTTGATGTGAATAGGTAAATCTGCATGGCCAGAGCTTTTGGGACAAAATGTAGACAAAGCAGTGAGTATAATACAGAAAGAGAACCCAAATCTTCACGCTGTCGTGTTAAACATTTCCCAGGATGTTCCAGAGACAGTGGACTGTACTCGTGTTCTGGTTTTCATTAATGACAACAACCAGGTTTCTCTCGTACCTATTGTTCGCTGACAGTAATGCAATCTGATCTCTGCTATGAAGTTTCGACGGAGAGCAGGAAATACTTTATTGCTGCTTAATTAAATTCAGACTAAATTGTTCGAAACTGTATGTCTCTTTCAAGCATATACATAAATCTGCTCATTTGTCCTTGCTATGAACTTATACCCATTGTCTTTATTCGAATGGAATTTCTTTAAATTAAGTGGTTGTCAATTTTAATAATTGGATAGGTCATAGTCTCCTACATCATGTTGCCAACACTTGCATTGTTATTCCACTATTTTTATCATATGTGACAAAATCAACCCATCTTTTTTTCCAATCCGTTCAAGTTCAAATGGGGTTAGGACATGCCCCATTTTTTAAAACTTGATTTAACATGTTAAATTTTAAATTTAGAGTGACTCATCAAACTATTTAACGAAACATAAAAAACCAATTTTGAGATGGCAATTATATAAATTTGAAAATTAACTAATTATTTTAGATAATATACTAGTTTTCACTTCTTCCTTTACAAAAAAATAAGTAAGGAAATTTTGAGTCATATTGGGTGAGTTGGTTATAACATGTTATTTGACCCATGTTAGTAACACCACGTAGCCACTTTTTGCACCCCTCTTGAAACACATTTATTTTTTAATAATTATTTAAACTTTAGCCAGTTTAGGCAAACTTTAAACTGTATCTAGACTTTTGTGTTAAAAGTTTGTTCTGCGCAAAACTTAACGTTAAACCTGAAAGTTTGAAGTTTAAAGAAATAAAGTTCAAATTCAGATCTTCGGGTATGACTTAGGTTCTGCTAAAGGAATTTGAATTGCATTCAAACATCAAGCCTTAATATATAGAACCCAACTTCGACAATTGAATCTTTAGACCGGCAAGTAGAAGTTTGATTCTGAAGTGACTAAACCTTAAAAACTTTGTAAATTTCAATTATTCTTTAAAATATGAATACTTAAAATGGTTATTTGTGTGCTTCACCCTGACCCACATTATTTTGACTAGAGTGAACTTTGGACGGGTTGGATTATTAACCCATTTTTTTTCCGTCCAAACTTGGCTTAACCCACTCATTTGTAACCTCTAATTTTTTTAACACCCGAGGGAAATATTTAACCAAATTAATAGGCAAAAAATTTAACAATAAAAAAAAGCAAAAAGGGATTAAACTAAAAAGCGTTTTATGTTATTATGTAATCATTATTATGAATATTAAACGACATCCAACACTACTTCAGCAAATATTCAAAATACCAAAGCGTAATTAAGTGCAATTTGTAGACAATAAATTGTGTCGAGAAAATAAAATCAAGATAAAAAATATTGCAACAATCATAGTATTTTATTTCGAATATTTGAATGTACAATCTCTATAAATCCTCTGATTCTTCCTTCCAATAGTAAATAAATTCAAGGGCCTTTGAGCTTGATCTTGAATCTATGTTTGTTGCCACGAACGATGATCTTGTTCTTGAGCTTGAGCTTGATTGCTTGAACTTGACCTTGATTTGTTCTTTAATTCGTTCTTGAGCTTGAACTTGATTTGTTCTTCGTTCTTGAGCTTGAATTTGATTGCTTGAAGCTTGAAACTTGTAGAGAAATTTGCGGCCTTTGATCCACGAGCTCTCTCTTGCTTCTTGTTATAACTTCTGATGTCTTTTCTGAGTTATGAAGGCCCCTATTTATAGTTGTGGAAGGGAGGAGTTGTTTTAAGAACAAACTCTTTCCGACCAATCAAATTGAAGTGTGACATGGCCGTATTTGATTGGCCAGAACATGTCACTTACACACGTGTCATTAGCCTTTTAATGTGACTTGGCATGCCTTGTCATTTTGACACGTGGCATGGTCCTATTGGCTCTTCCGCTTGACGTGGCGCGCCACATCATTTGACATGTGACACCAAACTAGGCCTCTAGGAAGATGACATCTTGGACTTAATGAAGTGGACTCATCACTTTAGCCCAATTAAATGGGCTAACCCAATAGATTAAGACTTATTTATTCAATCCATATATATTGAACTTATATAATTAATCTAATAATATTGGCCCATAATATTTATTTGGACTAACATATATTTAAAGTACAGTCCAAACTATTTAATCGAATTTCAATTCAATAAATTTTGCATGCCTACAAATGCCCCTACTTCAAGGCTTATCGATTTTTTGTTAAGACTAAACTTGAAGTACATGTGAGGATCACTCTTCCGTTTTTTTGTACGTAGCTTCACGTGGCATTTCGGTGATATACGTAAATGCTTGCATGCCTCCAATGTTTGATTAGCAATTAGTAGATTATATAATAATTCATTTATGTTATAAAATAAAGACTATAAAGTAAAGACAAATATAGAGAAAAACTGATATATTATTCGAATTCAAACTGATGTACATAATGAACTGTAATCTCTTCTATTTATAGAAGAAAGGAAGCTGCTGTGTAAGCTGCTACTGCAAGCTGCTGTGTAAGCTGCTATTATACCAGATATAGATAATCTTCTACTGAGAGCAATGTTTATCCATAACGGAGTACTAAATGGATAAGCTCATTGTACCCAGTATAGATAATCTTCTACTAGGGGTAATGATTATCCATAACGGAGTATTGAAAGGATAAGCTCATTGTACCCGGTATGGATAATCTTCTACCGGGGATAATGTTTATCCATAATCGGAAGCTTATTTACAACGGAGTACTAAATGAACATCCATAATATAATATATTTATAATACTTCTCCTTGGATGTTCATTAAAAGATAATGTGCCTCATTAAAACCTTACTAGGAAAAACCACGTGGGAAAAAATCCTAGTGAAGGAAAAAGAGTACACATATTTAGTAATACGCATTGCTGGCTGCCTCATTAAAAACCTTATAAGGAAAACCCCATGGGAAAAAATCTTAGTAAGAGAAAAAGAGTGCATCGCGTATTTTACTCCCCCTGATGAAAACCTTGTTTTAAATATTTGAGTCTCCGCATTCCAATCTTGTATACCATCTTCTCAAAAGTTGAAGTTGGCAAAGATTTAGTGAATAAATCTGCTGGATTATCACTTGAACGGATTTGTTGCACATTAATGTCACCACTTTTCTGAAGATCGTGTGTGTAGAATAATTTTGGTAAAATATGCTTTGTTCTATCTCCTTTTATAAATCCTCCCTTCAAGTGGGCTATGCATGCAACATTGTCTTCGTATAAAATTGTGGGTCTTTTTTCACATTCCAAACCACATTTTTCTCGAATAAAATAAATTATTGATCTCAACCATACGCATTCCCTACTTGCTTCATGAATAGCTATTATCTCAGCGTGATTTGAAGAAGTAGCAACAATAGATTGCTTTGTGGAGCGCCATGATATGACAGTACCTCCATATGTAAATACGTACCCGATTTGAGATCGAGCTTTATGGGGATCAGATAAATAACCTGCACCTGCATAACCAAAAACAAACCCATATCAAGAGTTCCCTTTAAATATCGCAATATATGCTTAATCCCGTTCCAATGTCTCCGTGTAGGAGAAGAACTATATCTTGCTAGTAAATTAACAGAAAATGCTATGTCAGGCCTTGTAGCATTAGCAAGATACATTAGTGCACCAATTGCACTGAGATAGGGTACTTCGGGACCAAGGAGTTCCTCGTCCTCTTCTGGAGGTCGGAACAAATCCTTATTCACTTCAAGTGATCGAACAACCATTGGTGTACTCAATGGGTGCGCTTTGTCCATGTAAAAGCGTTTTAAGACCCTTTCTGTATAGGCAGATTGATGGATAAAGATCCCGTCTGCTAAATGTTCAATTTGCAGACCAAGACAAAGTTTTGTCTTTCCAAGATCTTTCATCTCAAATTCTTTCTTAAGATATTCAATTGCCTTTTGGAGCTCTTCTGGAGTTCCAACAAGATTTATGTCATCAACATAAACAGCAAGTATAACAAATTCTGATGCCATTTTCTTTATAAAAATACATGGACAAATAACATCATTTATGTAACCTTCTTTCAGCAAATATTCACTAAGGCGATTATACCACATGCGCCCAGATTGCTTTAAACCGTACAAAGATCTTTGTAATCTGATTGAATACATTTCCTGAGATTTTGCTTCAGGCATTTTAAATCCTTCAGGGATTTTCATATAAATTTCATTATCAAGTGAACCGTACAGATAAGCTGTAACTACATCCATTAGATGTATTTCAAGCTTTTCATGTAGTGCTAAACTGATGAGATATCGAAATGTTATGGCATCCATAACAGGTGAATATGTTTCATCAAAATCGACTCCAGGTCGTTGTGAGAATCCTTGTGCAACAAGGCGAGCTTTGTATCTTTCAACTTCATTTTTATCATTCCTTTTTCGCACAAAAACCCATTTATGACCAACTGGTTTTATACCAGCAGGTGTTTGGACTACTGGTCCAAAGACCTCTCTTTTAGCAAGTGACTTCAATTCCGATTGAATTGCCTCTTGCCATTTTGGCCAATCAGATCTTTGTCGACATTCTTCGACAGATCGAGGTTCAAGATCCTCACTATCTTGCATAATATTAAGTGCAACATTATATGCAAAAATATTATCCACCACTATTTCAGATCGATTTAAATTAATCCCATCACCGATCGAACTTATTAAAAGTTCCTCACTCAAATGAGCTTCGGGTTCATTGATTTCTTCAGGAATCTCAGAACTAATCGGATTTTGGATCTCTTCAGGAGATCCCTTCATAGTATCATTTTGATCATTTGTCAATTTTATTTTTCGTGAATTTCGATCCTTAGAACCCAAAGGCCTACCATGCTTCAGGTGTGCTTTAGGTTCACTAGCTCTCATGCTAGTAGATGGTCCTACTGGGACATCCATTCGAATAAGCACATTCTTTGCTGGGATATGTGACTTAGTTATCCTTTTCAAATCAGTAAATGTGTATGGCATTTGATTTGCTATATTCTGTAAATGGATAATCTTCTGGACCTCCTGATTACATATAGGGGTACGGGGATCAAAGTGAGATAATGATGAAATTTTCCACACAATTTCTCTTTTGATTTCCTTTTTCTCTCCCCCTAATTGTGGGAAATTTGTTTCATCAAACCGACAATCTGCAAATCAAGCAGTAAATAAATATCATGTCAATAGTTCAAGATAGCGAATAATAGAGGGTGATTCAAACCCAACATATATTCATATCCTTCTCTATGGCTCCATCTTACTGCGCTGTGGTGGTGCTACTGGCACATATACAACACATACAAAAATTCATGGATGGGCAATATTTGGTTCATGACCAAAAACTAATTGTGACGGAGAATATTTATTATAATGTGTCGGTCTTAGACGGATAAGTGATGCTGCATGCAAGATAGCATGGCCCCAAACAGTAGTAGACAATTTTGTTTTCATAAGTAGTGGTCTTGCTATCAATTGCAGGCGTTTAATAAATGACTCTGCAAGGCCATTTTGAGTATGAACATAAGCTACAGGATGTTCAACTTTTATCCCAATTGATAGACAATAATCAAAAGCTTGAGATGAGAATTCTCCAGCATTATCAAGGCGAATAGCCTTTATAGGATAATCTGGGAATTGTGCCCTTAATCGAATTATTTGGGCTAATAGCTTTGCAAACGCCAGGTTGCGAGATGATAGTAGGCACACATGAGACCATCTTGAAGATGCATCTATTAGGACCATAAAATATCTAAACAACCCACTTGGTGGGTGAATAGGTCCACATATATCCCCATGTATACGCTCTAAAAAGGCAGGGGATTCAATACCAACCTTCATTGGTGATGGTCTAGTGATCATTTTTCCTTGATAACAAGCATCACAAGAAAATTCGTCATTTGTAAGAATCTTCAAGTTCTTTAATGGATGCCCACTCGAATTTTCAGTAATTCGTCTCATCATTATTGATCCGGGATGGCCCAAACGGCCATGCCAAAGCACAAAAGTATTTGAATCCGTAAACTTCTGGTTTACGATAGAGTGTGCTTCAATTGTACTAATTTTTGAATAGTATAAGCCAGAAGATAAAGTTGGTAACTTTTCTACAATGCATTTCTGGCCAGAAATATTCTTTGTAATACAAAGATATTCCCTGTTCATTTCATCTATTGTCTCTACATGATACCCATTTCGGCGGATATCTATAAAACTCAACAAGTTTCTTCGGGACTTGGAGGAGAACAATGCATTGTCTATAATAAGTTTTGTTCCCTTAGACAGAAATATTATGGCTCTTCCGGAGCCTTCAATCAAACTTATATTACCAGAAATTGTTGAAACATTTGCTTTTTCCTTATGCAAATAAGAAAAGTATTTCTGATCGTTGAATATGGCATGAGTTGTTCCACTATCAATAACACAAATATCTTCATGATTTGTCTTTGATCCAAACATAATTTGAGGGTTATCCATATTCTTCAAAATAACATAAATAAAATATATTATAGTAAACATCATTATCAAAGCATAACTTTTATTTATGTACAACAATTACATAACCATACTATCTATTACAAACAACAAAAATTAAAATATTTACATTTCTACAGATTCACTACCAATTACATGACTTGTTTCTCCTTCTGGGAGTGCAAAGTAATCAGTTACATCCAAATGCATGAAGTCTAAATTATCTTTAGAAATAAAATTTGCTTCAACATTTTTCTCTGTCTTCTTCAGGGAGGCTTGATAAAGCGCAACCAGGTGCTTTGGCGTACGACAGGTACGTGACCAATGCCCTTTTCCTCCGCATCTATAGCATGCATTTTCTGCATTTGGTGCTTGTACCGCTTCATGCTTCTGTTCCTTCCTTTTCCACTGCTGGTGGTGAGGAGGCTTCTTTGGTGCATTATTATTATCATGATTGGAGTTTCTTCCCCGACCACAACTATGACCATGATTGGGGCCACAACCTCTTCCACATTTAGCTTGGTGGAAGTTCGTCTCTTTCGCTTCAGGGAATGGACAAGAACTGGTAGGTCGGCTTTCATGGTTTTTCATTAATAGCCCATTATGTTGCTCGGCTATAAGAAGATGTGAGATAAGTTCAGAATACTTTTTAAATCTCATCTCTCGATATTGCTGTTGCAGGAGCATATTCGAGGTATGAAAAGTGGTGAAAGTTTTCTCCAACATATCATGATCAGTAGTATTATCACCACATAATTTCAATTGGGAAATAGTTCTGAACATAGCAGAATTATACTCACTGATAGATTTAAAATTTTGTAGCCTTAGATGAGTCCAATCATAACGTGCCCATGGAAGAACGACCTTCTTTAGGTGGTCATATCTATCTTTCAAATTATTCCACAGTATGACTGGATCTTTAATAGTATTCCATTTTCAGGCCCTCATCAAGGTGATGGCGTAGGAATATCATTGCTTTGGCACGATCTTGGTTTGATGCCTGATTTTTATCCTTGATGGTGTCTGCCAGACCCATCACATCAAGATGAATTTCAGCATCAAACACCCAAGACATGTAGCTTTTGCCCGATATATCCAGGGCTACAAATTCAAGTTTAGAAAGATTTGACATTATTTAGGAAAAGAAAGTTCGTACCTCTAATACTTTCAAAGTATTTGCTCGTGATGACAGAGTCTCGTGCTGATAACGTGTTATAAAATAAAGACTGTAAAGTAAAGACAAGTATAGAGAGAAACTGATATATTATTCGAATTCAAACTGATGTACATAATGAACTGTAATCTCTTCTATTTATAGAAGAAAGGAAGCTTCTGTGTAAGCTGCTACTGCAAGCTGCTGTGTAAGCTGCTGTTATACCAGATATGGATAATCTTCTACTGAGAGCAATGTTTATCCATAACGGAGTACTGAATGGATAAGCTCATGTACCCAATACTGATAATCTTCTACTAGGGGTAATGATTATCCATAACGGAGTATTGAAAGGATAAGCTCATTGTACCCGGTATGGATAATCTTCTATCGGGGATAATGTTTATTCATAACCGGGTACCGAAGTAATAAGCTTCTTCAGGAAGCTTATTTCTAATAGAGTACTAAATAGATAAACATATTTACGGTGGAGTCCCATATAGATGAAGAAGCTTATTTACAATGGAGTACTAAATGAACATCCATAATAAAATATATTTATAACAATTTATGAATACTTAGCATGTTGCATTACGTTACTTCCTTGTCTTCCAATTGGAAAAGGATATGGTATCCTTTCTTTAAGGAAATAACCTCCCTATTAGATTCTCACGTGAACCAACATCCCTATTTTAAGGATATTGTGGGCATTTCTTGAATCCATCAGAAGACAAAAATCATGGCTTTATCCGAATATCCAATTCTTCTAAAGCCTTTCTTTTCGTACGTCTCTAATTTAAATTCAAATTAGAATCTTTTTGGTTTATCACTTCTAACAATATGGTGCACTCAGACATCTTTCCTCTTGCACTAGGACTCACTTTCCTACTTTTCTAATTCAAGTAGACCTCAAAGACCTTAAATTCACATCCCTTACCACATCCGGCATTATTTTGTCGCACTTCCGCATGTAGTCGAATCTTTCTAGGAGACCAGTTGTATTATTTACCTCCCACCCACACCGGTATTATTCTTTCCACAGCCACCTTTTGACATCTATAAATACCATACATTCTTTATTGTATTAGCATCACTTTCAGCGTTTGCAAACCACTTTGAGTCTACTTTTAACGATTTAAAAGTATTGACGCGAATATAATTTCTTCTTTTTTTCTTGTGCTTTTCATCTTTTGTCATTTTTTTGTAGGTCAAGAAAGATGTGTTCTTGTTTAACGAGATGATCCATGCATGCAGAAAAGTGTTTTAAGGTGTGAAGGGATGAGTACTCATTTCGGCCAGAATATCGGAGAGATTACTCTCATGGCCCGACTACCGGAAAGATTACTCTTAATGTGGCCCGACTACCGGAGAGATTACTCTCAATGTAGCTCGACTACCAGAGAGATTACTCTCAATGTGGTTCGACTACCGGAGAGATTACTCTCAAAATGACCCTACTACCGGAGAGATTACTCTTAATGTGGCCCGACTACCAGAGAGATTACTCTCAATGTGGCTCGACTATCGGGGAAATTACTCTAAATATTTCAACTTGAAGAGTGACGAACGTGAAGACTTCAACTTGAAGACCGACGGACTTGAAGATTTAAACTTGGAGACTTCGAGGGCTTAAATATTTCAGCTTCTCTTTTGCTTTACATTGCCCGACTTTTATCTTAGTCGCATAATTTTTAGCTTTACGCGCTTGTAACAAAAAATTCATATTTTGTCATGGGAGAATCCAAATAATGAATCGTTTGATTTCTCAAAAATTAGACTTCAATATCTAAAATATATCCAAAATTTAGAATCAAACACTTTCAGAATTGCCCCAGATAATATTTTGAAACTAACTTTAGATTCCACCACGTTGAAATTTTCAGATTTGTGCAGTCTCAACAAAAAAAATCATATCTTGGTGTAGAAAAGTCAAAATTACGAACCGTTTGATTTTTTGAAAACGTAACTTGCAAATCTATAATATATCCAAAATACAAAATTTAATGCCTTAAGGATAGTTTCAGATAATAGTCCGGATTCAATAATAAGTCCTGTCGCGGCGACGGTTTCAGATTTGCATGACTTCGCCAAAACTTTTGTATCTTGTTGCAGGAACGTCGAAATCACAAACCGTTTGATCTACTGGGAAATTTAAATTCCAAATCTATAATATATCCAAAATTCAAGATTAATGCCTTAAGGATACATTCAGATAATATTTCGAAGTCAATACTAAATTCTGACACACTGACGATTTCAGATTTGTACGACTTTGCCAAAAGTTTTGTATCTTGAAGTAGGGACATCGAAATTACGAACCACTTGATTTATTGGAAACTAAACTTCAAGATCTAAAATATATCCAACATGTAAAATTTAATGCCTTAAGGATAGTTTCAAATAATAGTTCGAATTTGACTTCGGTTTTTGATATGCCGACAGTTCCAAATTAGCGCGACTTCACCAAAATTTTTGTATCTTGGTGTGGAAGCCTCGAGATTATAAGACCTTTTTAATTGTCAGAAATTGAAATTCAAGAGCTTCATTCTCACCAAATATCTTGGGTTCAAGTCTCATTGAATGTGAAACGTCGTGAAGGTACACCAAAGACTTGAAGGTTTGACGAACATGAAGGCATAGAGAATCCCCAGACTTCAATGCAAATGCTTGGCAGCCTCCTAAAATATATTAATCATTTTATTGAATAAACCAATTTACCTTAACGACTGCCCCTTTAAATCAAATGGGATCCAAAGTTTAACAAAAAAATGACATCTCAGCTTGATTTTCAAGTGCTGATTGAATGAATGAGACTCAATCGTACTTCATTCGGACAACGATTGGGGATTATGTATCTTTTGAACTTATGCGACTGAACTTAGAATGAAACTCTAAGCTGCCTACGTACCTCGGTGGAGAGGATCAAGTCATACCGCAGTTCAGAATAGGTAATCTTTTTTATTTTCTTATTTTTAATTTTTATATGTCCTAATTTCTGCCTAGGTCGCCTCTTTCAAGGTTTTCAACCTAGCGGACTTTTTTTTTGGGCCGCACACAGTTTATACTCTTGCAGGCCAGGATTATAGGAACATACAGTTTAGGCTCATGCGTCAAGGAGCGTAGCTATTTGCAATTTAAGCTCGTATTTTGAGGAGCTTTGCAACCTGAAGATTTTGCTCAAATTTGAAGAGCTTCATGACATGCAGTTTAGGCTCGTGCATCCAGGAGCATAATAATTTGAGGATTTAGCTTATGTTTCGAAATGCTTCACAACTTGAAGACTTGCTCAATTTTGAAGAGCTTTGCAACTTTTCTCGACTTTGAAGAGTTATTCGACTTAAGTCTTTGATTGAATTTGAGAAGTTTTGCAACTTGAACACTTTATTTGAATTTGAAGAGCTTTACGTCTTGAAATTTGGCTCGATTTTAAAAAGCTTTGCAACTTGAAGTCCTTGCTCGACTTTGAAGAGCTTTCGACTTGAGTCTTTGCTCGAATTTGAAGAACTTTGCAACTTGGACACTTTGCTCAAATTTGAAGAGCTTCACGTCTTAAAGATTTAGTTCAAAATTAAGAAGCTTCGGTACATACAATATATGCTCATGTGCTAAGAAGCATTATAACTTGTAGTTTAGGCTCATGTGTTGATGAGCGTTATAACTTGTAGTTTAGGCTCATGCGTTGAGGAGAATTATAACTTGCAGTTTAGGCTCATGCATTAAGGAGCATAGCAACATGCATGGACTCTTCAGTTTCATCTTTGGATGAATACTTGTCCCTATTCTGAGCATCGTCTGCTTCTATTTCATCATGAGGCTCAAAGCCAGGAAACCTTTGATCTCCACTTGTAGCCATACTCAATTCCATATCATGTGCACGAATTGCTAGTTCTTCAAATATTTTGGGCTTTATGCCTTGTAAGATATAGCGAAGACTCCAATGCATGCATTGAATGCACATTTCGATGCCAGAATTTTTGCTAAGGCGATCTTTGCAGTTGAGGCTTAAGATCCTCCAGCGGTTGATGAAGTCAATAACTGGCTAATCATTTCCTTGATGAGTTTTTGTAAGTTCAATCATGCTTACGATGCGCCTTGTGCTATAGAAATGATTGAGAAACTCTTGCTCCAACTGCTCTCAACTATTGATAGAACCAGGTTCGAGATATGTGTACCAATCGAATGCATTACCTTTGAGAGAACGAACAAACTATTTGACAAAATGATCACCATAAGTCCCAGCATTGTTGCATGTCTCGATGAAATGCGCCACATGTTGCGGGGATTTCCTTTTCCATTAAGTTGTTGAATCTTTGGAGGTTGATATCTAGTAGGCATCTTCAAGTCATCACTCCGTCGTGTGTATGACTTTGCATATGTGAGGGAAGATTTAATCGGATGATCAATTTTATCTTCAATTATCCCTGTGATGAAGTCCTTCAATTGATCAACATGAATTAGACCTTCTGATGAAACTTGGATCTCTTTGACCACGATCATTTGCCTCGTAGCGGATTCTCCCCCTACTTTATCTTCAAAAAGCTCCACAAGTGCTTGAATTGATTTTGCTTCTACTAAGCTCTCGATCTCACTTGCTAACTTTTCGAGGCGAATATCTCGATCCTCCATATACTTGGTCAACTTCTCAAGTACTTTGGTCAAATTTGCAAGTTGTTCTTCTACAGTAGAAGCTTCAATAACCATTGCTTGCATGATCGCCATTGAGGATGAAGAATAATATGGATCATTGTTGGAATAGAGCTTAGAGGTCGCACGAGGAGATCCAACGCTCAAGTCAACTTCATTGGCTTGCATGAAAGGTCTCTTGGACTTAGATAAACTAAGTTGAGCAAGAACCTCTTCGATCTTTTCGGCGATATCGTTCCCTTTTTGGGTCGCGCTTGTAGAGGATCTTGTTCCTTTTGCGGATGAAGATCCGACAATATGGCTTGATAAAGATGACACTTGAAGTGTTTGTTGTCCTAAAGAGCTTACTTTGCTCCTTGTGATTGGCCCAAAACTTCCAAAGGTAATATTGAGGATGTTTCCACGTCAGCATAGAGCTTGGAATTAGCAGGTTTAGTGAAAGTTTATCTGGAATTGATTTTCTTTGAAGCCATTTCGATGTTCTAGAACTTCGGTAATTGAAAATTTGAGATGAGAGGTAGAGATTGTCCCACTGGGCATGCCGGAATTTGTAGACAATAAATTGCGTCGAGAAAATAAAATCAAGATCGAAAATATTGCAACAATCGCAATATTTTATTTCGAATATTTGAGTGTACAATCTTTATGAATCCCCTGATTCTTCCTTTCAATAGTAAATAAATTCAAGGGCCTTTGAGCTTAATCTTGAATCTATGTTTGTTGCCACGGATGATGATCTTATTCTTGAGCTTGAGCTTGATTGCTTGAACTTGACCTTGATTTGTTCTTCGTTTTTAGCTTGAGTTTAATTGCTTGAAGCTTAAAACTTGTAGAGAAATTTGCGGCCTTTGATCCACGAGCTCTCTCTTTCTTCTTGTTATAACTTCTGGTGTCTTTTCTGAGTTATGAAGACCCCTATTTATAGTTGTGGAAGAGAAGAGTTGTGATAAGAACAAACTCTTTCCGACCAATCAAATTGCAGTGTGACATGGCCGCATTTGATTGGCCAGAACATGTCACTTGCACACGTGGCGCGATTTCATTGGCCTTTTAGGGTGACTTGGCATTCCTTGTCATTTTGACACGTGGCATGGTCCTATTGGCTCTTCCGCTTGACTTGGCGCGCCACGTCATTTGACACGTGACACCAAACTGGGCCTCTAGGAAGATGACATCTTGGGCTTAATGAAGTGGGCTCATCACTTTAACCCAATTAAATGGGCTAGCCCAATGGATTAAGACTTATTTATTTAATTTATATATATTGGACTTATATAATTAATCTAATCATATTGGCACATAATATTTATTTGGACTAACATATATTTAAAGTACAGTCCAAAATATTTAATTGAATTTCAATTCAATAAATTTTGCATGCCTACACAAATAATAGAGCATTTTCATCCCTCTAATTTGCCAAGCGTGAAGCGGCATGACGGCGAATTTCATGTTCCCATTCTTGCAAATTGCAATGAATGCCACGAACTCAAACCCTTCTCCAGGGCATTGGGTAAATTTATCCTTTTTTCACCTTATCCAAACATAGACTCCAATTGTAAATTTAGTGTCCTAAAAATGGAAATGTTCATCTCCCAAACAAGAAAGTATTGTTTAAGATTAAAAAGAAAAGAACAAAAAAAAATTCAAAGGTCTGCACTTCCATTGTCGTTTTAGGAACGGAGTTTCTATATTTTAATTTCGTATAACAATCTTTCCAAATATATATATGACGTTTACAGTAAAAAATGATATTTCTGTAAACAACGATTTACATTTTCAACAATAATATTAGGTTTGTCCGGTGAAGTGCCACATGCGATACAACACGTCAAATTTATTTCATTCCTTCATTTATAAATTCCTGCCGCGAATTCAAGATAATGTACACTAATAAAAAGGTTTAAACTCAAATATTTATAGACGTTTAATGAATTTCTTAACATATATATAAAATTTGGATAAAAACTTCGGAATTCATGTGAAATCTAGATCTTCCACTGCATATATGTAACAATAATAACTCTATCAAACGCTTCGGCCAACATTACCAATCTTAGAAAAAAGAAGCAATATCTGTGATTTAATTGTGGGAAGTAGTATTAACGTTATCAGTATCTTTTTTTAAAAAGTCAGTCACTCAAATTCCAAGCTCAAACATATGGGACACCTTGTCAAACATATTATCGCTACAGATATATCTCATCATAGCGCCTCTTTAATCATAACTCAATCACAATGAAACTAAAAATGAAATTCCAAAATCTACTAAGTGTAACACTCGTTATTTCGTTCCAAATGAAACTACGGTATTTCAGTATTTGGTCGGCATTCTCCTACAAGTTTCAATTGCAAGAGCCTGAAAGATGTCATCGTCAACTTAGTAAGGCCAACGTTTGAGGGGCATCACAACAAACTTCATTGTCCCATTGTTGCAATGAATTCCCTCATGCTCTCCACAGGCAAAATAATAAGGCTGCATTTTCTTCAGCACGAACTCGAATCCTTCACCTGCACCCTGGTTCGGATTTGCTATCCTCTTAGCCCTTCTGAAATCGCACTTGACGAAGCTCCAGTAGTTTGGTAATAAGTATACACTGTGTGGAAATCCACCATTTGGGTTTGGTGAATCATACTTGAAAACTGCATATTGCAAGGTACAGACGAATTCAGAATTTTAAATTGAGCGATGAGTATGATCACTATTACTTTGTTATAGATGACGTTAATTTAGAACAAAAATCATGTGCATACCTATATAAATGCGAGTTCTGTTTATATATACTGACAATCTAAAATAATTTTGCCTCTATCGTGTCACCTAAATAATGTGTTAAAAATGTGAAAATAGACATTTTAGTTTTAAATTAAAGAATGTACCTAATGTGTCATTGACAAAGAAAGGGCCACTCTTGCTAGCCCAATCCATGTAGTCGAAGCCATAATGCCAATTTTCGGAACCACCAACGATGAATTTATTTGAGGTTTGAGTAGCATTTGGGTGATTATTACCAGAGGGGCAATTTGTATTATTCCAGCTTCCCGGGCCCCAAGTGTAGTTAAAGTTGGCCAAACAAATGCCAAACATGAAATAGAACACTACAAGTAAAAAAAATGCTTCTGCATTTGCCAAAGCCATTTTTTCAAGAATAATTATTTTGCTGACGCTGTTTTGATTGCCAAATCAGAGAAGAGAAATGGAATTGATGGTGTTGATGAGAGAGCCAAATGGGCTATATATAGGAAGGCAAATACAAATTGTGACTAATTAGGAAATGAGAGAGCCGAAAATGAGTCAAAATTTTCTTGAAGTTGGTTGGTGAGACAGGAAAATTAGTGCAAAAAGTGCTTCGTTGTCTTTTTAATATTCTCTTTTTCTAAGTTTGACTCGGTAAATGTAATTAACGGAGTATATCTGCAGTCAACAACCGAAAAGCCATTTTTGCAAATGAACTCTATAGAATTTCAAAATGGCTACTGACCTAAATCGAGTTTCTTAGACCCTTTGAACTAATTAACACATTTGCTAGTCGCTTCTACACTTTAGATATATATTTCAAGGGTTCATATATTTCTGTATTAAACTTGTTTTATCGGTTTCGTGCAGATAACCTAGCTAGTTTTCGTATTTGGAGATTCGTACTTTTTTTGTTGAGGTTTGCACATTAAGTTTCGAGTTTCTCTCAGGCAGTAGCGAATTAATTCATGATCCTTTATATGGTCAATACAAGACTGGAAATTAGAACACATTGATTATGCTCGTTCAAGGCATCTTCAGTAACACTAACACATCAATGTAACACAAACATTAAGAAGATATTTAGTTAGCGTTTAGCCATAAATTCCCAAATTTGTTTTGAAAAATTTGATTTGGGTGAAGTTTGGTTTGAAGATGAAAATGTGTTTGGACATCAGTTTTCAAAACATATATCACCTTTTTAAAAAAAACACGAAACATATCTTATACCCTCAAGTTCTAAAAACTATCAAAATACCCAACAATACCTTCATCAAACCATAGTCCTGAACATAAATAAATTTGGTACAAAATTATCATTTTTATAATGAACTACATAATACACTATCAGATGACCGAGAAGACGAAGCAGCATTGTTACAAAATAATAAATAGTGAGCTCTTTTATAAAATACAAAAGTTTGGGACAATTTTAAAATGTGTAATAGTAATATTTTGGGCCAAAAGCTGGTTTTGGGATTTGGATTTTGGGAATTTGCTAAAATACAGATAAAATTTATGAACAAACATGTATTTGCCAAAAAAACCAAATATATTTTAGCAAAATCTATGACCAAACGGTAACTATTCCACATGCATTGCAACTTTTGGGCCAAATGGAGTTCACAGCTAGGTCACTCGGCGAGCTTCTTGCCATCCGTAATTGAAGCGGAGGGTTCGAACTTTATCAGTTTCAGTAGCATAGCATCTTCTTTCCATCTCCTCCCTAATGTAATAAAGAAAATTTTAAAAAGTTCATTAATTAGGTTAAATTCTAGATTGATTCATCTACTTATTTTCTTTCTAATTTTATATGGAATAATCTCATTTTACCTATTTGATGTCGAAGTCTTCTATAACAAGTTGCAAGCCCTTTGAAAGTCAAAATATCCATCATTTTGGTGCGATAGTAGCAGTCAACTAGATTACTTTTGGAAGTAAATACAGAGAAGTCAGCTGGGAAAGTGGACATAAAAAGGGATTTAATCTTTATGGACGGTGGATTGATGTAATAATGACATCTTTTTTGGGTAAAGAAAGTTTCTACTTCCTCTATTCCACTTTAATTGATTCTTTTAGCTTCTTTTTTTTGTGTCCCATAATATTTAAATTTTTCATATATCAAGAAGGAATTAATTTCTTTTTTTCAAAGTTGCCCTTAAAGTAAAAAACATAAGAGTATTTACTATATTTCCACTGAACTAAATAACGTTAATATAGTCAATTTTATTGTTAGTTAATGCTAAAAGATAAAACTTTTAATATATGTGAAAATAACCAACAAAATCAATTAACTAGACAGAAGGAGTATTAACAAAAACTGTAAAGTTACAAAGCCAACTAAACGCTGATCATCTACTATCATATCAATATACTAGACCAAACTAGTTACAAAAGTAACCTAATGTATACGGGTAAAACCGAGCCCGCTGCATGACCCGACTTCCCGGTGAGTCAAGCGGAGCGGGAAGATGACCGTAACGTATCGGGGTCATATCCTCGAGGTTCGATTTAAGGGTTGAGACTTTGGAGAGCATCAACGAGCAGTTGTACACGGCTAACAAATGACCGTGATATCCGTACCCAACCAGATATCACGACGTGAATCTCGGCTCGTATCAGCGGAAAATCAGTGATCGTCGAAACAGAAGATTTTTACCCTTTTTTAGAATTTTACTTACGGTAAAATTCTCCTACTATATAAAGGGAGAGCTCACTATTCATAGACACATTGTAACACGCATTTCAAAGCAATATACGCTTATTTTCTCTATTATTCAAAGTTCTTACTTTTATTCATCACTTCTTCATCCATGTGAGCCCAGGATCGAAGGCAGGAATTTCATTACACTATTACTGAGTCCGGGGTCACTCCCCTTGACTGGTTTGACAATTTATTACGTCCTTTATCTGTTTAATCTAGCGCTATTTATCGTTTGTAATGAATTAATCCGCATATCTTAAAACCATATATAAATTCAATTGTTATCCGTTTTTTAGGGTAAATAGTTTGGCGCCCACCGTGAGGCTAAGGATAATACTGGCAATTTAATATAAATTTTCATAACACACTCTATTTTATACTTGTTCTTTAAGCTCCTAATTTCAGGTCAAATTAAAAATGTCAAACTCCCAATCTGCCCATTTGAACGTTGATGCTGAATCCGACCACCATGGTGAGAACAACAATGTGGTGCCCAACAACGAGGTGCCCCATGTTGACCTCAACTAAGTTCCAGTCATGAATCCGATTGATGCTAACTCACTTGTGGCTAGCGAAGCAAGCTTGCCGATCGACCCCGAAAACAGCATTAGCGGCGGAGCCCGATCGGTAGCCCGGAGTAAAAACAACGGCCAAGGTGATGGGATCAACTTGGGGGTAATCTTCGAAATGTTACAGGCTCAACAGGTAGCAATAAACCGGTTGCAGAACTAAAGCACGCCCCCAGTAGAGTTGAGTCCGAGCCATCCCGGGAAAACACTCGCAGAAATAAACCGATCACAAAAACAACGAGCCAAGATGAACTCGGAACCAACCCCAAGATAATAAAGATGCTCGAGGAACTGACAAAATGGGTGGAATCGGGAGAAAACGAAGCCAACGACAAAAAAATGGAGAATTATAACTCTAGGATTGATCAAATCTCAGGAGCACCACCAATACTGAAGGGCCTAGATTCCAAGAAATTTGTCCAAAAGCCTTTCCCTCCGAGCGGGGCTCCGAACCCGATTCCAAAGCAATTCCGTATGCCTGAAATTCTGAAGTATAACAGGACAACTAATCCAAATAAGCATATGACCTCCTACACGTGCACCATCAAGGGGAATGACTTGGAAGATGATGAAATTGAATCCGTTCTGCTGAAAAGTTTTGGAGAAACATTGTCAAATGGAGCTATGACATGGTATCACAACTTACCCCCTAATTCCATTGACTCATTTTCTATGCTTGCAGATGCCTTTGTAAAAGCGTACGCCAGGGCCATCAAGGTCAAGACTAGGAATTCAGACCTTTTCAAAGTAAAACAAAGAGATAACGAGATGCTCGGGGAATTCGAGTCGAGATTTCAAATGGAACGGATGGATCTGCTTCGGTCGCGAACGATTGGACCGTTCAGGCATTCACCCAAGGACTCAACCCCTCAAAACTGTCATGCCCTAAACTATGTGACCGGCACCCGATATTCTACCCGACCTGAGTGAACCATCCTATAGATTAATACACATCTATATGCTTAATAGGAGGACGCGAAAGGCTCTTCAATTTCAATCATTTTAAGATATACACAAAACGTGAATAATGTCTTTAAGTAAATATTTTCCTTTGAAGGTAAAGCTTCATAAAGATAAAAGAAAATTTTGTTCATGCACGCCATGTAAGTAACCATAGGATTACAACCCAAAATTAATACTATTATTGTCTATGGAATCTCTATGACACGAACAGTAGTCAGCCAAGGCATAACCCGGTGGCTCAAAAGAATATTAATATAATAAAGTCCTCCAAATATACAAGCGTGGAGTCTCACCAAATAACGTCAACAAGAAATGTAGAGCTGCCCTATCCACACGGTCCAAGTTGCTCAGGTCCAGTCCCTGAAAATAGAAAATGAAAATGTGGCCGAAAGGCCTAAGCTCCACATGTCTAGTACAAATCATGAACCGTTCCCCAAAAAGAAAATAGGACGATATTTAAGAAGACATAAGATAAGCAATAATAAGTGATATCAAGAAAGAAGTATTCATATCAATTAACAATTTAAAAAGTACAATAAAATAATATGGTAAAACATATTTCAAAGTCTTCCTTTATCATTGATCTTTGCAAAATCATGTTAGATTTTTCATTTACCGGGAGCACTATACCATCACCGACACGAAAGAAGGTCAACTAGGTTATGTACCTAGCGGAAAGTATTATATACCCAACTTGCTCAGGTCATCTCATCGTTGTGCCGCACGAATCGACTCAGCGATGCTAATAAAGTAGCACAATAGTACCCCTAATGGGAAGTACTCTACTGTAGTCCCCAACCGTAAGGTAGGTTCTACGCCTACACCGGCACATGTAATTTCATGACCTAATGAGGAAAAATGTCCAAGGTCAATCTCAGTGAATTTAAGTAACTCCCAAAACCTTTACATTTATCAATGATGATATTTATAGCCAAATCAACTATTTGAGAATAGCTATATCCAAGATATTTTACAACTCATGTATTTTCATTTCAAAATACTACAAGTGCTTTCCTTATTTATTTAGTTTTTTTTCTTTAATTAAGATACAACATTTCAGGAAAATAATATTGATATCACTTAAATCTTTTATGATGTAAGAATGGTAAAATCCCAACTCGCTTGTCCCCACAAGCTAGGACTCGCATTTTGAAACTCAGTTTAATCGTGTTTCGATATGAGTTTGGAGAAAAATTCTGAGGGTAGTAAGTTTCAACGTACCTTAAATTGCTTCCAACCTTAACACAAATGATCCAATAACGCCAATGAATCACGATCTACATATACGAACTCACATAATTCAAGAACAAATCACAATGATACCTACTAAACCAACTAAGTGTCTAACGCTTAAATCTAATCTTGTAAGTTTAACAAAAATCCTCATTTGATTATTTTAATGATAATCTTTGAATTTTAACTCCAACTTATTCATTAAACTTGTTATGGAATCTAGCCATTCCACTATAAACTCAAAATAACATCGTTCAAACAACACCCATCACTATTTATTATTCCTACCAATCAACTCAAATATAATGTAATATATTGATCGCATGATCGGTGTGACGAATGGCCACGTGATACTCATCTTTCTCAATGACTATTTCGGGTACATCCAAATCCGGATAGACCCGGATGATCAGGAAAAAACTTCCTTCATCACTAAATACGGTACCTATTGTTATAATGTAATACCATTCAGAATAAAAAATGCCGGCGCCACTTACCAATGCCTTGTAAATCAGATGTTCGAAGAATAAATAAGAAAATCAATGGAGGATTACATTGACGACATGTTAGTTAAGTCCCTGCAAGCAGATGACCATTTGGAACATTTGCAGGAAACCTTCAACATACTGAAGAAAGACACTATGAATCCGAACCCGAAGAAATATGCATTCGGGGTCGGATCCGTGAAGTTCCTTGGATTCATGGTATCCAACCGGGGAATCGAGATCAATCCCGACAAGATCAAAGTTATAGAAGACATCACCATTATGGACAATGTCAAAGCCGTTCAAAGGCTAACCGAGCACATAACCGCTCTGGGTTAGTTCATTTCAAGGTCCTTCGATAAGAGCCATCGGTTCTTCTCATTATTGAAGAAGAAGAATAATTTCTCGTAGACCCCGGAGTGCAAACAAGCTTTGGAAGAACTCAAACGGTACCTTTTGAGTCCACCTTTGCTTCATACTCCGAAGGCAAACAAGCAGTTGTACCTGAACTAAGCGGTATCCGAGATAGCGATAAGTGGAGTCTTAGTCTAAGAAGAAGAAGGTACACAATTTCCTTTATATTATGTTAGCACGACTCTAGGCGAGGATGAAATAAGGTATCCTCACCCGGAGAAATTGGCGCTCACTTTGCTAAGCGCCTCCAGGAAGTTAAAGCCATATTTTTAAAGCCATCCCATATGTGTCATAACTACTTACCCATTGAGAAATATAATGCACAAACCAAAGCTCTCGAGACAATTGGCCAAATGGGCCATGGAAATTAGCGGGTACAATATCGAATATCGACCCTGAACCGCCATCAAATCTCAAATTTTGGCAGACTTCGTGCCTAACTTCATGCTGACCCTAATACCCAAAGTTTAAAGGGAATTGTTGTTGAACTCGGGGACTCCCTTGGGGATATGGACCCTCTTTACGGATGGTGTTTCGAATGTAAAAGGGTACAGACTTGGTATTTTGTTGAAGCCACCCATGGGTAACGTAGCTCGACAATCTATTAGAACTATGAAATTGACTAACAATGAGGCTGAGTATGAGGCTATGATTGTAGGTCTCGAATTTGCTAAAGCTTGGGGGTCGAAGTGATCGAAGCCAAATGCTATTCCCTTCTTGTGGTAAATCAAGTCAATGGGACATTCGAAGTGAAAGAGGAACGAATTCGAAGGTACTTGGATAAACTACAGGTAACCCTACATTGGTTCAAGGAATGGACACTACAACACGTGCCCCAGGATCAAAATAGTGAAGATGATGCTCTAGCTAACTTGAGGTCGTCGATTGATGACGATGTATTCAGTTCGGGGATAGTCGTACAACTCATGGAATCTGTAGTGGAAGAAGGCCATGGTGAGATAAACTCGACAAGTTTAACCTGGGACTGGAGAAACAAACATGTAGATTATATGAAGAACACGGAGCTGCCCTCGGAACCCAAAGAATCGAGAGCTCTTCGCACGGACCCTGTTTAGAAGAACGTTCAACAGCCCACTCGTCATATGTTTGGTGTAAGCACGTGATTTTTGACCCTCCCCGAGAGTTTTCACATTTTTAGCGTGAATATGTGAAATTGGGTCTAATATAGCCATTTTAACTATTTTTACTTTATTTCGTTGCAAAAAGAAAAAAATCACAAAAAATACATATATAAATTTTAGTTTATGCATTTCTCATAAACGTGGAAAAATACAAAAAAATTGTACTTTATTTTGGTACTTTATATAAATTCAAAAATTACTAAAATATATAGTTCTATTAATGTTTGCAGTCATTATAATTTTGAAAAATACAAAAATATGTACTTTATTTTGGTACTTTATATAAATTCGAAAATTACAAAAAATATATATAATTCTATTAATGTTTTGTAGTCGTTTTAATACAAAAAATATTATTTTATATTTTGTCTTTATTAAAAAACGAAAATTACAAAAAAATAGTTTTATTAATATTTTATAGTCATTTTTACTTTGAAAAAATACAAAAAATATTACTTCATATTTTATCTTAATATTTACGAAAATTACAAAAATAGTTTTATTAATATTTTATAGTCATTTTAACTTTGAAAAAATACAAAAAATATTACTTCATATTTTATCTTAATATTTACGAAAATTACAAAAATAGTTTTATTAATATTTTATAGTCATTTTAACTTTGAAAAAATACAAAAATATTACTTCATATTTTATCTTAATATTTACGAAAATTACAAAAATAGTTTTATTAATATTTTGTAGCTATTTTAAATCCTTAAAAATATTTAAAAAGATATAGTTTTGTTAAATACTAGTCTTATTTTTGGTAGTTATTTTGCTTACATAGGACTAGTTAAGCAACGTGTTCCTATTTCTCGGGTCTGGGCAAAAGAATAATATTCGGGTTCAAACTACCCGGTTTTAGGCCTAATTTTCGGACCTAGCCCATAATAAACCGTGTCCAGGACACGTGGGGAACCCCACCACGCGTGGGGGACATATGCCTTGAACCCCACCACGCGTGGGCTCATTTTTCTGGGCAAACCCATGCTAAATACACGGATGAAACATTTGGGAAAGGAAAAACTTTTAAAAAATTTGGAAGAAAACCACTGTTCATCTTTCTTCTTCATAAAGAAGAAAGAAAGAAAACCTACGGAGAAAAGAAAAACGACCCTCGACCTTCCCCGGAACCACCACGTCCAAACCCACCTTGCGATCACCACCAGTCACGACCCAACGACGCCGGAATCACCACGTCCAAACCCACCTTGCGACCACCACCAGTCACGACCAAACGAACGCCGGAAAACACGACCATTCCGTCTCCTCCCCGCTCCGTCAAACCAATCCGGCGTTTCCTCCATTGAACCCGGCGTACACTGCTCGTCATCTTCCTCCCCCTTTTGCTCCTAACGAAAACCCTACTGTAAAACAAAACCACCACCAAACAGACCCTTTTCCCCACCAAAACCACCTCCGACCAGCTCCCTCTCCGTCCCCCAACCACCATCGTCAACCTACCATCCCTCACGAACCAGCAGCAACGTCGTCGACCCCACGTCCAAGCACCATAATCATCGTCATCACCTTCCTTATCTCCAGACCTCCATAACCCTCGAACCCTACTGTCCCTCACTAGCGAGCAGCGCTACTGCTGCTGCTGCATTGCGTCGTCCAGCCTCAATCCAAGCAGCTGCTCCTTCCTGCATTGCGCTACTGCTGTTGCTGTGAGCAGCCTCAATCAACCACTGCCCGGACGACCCCCATAGTCTCCTCCTTCCTCACATCCAAACGACCCCTTTCGCTGCATTCTCTCGAACCAGCCTGCTGCGTCGAGAAAATCCAGCAGCAGCCAACATCTTGTGCGTTGACAGTTTTGGCCAAGCTTTCAGTCTCCATCGAGGTCGTTGCCGTTCGTCGAGGTCTGGTACGTCGAGGTTGTTCCGAGGTTTCGTCGTTGTCCCTCGATTCAGTGAGGTCCGACTTGAGTTCCGTCGGAGTCGTGTTTGTCGTTCTGAGTTTGTCGAGGTGCAAAGGTTAGTAAACCTCGATGTATTAGATAAATAAACTTTACGTTGAATGTTCGAGATGCAATATAAAAATTGGTATGGAAATTTTCTGCCTATGTTGCATTGTCTGCATTTTGGTTCATTTTCATGTTATGTTATTCTTGTTTATTTAATGTCATTTAATTAAGTTGGACTAGTCGTTCTATGACACAAGTTTGACGTTAATCTGTTCGTCCTTTCCTTTGGTTAGGTCATTCGAAAAAAATAGTATTAGTGCATGCTGTTACTACTCCCGAAACACTCATTCACTAAACTCCTTTTATTAAACTTCTAACAAGTCATGGGATTTTAGTTGTAAAGAGGCTGTAAGTTTTAGTATTGTTAAAGACGTAAAAATGGCATCCTTTTAAAAATATAAAAAAATAATAATAAAGAAAAAAAATGAGACGAGCCTCGCCGAATAAAAGGGACAAATTGTGGGGCCCTCACAAAATATATAATAAATACTTAGAATTTGGGATGGACCGTTTAGTGAATTTCACTGTCTTCCCTAAAGATAATAACGCGTTAGCCTCTTTAGACGCGATTTAATTAAATTACTTTCTTAAACTCGGGTGTGCATTTCATGCGACCCAAATCCAAATCCTAAAACATCAAATAAAATATGTTTCGGATTGTGGGTGCATTTCATGTGACACAGTCCAAAGATATGTTTTAAGCGATGTTCACATTCCTAAAAAATAATGATAATAAAGCGGTAAAAGATAAAATTTGCACATGGTTCATAATTGTATTAAAAATCAGATAAATAAGCCGAATATAACAGTTGAGCGACCGTGCTAGAACCACGGAACTCGGGAATGCCTAACACCTTCTCCCGGGTTAACAGAATTCCTTATCCGGATTTCTGGTACGCAGACTGTAATATGGAGTCATTCTTTTTCCTCGATTCGGGATTAAAATTGGTGACTTGGGACACCCTAAATCTCCCAAGTGGCGACTCTGAAATAATTAAACCAATCCCGTCTCGATTGTCCTTTAATTGGAAAAACTCCCTTGCACCCTGCGGGTGCGGAAAAAGGAGGTGTGACAGCTCTGGCGACTCTGCTGGGGATTATTTACTTACCCAGAACCACTGGTTCAGGGTTAGAAATTCGAGCTTAGATAAATTATTATATTTGGCTTTATTTGATTTTTACATGTTTTGAGCTTAATGTGCTAAATGTTGCTTTTACCGCTTTGATATTATGTGAACTGTATATAAATTGTGCCGAAACCCATCTCCTCTCTGAGTCTTCTGAATCATGAAGAAGGGTGTACTTCGTACGACTTCTTTTCTGTATAGTGTCAAATCCCAATTTAGAACGAGGTTCGGACAAGTTGCTAAGCCGGTGAAGCTTCTGTATTCCCGGTACGCTGCCCCCCCTCGGCTCGAGCTGTCCGCTCGGGTAAGCCAGGTCTAGAACAAACACCCAGGTTCTGAACCTAGTATAACAAAGCCACATGCCGGATCCCTAGTAGGAACGTTTATTTGCATCATGTGCATTTGACTTAGGGGACTCAACACAGGGGTTGGGTCCGTCTAGGACAAGCAACCTGAAAATAATAGACCATCTTATGGCATCCTATGTGCTACATGTTGTATTCAGTCAAGGGCGAATGGGTCATTTGGTCATTTCCAGCATGATGTTATTTTAATCAAAGCATGGGGAACATTTGTGGAATCCAAGAAGCCTTGGAATTCCCTATGTCCCCCACGCTTGCTTTTTGGGAAAACACATGGGGAACATTTGTGGAATCCAAGAAGTCTTGGAATTCCCATATGTCCCCCACGCTTCATATGTTGGAAAAAGCGCATGGGGAACATTTGCGAAATCCAAGATGTCTTGGAAATCCTTATGTTTCCCATGCCACATTTTGAAAATAACAATAAATATAAAAAAATAAAAATACATATAAAAACAAGGCATGAAAATTCAAAAGATTTTGTATGTTGTCATCATTTTCAACGAATTAGAAAATAGCGAAAAAAAATGAGAAAGTGACAGTGTAGAGATATAACTACTTATTTTTAGAAGGAAAAAACCAATGTCCGAGTAGGTATCAAAACTCTGACGAAATTTTGAAAAAATAAAAAAAATATATGTCTTGTTAGTTTGTTTTATTAAAAGCAAAGGAAAAGTAGAAAAATCATCATTGTTTTTGCCTTGCCATAAAAATGAAAGTAAAAAAAAAGGGGTCTTGTTTTAAAATAGGTTTATTTATTTGTTTATGCAAATGCCAAAATTAAAATAATCCAAAAATATTTTCCATTATTCACTTCTTTAGAAAGTCTTTCTAATTGTTTTAAATATATATATATATATATATTTATAATGAAAAAACCGAAAATATTTTGATTCTTCTTTCAAAAATTGAAAGAAAATTCAAGATTCAAAAAAAAAACATTTTAGAAGCGTTCCTTTTATTAAAAGCAAAATTCCGAAAAATATTTTCTTCTTCTTCTTTAGAATAAAGAAAAAAAAGAGCAAATGAAAATTCAAAAATATATCTTAGAAGTGTTTCTTGTAAAAAGAAAATCAATCAAAAATGCTTCCTTTTTCTTTTAAAGTAGTTCTTTTGCCCGAACTATGCGGGTTTGATTCTCACCGGATGTGAGATATGTAGGCAACCCTCATCGGGTCCAACCTCACCTTTTGCAAAAATAGCCAAAAATCAAAAAATTTAATCTTGTCATAAATAAGTCGGGTGATGTCCAACCCACCTTTTGCCAAAAATGCCAAAATCAAATAAATAAAAAATATATGTCAAATTTTAATTTTGACATAGCCGAATGTTCCCGAAAGGGACGCCGGAAGGCTGACTTTGCATAAACAGCCACCTTTGGGTCATTTTTTAGGATTTTTGGTCCAGTTGACCCACACAGCCTTAAAACATCTTCGTCCCCGAGGCGCTGAAGGGCCGTGTTTGCAACACTACGTTTTTACCGTAATTTGAAAAAAAAAACAAAGAGTCAACGGTCAGGTGAATACCGTTCGAATTTTGTCATAATAAGCCGAGCCAGCTTCGGCCGCGTCTTAAACCGTTCTTGCCGAAATAGCCTTAGAGTATCTTTCAGTTGTCGAAAGGTTATTTTTGTAAAAGAATGGACAAGTTTGTAAAGTGCCAGAATAATCCTCCCCGACCTCAAAATTCATATGAATTTGGAAGAGGCCACATTTGCAAAAAATAACCGTTTGGTTGCATTTGTCAAACGGAGAAAGGGAGCTGATCATCTGTTTTTGGAGTTTGTAAATCTTTTAATTAGAATATGTGTGTTGTTTGATTTTTTTTCCAGTTGTAGGTCATCTTCAGACCTGTGAAACCCAGTTTGTTTTAATATAAAAATTGAAAAAATTGTTTGTTATTGTTTATCTCTTATAGTCCGAACTACGCAAGGTCTGATTCATGCAGAGTCATGATACGTAGGCAATCTCCATAAGATTCGACCACAACAAAGAGAAAAAAAAGAAACGAAAAAGAGAATGAAAAAAGAATGAAAAAAAAAGAAAAAAAAAGAAAGGAAAAAAGGAAAAGAGAAAAACAAATGGCAAGCTAGGAATGAGGAATGAGTTTTTATTTTATTTTACTCTATTTTCAAAAAAAAAAAGAGAAAAAGAAAAAATAAATAAAATAAAATAATAAGCTAGTTAGTTTATAACCCGAACTACGTCGATTTGATTCTCACCGGATGTGAGATACGTAGGCAACCCTCATCGGGTCCAACTCCCTTTTTCATTTTACCAATAATGATATACCATAAAGCATATATGTACACACATGTATATAAATACATATATTGTTTGTTTTGTTTTCCAAGATTCTTGTTTAGAGTCAAAATAAAGGTTTCTGTTTTCACCTAAAAGGTCACCTTAATAAATGTGCAGGATGAGCACAGAGCAAAATGAACCATTCTCGGCCCTCAGCGAGGTCCCCCTACAACTCCACATGTGGTGGAATGATTTGGAAGCCAATAGCAAAGAGGTAGTAGGAAGAATATTGGGAGGTTTTGTAAATTTGTTGGGCGTTAGGCCAAGGACAGATATTCTTGAAGCTCTAATACCATTTTGGGACCCAACCCGCAATGTATTCCGTTTTGTTGACTTTGAACTTTCACCAACACTTGAGGAAGTCGCCGGATATGCGGGATTGAATGAGAGGTTAAGAGGGCAATATTTGCTTTCGCCAAGGCCAGTGTCTCCGCATGCGTTTCTGGATCTACTAAGCATCAGTCGGAAGATACAACATGACGATTTATCGAGAGGATGTTGTGATCTCCATTTCTTGTATCAGCGGTACGGAGCCCCGCAGGGTTTCGAGGAACCGAACCTTGGGCTAACTCACGGCGGGAACAGAAACAAATGGGAAGCAAGACGTACTTTGGCTTTCATCACAGCGTTCTTGGGAGTCATGGTCTGTCCAAGGAAGGATAAAAAGATAGAGATAGGTCTGGTAGGTATGGCCGACGTTGCAATCAAAAGAACCAATAGTACTGTGGTTCCTTTGATTTTGTCCGAAATCTACCGGGCTCTGACTATATGCCGAGAAGGAGGCAAGTTCTTCCAAGGTTGCAACCTGTTACTTCAGCTATGGATGCAGGAACATCTCCATCACCGAGTAGGATACATGAACCACGGGTTGACCGAGAGGAATTGTATCAGCGGATTCAAGAAGCGCATGACAGGCGCCAGATTTCCTGAAGGTGTCGAAGCATGGTTTACACGGTTAAGGTCAACAACAGCTGACCAAATTGAATGGGCATTCGGTTGGTTGACTGATACTGAGGTGATCTACATGTCGGCTGAAGAATGTCATGTTCTCTTAATGGGGCTTCGCAGCATCCAGCCATATGCCCCTCATCGGGTATTACGACAACTGGGCAGGTTTCAAGTAGTCCCTACTGATGAAGATCTGAGCAAGCATGCCATGGAATTAAGCCCGGGAGTCATATTCCCCGAGGGGAAGATTAGAAAACTGTGGCATGAATGTAGATTCTTGGAGCCCAAGACCATGGTGCGAGAACTAGCTAAAGGTGAGGTAGACCCAAAGTACGATGCTTGGTTCGAAAGAAGGTTTCAGATTCGGCAAAGACCTGCTAAAAGGGCACACGTCCAACACTTCACAGATGATTCACAAGAGCAATGGGGATGGTTAAAAAGGGAGGAAGGTTACCGGGTTGAAATC
Organism: Nicotiana sylvestris; assembly: GCF_000393655.2. NCBI lineage: Eukaryota > Viridiplantae > Streptophyta > Magnoliopsida > Solanales > Solanaceae > Nicotiana > Nicotiana sylvestris. The sequence continues at coordinate 178,701,254 of NC_091057.1, forward strand.
GGGAAGCTAAAGCAACAAGTCGAAAGGCTTGTATTTGAGAACAATGTGCAAGTCGCCTCGGAGCAGGCTGAAAGAAACAAGCTAGCCCAAGAAAACCAAATCTTGAAGGCCCGCCTTCACCAAGCCAGTAAGAGTAACGTTGACCGACAGAAGCGTCGCTCTGACGAAAGATTGATAGCAAGTTTGAGAAGTCAGGTCATCCAGAGCCAAGAAGAATTAGAACAATCAGAAGCTTGCATAGCAAGGATGAAGGTCAGATGGGCAAGGTACACAATGGCCCGGAAGCAGCGTTTGCAACAGGTCATAAGGGATTATGAAATGAGCGTCGGAATATTAAGGGAGACGAACTCCACTCTACATGATCGGATCGTCAAACAAGCACGAGATGCCCAAGCCGACAGAAGGCGATGTTACGATGCAATGACCAGAATGGAAAGACAAATGGAGATATTCCAGGATCAGCTTGCCAACAATGCGCAAACACTGGGGTTGAAGAACCGACAGATAAGGCATTTGTTCGCAGAAAGGGACAACATTCGAGGAAGGATCGACGAGATTGGGCATTACATCTACATGAGATGCCTGGCATGCGAGCAAATGCCTCGGAAGACCCTCCTTGTTTCCATCATGGGTTGCGTCCACCGAATCATGAATGAGTTGAAAAGCCTGCAGAGGGACCTCACACCAAGGGCCGCGGAAAGGCCGAATGATGCCTCGCGGGCCCCTAAGTTGGAAAATTAATCTTTGGTTGAGTCTTGTTTATTTGGCTTTGTTGCTTTTCCATATGTTGTTTTCTTTTCTTTTAGTCAAAACGGGTTAAGAACTGTGGAGTCTGTACTATTGCTATTCCTTGCTTGAAGTAATTTGTAATAGCAAAATTTTGAGAATGAATTTAACGATTTCACAAGAATTTTGTGTTTCTTTACTTTAAGGCAGAACTACGCCTGGTCTGATTCACGCGGGGACGTGATACGTAGGCAATCCCCATAAGATTCGACCGCTTTTAATAAAGAAAGAAAAGAAAATACAAAATAAAATAAAACACAGGGTTTCCCAAAGTACTTTAAAAGGGGACGAATGAGCAAACCGGGATGACGCATGTTGTTTGAAGCAAAGCATGTAGAAACGATTAACTGCCTAGGTGCATTGCATCCTCTATGTGTTATGATCAAATCTGTTAAACTCTAACGCTAACAAAGTTTGTTGTTGTCTGAATCAAACAAAAAAGTTGTTAAGGAACTCTGGCAACACACTCCTATCAAACCAGATCCAAAGGACCGATAGCAACCAGCATGACTACTTCAGAGAATAGTAATGAGGAAGAGAGGCCGATGAGCCAGTTGCTAAAAGAAGCGATGGAAAAGATTGAAAGGATGGGACTAGAGATGAATGCAATGCAGCTAGCCATAGCCAAAACACAAAAGAGCCCTGAAACACTGGGGCACATGCCGGAATACCCTCACTCTGGCCCTTCCACAAGCCGCCCAAATCCCCTTTATCATCAAGAAAGAAGCCCTCATGATTCCCAAGCTCCACCACCCCATCAACCTCTCCCAACACCCAATATTCCCATTTTTGTGGGACCAACATCAGCCCCTTTGCAAAGAACGACCAGTGAGCCATTGTTTCAGGCTCACGATACACAATACTACCCCCCCGAGCCTACGTTTCATGCCCCCGAACCACAGGCTTACAATCCACATTTGGAAGTGCCGGCAGAGATTGAGAAGCCGGCTAAGGCCCCTGAACAGGATGAAGTATTGAGAAAGTTCAAAAGCCTGGAGCAGTCCTTCAGGAACTTGCACGGGCTGGGCAATCAAGTCAGCGTAGCATACAAAGATCTGTGCCCTTTCCCAGACGTCCAACTCCCGGCTGGGTTCAAGATGCCTAAGTTTGATTTATATGAAGGGCACGGTGATCCCATGGCACATTTGCGGGGATTCTGTAGCAAAATGAGAGGGGCAGGCGGCAAGGATGAGCTGCTGATAGCTTATTTCGGCCAAAGTCTGAGCGGATCTGCACTAGAATGGTATACCAGGCAGGATTCCAGCAGGTGGTACACGTGGGATGATCTGGCGCAGGCTTTTGCAGGTCATTTCCAGTACAATCTCGAGATAGTCCCTGACCGTCTCACATTATTGAGAACTGGGAAGAAACCCGGGGAAAGTTTTCGCGAGTTCGGGTTCCGCTGGAGAGAACAAGCAGCTAGAGTCGATCCTCCCATGAGAGAGGGAGAGATGGTGGACTATTTCTTGCAGACACTGGATCCAACCTATTTTGGTCACTTGGTGACAACAGTTGGAAAATCTTTCAACGAGGTGGTCAAGATAGGGGTCATGATAGAAGAGGGTCTGAGGTCTGACAAAATCTTGAACTATTCGGCACTCAAAGCCACAACCCAGGCTATTCAAAGCGGCACGGGAGGTGCGCTGAGAAGAAAGAAAGAAGAGGTTGCCACGATCGAGGCAGGCAGTTGGTCCAGGGCTGGCAGGCCACACTACAACCAACCCAGACCTTACAGGTCAGAATACCCATACAACCCACCACAAAATTTCTATCCACCTCGAGAACCACATTGTTCCGTACACCAGGCCCAAGCATACACCCAGCCTCCGGTTCGCCCACAATGGCGCGCACCGGCTCCCCAGAACATATATACACCACCACAAAATACCTATCCTCCACCGAGGGCGTATAGAAACCCTTCAGGGGCAAGCTTTCGGGGAAATCCAGATGCTAGGAATGACAGGTTGCGGAAGCAGAGAACTTTCACGGAGTTGGGAGAAACCTACACCGCTTTGTTCCACAAGCTGAGGCAATTGGGTTTGGTTAGTCCTGTCTAGACTCGAGAACCAAATCCCCCACCTCAGAACTTGGATCGATCAATCAGTTGTGAATACTGTTCAGGGATGCTCGGGCATGATACCGAGAAGTGCTGGAAATTAAGGCATGCCATACAGGATCTTATTGACACCAATAAGATCGAGGTCCAGACACCGGAGGCTCCTAACATCAACCAAAACCCACTGCCAGCGCACCACGAAACTCACATGATTGAGTTGGTGTGTGAGGGAGGAGAATTGAGAAAACCCTCACAAACAGTGATGATGATCCAAGCCGCCCCGAAAGAAGTCTCAACCAGTGGAGGAACGAGTGTACAGTCGCAGGGAGAAGGCGTCAAGCCGGTAGTGATATTGGGAAAGAGCCCGTCCGCCATAACAAGCAAACCCGAGCCAAGCAAGTTGGTAATACCAGGGATCCCGCCCACACCGGCGGTCGTGTTGAAAGGGGTATGTAGAGAACGGGTGACCATAAAGCCTGTGGTCCAGCTGCCGATGATTGACAGCAGGGCTGTGCCTTGGAAATATGAAAAGGCGGTGGTGATGTACAAAGGAAAACAGGTGGAAGAAGTCAGTTGTGAAGCGCAAGGGCTGACTCGATCAGGTCGATGTTTTGCTCCGGTGGAGCTAAGAAGAACCAACCCAGTTGCAACCAAGAAACCTGTGTCCGAAGAAGAGGCTGAAGAATTCCTGAGGAAGATGAAAGTACAGGACTATTCTGTGGTCGAACAGCTGAGAAAAACACCGGCCCAGATCTCACTGTTGTCGTTACTGATCCATTCTGAGGAGCATCGTCGGGCCCTGCTGAAGATATTGAACGAAGCTCATGTACCCAGTGAGATTGCTGTAAACCACCTGGAAACCATTGCCAGCAAGATTTTCGAGGTGAACAGGGTAACATTCTCAGATGATGACCTGCCGGTGGAAGGTACGGAGCATAATAAAGCTCTATACCTAGCTGTCAAATGTGAAGACTCGGTGGTAACTCGAGTATTGGTGGATAACGGCTCAAGCACCAATATTTGCCCACTATCTACTTTGAACCAGTTGAAGATCGACCACGGAAGGATCCACAAGAACAGTATCTGTGTCCGAGGGTTTGACGGAAACGGAATGGCCACTGTAGGGGATGTTGTACTTGAACTGACCATCGGTCCGGTCCTGTTTACCATGGAATTTCAGGTATTAGACGCCACAGTATCTTACAACCTGCTGTTAGGTCGACCATGGATTCATGCAGCCAAAGCGGTGCCTTCCACCCTACATCAGATGGTGAAGTTCGAGTGGGAAAGACAAGAGGTCGTGTTACACGGCGAGGATACAACATGCACCATGGGCGGAACCATTGTACCTTTCATAGAGACCGCTGATGACAAAGGTCCTTGGGTCTACCAGATTTTCGATACAGGGTCGGCCAACAAAATTTCTGAAGGAGAAATCATCCCGCACCCTAGGGTAGCTGCCGCAACAGTCATGATGGTCTCAGAAATGCTGGGTAATGGATTTGTGCCGGGAAAAGGCCTGGGAGTCGAGCTTCAAGGGATTGTCCAACCTGTCTCCCTTCCTAAAAATCTGGAAACTTTCGGATTGGGGTTCAAACCAACCGCAGCAGATAGGAAGCAAGCGCGAAAAATGAAGAAGAGGGTCTGGTTTCTGCCTAAACCAGTGCCACGCCTCTCAAGGTCTTTTGTTAAAGCAAGTGCCAAGGGGTCACCGGTCCCAAAGATTCTAGGACCTTTGATCGGTATAAATGAAGACCTGAATCAGAGTTTTGAGAGGCTATTCGCGGATGTCAGTATGGTGGAAGCTGGAGAAGGTTCCAGCAGAGCAGAGATACAGTTTGTGGGGCCTGAGGCCAAGACCAACAATTGGACGGTTACTCCTCTTCCTGTCCGAGGGGAGTCTTGGTAGTAGGCTTTGATTTATGTTTTGTGTGTTTTGTTTTGTCCGGATTATTCAAGGGTGTAATCCAAATTTTACTTTCGTTTTGTAAAAGTGTGAACCCTTTTATCCCGCAAGTTTAATGAAGTTCTTTTCTTTTGTCCCATTTTAATTTTGTTTTGTTCTTTTTCTTTCTGAACAGTTCTCTTTTTACTGGTTCTAATGACATGGCATGCACAGCGGATCTTCGACCTAGTCTAATAAATCAATCTGAAACCGACTCAATGATGCAAGAGGTCGTTTGTGACGATGAATCTGAATGTGACGAAGGGGAAGCCTTCGAAGAGATAAACCGAGAACTGTGCCAATTTGAAGAGAAACCCAAGCCTAACCTAAATGACACCGAGGCTGTGAATCTAGGAGACGCTGATAACGTCCAAGAGACCAAAATTAGTATCCACATTGAGCCGAATGTCAGAGAAGAATTGATCAAAACCCTCATGGAATTCAAAGATGTTTTTGCATGGTCATATGACGATATGCCTGGATTAAGCACCAATTTAGTGGTTCACAAATTGCCCACTGACCCGGCATACCCTCCGGTCAAGCAAAAACTAAGGAAATTTAAAACAGAAATGAGTGTAAAAATCAAAGAAGAGGTGATTAAGCAGTTGCAGGCAAAGGTCATTCGGGTCACTCGATATCCCGAGTGGTTGGCCAATGTGGTACCAGTCCCAAAGAAGGATGGAAAAATCAGGGTGTGCGTCGACTACCGCAACCTCAACAAAGCAAGTCCCAAGGACAATTTTCCGTTACCCAACATTCATATCCTGATCGATAATTGCGCTGGGCGCGAGATCGGATCCTTTGTGGATTGCTATGCGGGTTATCATCAGATCCTAATGGACGAGGAGGATGCTGAGAAGACAGCGTTTATTACGCCATGGGGAACCTACTGCTATCGGGTAATGCCGTTCGGGTTAAAGAACGCCGGGGCAACGTACATGCGAGCAATGACTGCCGTGTTTCATGACATGATACACAAAGAAATCGAGGTGTACGTCGATGATGTGATCATCAAATCTTGGCGTCAGGAGGACCATGTGGCAGACCTAAGGAGATTTTTCCAAAGACTCCGAAGGTATGATATCAAGCTTAACCCGGCCAAATGCGCATTCGGGGTTCCATCAGGAAAGTTGCTAGGATTCATCGTCAGTCGACGGGGGATTGAGTTAGACCCATCCAAAATTGAATCCATCCGAGATTTGCCACCGCCAAGGAACAAAACAGAGGTAATGAGTTTGCTGGGTAGACTCAATTACATCAGCAGGTTCATCGCTCAACTCACAGCAACTTGTGAGCCCATATTTCGGCTGCTGAGAAAGGATGCTGCGGTAGGTTGGACGGCAGAGTGTCAGGAGGCTTTCGACCAAATCAAAGGGTATCTGTCTAATCCACCCGTATTGGTCCCGCCTAAGCCTGGGAAGCCCCTAATCCTTTACCTGACGGTCTTGGAAAATTCATTTGGTTGTGTGTTGGGGCAGCATGATGACACAGGAAGGAAGGAGCAAGCCATCTACTATCTTAGCAAGAAATTCACAGTACATGAGGTCAAGTACACTCAACTCGAGAAAACATGTTGCGCCCTAACTTGGGTAGCTCAGAAGTTGAAACACTACCTGTCTTCGTATACTACTTATCTCATATCCCGCTTGGACCCATTGAAGTATATCTTTCAGAAACCTATGCCCACGGGAAGGTTGGCAAAATGGCAAATTCTGCTCACAGAGTTTGATATCGTCTATGTAACGAGGACGGCCATGAAAGCCCAGGCGCTGGCAGACCATTTGGCAGAGAATCCCGTTGATGAAAAATACGAGCCCTTAAGAACGTATTTTCCTGACGAAGAGGTAATGCATACAAATGAGTTGGAATTGCCTGAGGAACCGGGTTGGAAGCTTTTCTTCGATGGAGCTGCAAACGCGAAAGGGGTTGGAATAGGAGCAGTACTCATTTCTGAAACAGGACGGCATTATCCTGTTACGGCTCAACTACGCTTCTATTGCACCAACAATATGGCCGAGTATGAGGCTTGCATTCTGGGTCTGCGCTTGGCTGCTGACATGGATGTCCAAGACGTCTTGGTCTTGGGAGACTCGGACCTCTTGGTACATCAAATTCAGGGTGAATGGGAAACACGAGATCTAAAACTCATACCATACCGACAATGCTTGCATGATCTGAGCAAGCAATTTCGATCGGTGAAGTTCAAACACATCCCGAGAGTTCACAATGAGGTTGCGGATGCCTTGGCCACCTTAGCATCAATGTTGCACCACCCTGACAAAATGTATGTTGATCCTCTACACATCCAGGTCCGTGATCAGCACGCCTACTGCAATGCCATAGAAGAAGAAGCAGATGGCGAACCCTGGTTTCATGATATCAAGGAATACCTCAGAATGGGGATATATCCAGAACATGCCTCTAGAGACCAAAAAAGAGCCCTTCGGCGTTTGTCGAATGGTTTCTTCCTCAGTGGAGGAGTATTGTACAAAAGAACCCCGGATTTGGGATTGTTGAGATGCATAGATGCCAGTCAAGCAACGACGGTTATGGCAGAGGTACATGCTGGAGTTTGTGGGCCACACATGAGCGGATATGTATTGGCAAGAAAGATCCTTCGAACAGGGTGTTATTGGCTCACCATGGAACACGACTGTATCACTTTTGTGAGGAAATGCCATCAGTGCCAGATACATGGAGATTTGATTCATTCTCCGCCAACAGAGTTACATACGATGTCAGCACCCTGGCCGTTTGTGGCATGGGGCATGGATGTCATTGGGCCCATCGAGCCGGCAGCATCCAACGGTCATAGGTTCATTCTAGTGACCATTGATTACTTCACCAAATGGGTTGAGGCTAAAACCTTCAAATCAGTAACCAAGAAGGCAGTGGTGGACTTTGTTCACTCCCATATCATCTGCAGATTTGGGATCCCAAAAGTGATCATCACGGATAACGGTGCGAATCTTAATAGCAGCTTGATGAGAGAGGTATGCCAACAATTCAAGATTACACACCGCAATTCCACCCCATATCGTCCCAAGGCGAATGGAGCAGTCGAAGCAGCCAATAAGAATATCAAGAAGATACTGCGAAAAATGGTGGAAGGGTCCAGACAATGGCACGAGAGATTACCCTTTGCTTTGTTGGGTTACCGCACTACCGTCCGAACTTCCATAGGCACAACTCCTTATTTGTTGGTGTACGGAACTGAGGCCGTAATACCAGCGGAAGTCGAAATTCTGTCCCTCCGAATTGTCGCTGAAGCCGGGATTAATGATGATGAATGGGTCAAAGCTCGATTAGAACAGTTGAGCCTGATAGATGAGAAAAGATTGGCAGCAGTGTGTCATGGTCAGCTATACCAGAAGAGAATGGCAAGAACATATAATAAGAAGGTACGCCCCAGGAGGTTTGAAGTAGGGCAGCAGGTATTGAAGAAGATCCTCCCACATCAGATGTCGAGGGGAGATGTGTCGATATGGCTATCAATTCTGATGCAGTCAAGAGATATTATGCGTAATTTCTTTAATTATGGCAATTTTTGGTTTATTTTGTTTGTATTTGGCATTTATTGGATAATGAGATGACGGAGGCAATTCTTTCTTCTATTCCAAACACTTTTAACCCTTGCTTCCCCTTTGAGCCTTAAGTAATTCTTTCATACCCCTCTTTTGGAATCACTAATGGAAAAGACATGAAAAAAAAAGAGAGAAAAAGAAAATGAAAAGAAGGAAAAGAAAAAAGGAAGATAAAATCATAAGAAATACAAAACCGTGGGAACTACGTTTGACCTGATTCCTCAAAGAGGATACGTAGGCGCCTCACGGCTCGGTCATAGTATGCATCATAGTGAATATAGGATGCATAATGTACATAGTGTGCATAATAGGCACAGTGTGCGTAACGCACATAGCGCAACATAAGTGTAAAAAATAAATTCCCCAAGCAAGAAAACTGGGGCAGAGGTTATGTTTTAAGTTTCAGCAAAGGTTTGATTCCAAAAGTTGTAGCACATCACCCATCAAATTATTTTCATTTTTATAGCCTTTCTTTAACCCCACACCAAAACCAACATCAACGTCCAAAAGACCTCCTGATCAATGTTCAAGAGATGCCAAGTCCGGCAAATAAGGCCGAGAATGATACACCGATCCCCAGCAAAGGAGAGGATCGTAAGACTGGGAATGAATTGATGGTCAAGGGAATCTCCAGAAAAGAGGGTCGTATCTACAACACCCCGATTCCTCGAAAGAAATAAAAGGAGAGAGTCTTATCGGTGAAAACCTTCACAGGCACCGAGAGGCGGTGTAAGATGAGGAATATGAAATGAGAGAGTCTTATTGGTGAAAACCTTCACAAGCACCATAAGGCGCCTGTAGATGAGAGAAAAGAGAGAGTCTCATTAGTGAAAACCCCTCGAAGGGCACTATGAGGCGACAGGACAGATCAACAAAAGCTAAAACATTCAAAATGGACACTCCTTTATCATCCCCAGCAAATCAAACCATCGGGCAAATCGATTGATACAAATAGACTGGGTCGGGAATTAGTGGTGCACGTCATGATCACGGGGACCAGTCATGTCCTCCAGATAAGTTTCTTTTGAGTTTCTTCTCCCACCAAAATATTGGTTCAGAAAGATTTTCTCCTTTTTCTATCTTTTATTTCTTTTCCTAAAATGTGTCTTGAAAGGATTTTTCAAAGCTTACTACCAGAAACCGGAGGGGAATTCATCCAATGCAGGATAATACAAACAGTCTTAAAGGCCGATCCCAGGCAATGCAGTGATCGTGCCCGGCAATTTTGGAGGAAGTAAGCTCATAAAGGGAGTGGTTTCGGGAGTTAAAAACAGACTCCCACAGCATGTGCTTAAAGAGAAAGCAGAAAAGGGGATTAATTGAAAGCCAATCCCCCAGCAAGCTAGAGACCCCCAGCAGGCAACTCTGCCCATTAATCAATTATGGGGACATGGAGCAAGAAAAAGGGGAAGAGAGAAAAATCGTTCGACGGAGAGGCACCCTCTACCACCACGATTAAAACTGACTAAATCCTTTTGTTTGCTGCAGGAGAACAAAGGATTGATAATGGCAGCAAGACGCAATGCCAGGGAAACAACCAAAAATCGGGGCAGAAAATTTTCTGCTGATTGTCGAAAATTTTCTCGGAAGAACGGGGAAGCAATTTCAATACATTTAAGTTCTAGGTCGCCCACCAGTATAATGCGGGAATACATTTAAGTTCTAGGTCGCCCACCAGTATAATGCGGGAATACATTTAAGTTCTAGGTCGCCCACCAGTATAATGCGGGAATACATTTAAGTTCTAGGTCGCCCACCAGTAAAATGCGGGAATACATTTAAGTTCTAGGTCGCCCACCAGTATAATGCGGGAATACTTTTAAGTTCTAGGTCGCCCACCAGTATAATGCGGGAATACATTTTAAGTTCTAGGTCGCCCACCAGTATAATGCGGGAATACATTTAAGTTCTAGGTCGCCCACCAGTATAATGCGGGAATACTTTTAAGTTCTAGGTCGCCCACCAGTATAATGCGGGAATACATTTAAGTTCTAGGTCGCCCACCAGTATAATGCGGGAATACATTTAAGTTCTAGGTCGCCCACCAGTATAATGCGGGAATACTTTTAAGTTCTAGGTCGCCCACCAGTATAATGCGGGAATACATTTAAGTTCTAGGTCGCCCACCAGTATAATGCGGGAATACTTTTAAGTTCTAGGTTGCCCACCAGTATAATGCGGGAATACATTTAAGTTCTAGGTCGCCCACCAGTATAATGCGGGAATACATTTAAGTTCTAGGTCGCCCACCAGTAAAATGCGGGAATACTTTTAAGTTCTAGGTCGCCCACCAGTATAATGCGGGAATACATTTAAGTTCTAGGTCGCCCACCAGTAAAATGCGGGAATACATTTAAGTTCTAGGTCGCCCACCAGTATAATGCGGGAATACTTTTAAGTTCTAGGTCGCCCACCAGTAAAATGCGGGAATACTTTTAAGTTCTAGGTCGCCCACCAGTAAAATGCGGGAATACTTTTAAGTTCTAGGTCGCCCACCAGTAAAATGCGGGAATACTTTTAAGTTCTAGGTCGCCCACCAGTAAAATGCGGGAATACTTTTAAGTTCTAGGTCGCCCACCAGTAAAATGCGGGAATACATTTAAGTTCTAGGTCGCCCACCAGTAAAATGCGGGAATACATTTAAGTTCTAGGTCGCCCACTAGTAAAATGCGGGAATACATTTAAGTTCTAGGTCGCCCACCAGTAAAATGCGGGAATACATTTAAGTGTCTGTTCATTCCATATTCTAGGTCGCCCACAAGTATAAATGCAGGCATGTCATTACCAATAGGAGACGCACTTCCTCAGTTTAGTTTCACCATAGGAGACGCACTTCCTAAGTTTAATCTTACCAATAGGAGACCCGCCTGTAGAACGGAGTTTGTTGTATGTCGAAGAAAAGAAGAAATCAGGCGTCCACCTGGAGAACAAGGACAAAGAAAAATAGAAATCAGGCGTCCACCTGGAGAACAAGGACAAAGAAAAGAAGTAATCAGGCGTCCACCTGGAGAACAAGGACAAAGAAAAGAAGAAATCAGGCGTCCACCTGGAGAACAAGGACAAAGAAAAGAAGTAATCAGGCGTCCACCTGGAGAATAGGGACAAAGGAAGGAAGAAATCAGGCGTCCACCTGGAGAACAAGGACAAAGAAAATAGAAATCAGGCACCCACCTGGAGAATAAGGGAATACAATTGAAGTATTGAAGTCAAAAGCCCGCTCATATGAGAAAGGAGCACACTTAGAATCAATGAAGCAGAGGAATACAACAGGAATCTCCAGCAGGAAGCAATAAAATCCCCAGCATTCACAAAAGGCTGGTCAAGAAAAGACAACAAGAAAACAAGAGGGGAAAAGAACCCAAGGTACGGAAGTAGAGAACAGATGTGGTCCGCTCAAAGAACTAGCACCTACAACTAGCTGTATCAAGGTTCAAACCTGAAGTCTGTATGAAGCACCATTCAAGACTCAAGACCAAGTTTCAGAAGACTTACAGATAGGAATCCCTGTAACTAGTAGCTGATAGGCTTAGTTAGTCTTTTTTCAGTCTTCGTTTTTGTTGTAACGACAGGACCGCGGACCGGAACCTCAACGGAACGGCACCTCGATCGGCTCTTCACCTCGGTACACTTCACTATCTCTCTCATCCCGAACTACACGTGGCCTGATTCCTGTATAACCAAGGATATGTAGGCAGCTCAGATACCAGGGCTCGGTCACATTCCCTCCCTTTCCTTAAGTGTAGTCCGTCCAAGTAATGGTCGGGTCAAAAACACGTCTAGTCGTTCTTTGTCGGAAAACTCTTCGTGTTTCCAGTCAAAGAGGGGCAGCTGTAAGCACGTGATTTTTGACCCTCCCCGAGAATTTTCACATTTTTAGCGTGAATATGTGAAATTGGGTCTAATATAGCCATTTTAACTATTTTTACTTTATTTCGTTGCAAAAAGAAAAAAATCACAAAAAATACATATATAAATTTTAGTTTATGCATTTCTCATAAACGTGGAAAAATACAAAAAAATTGTACTTTATTTTGGTACTTTATATAAATTCAAAAATTACTAAAATATATAGTTCTATTAATGTTTGCAGTCATTATAATTTTGAAAAATACAAAAATTGTACTTTATTTTGGTACTTTATATAAATTCGAAAATTACAAAAAATATATATAATTCTATTAATGTTTTGTAGTCGTTTTAATACAAAAAATATTATTTTATATTTTGTCTTTATTAAAAAACGAAAATTACAAAAAAATAGTTTTATTAATATTTTATAGTCATTTTTACTTTGAAAAAATACAAAAAATATTACTTCATATTTTATCTTAATATTTACGAAAATTACAAAAATAGTTTTATTAATATTTTATAGTCATTTTAACTTTGAAAAAATACAAAAAATATTACTTCATATTTTATCTTAATATTTACGAAAATTACAAAAATAGTTTTATTAATATTTTATAGTCATTTTAACTTTGAAAAAATACAAAAATATTACTTCATATTTTATCTTAATATTTACGAAAATTACAAAAATAGTTTTATTAATATTTTGTAGCTATTTTAAATCCTTAAAAATATTTAAAAAGATATAGTTTTGTTAAATACTAGTCTTATTTTTGGTAGTTATTTTGCTTACATAGGACTAGTTAAGCAACGTGTTCCTATTTCTCGGGTCTGGGCAAAAGAATAATATTCGGGTTCAAACTACCCGGTTTTAGGCCTAATTTTCGGACCTAGCCCATAATAAACCGTGTCCAGGACACGTGGGGAACCCCACCACGCGTGGGGGACATATGCCTTGAACCCCACCACGCGTGGGCTCATTTTTCTGGGCAAACCCATGCTAAATACACGGATGAAACATTTGGGAAAGGAAAAACTTTTAAAAAATTTGGAAGAAAACCACTGTTCATCTTTCTTCTTCATAAAGAAGAAAGAAAGAAAACTTACGGAGAAAAGAAAAACGACCCTCGACCTTCCCCGGAACCACCACGTCCAAACCCACCTTGCGATCACCACCAGTCACGACCCAACGACGCCGGAATCACCACGTCCAAACCCACCTTGCGACCACCACCAGTCACGACCAAACGAACGCCGGAAAACACGACCATTCCGTCTCCTCCCCGCTCCGTCAAACCAATCCGGCGTTTCCTCCATTGAACCCGGCGTACACTGCTCGTCATCTTCCTCCCCCTTTTGCTCCTAACGAAAACCCTACTGTAAAACAAAACCACCACCAAACAGACCCTTTTCCCCACCAAAACCACCTCCGACCAGCTCCCTCTCCGTCCCCCAACCACCATCGTCAACCTACCATCCCTCACGAACCAGCAGCAACGTCGTCGACCCCACGTCCAAGCACCATAATCATCGTCATCACCTTCCTTATCTCCAGACCTCCATAACCCTCGAACCCTACTGTCCCTCACTAGCGAGCAGCGCTACTGCTGCTGCTGCATTGCGTCGTCCAGCCTCAATCCAAGCAGCTGCTCCTTCCTGCATTGCGCTACTGCTGTTGCTGTGAGCAGCCTCAATCAACCACTGCCCGGACGACCCCCATAGTCTCCTCCTTCCTCACATCCAAACGACCCCTTTCGCTGCATTCTCTCGAACCAGCCTGCTGCGTCGAGAAAATCCAGCAGCAGCCAACATCTTGTGCGTTGACAGTTTTGGCCAAGCTTTCAGTCTCCATCGAGGTCGTTGCCGTTCGTCGAGGTCTGGTACGTCGAGGTTGTTCCGAGGTTTCGTCGTTGTCCCTCGATTCAGTGAGGTCCGACTTGAGTTCCGTCGGAGTCGTGTTTGTCGTTCTGAGTTTGTCGAGGTGCAAAGGTTAGTAAACCTCGATGTATTAGATAAATAAACTTTACGTTGAATGTTCGAGATGCAATATAAAAATTGGTATGGAAATTTTCTGCCTATGTTGCATTGTCTGCATTTTGGTTCATTTTCATGTTATGTTATTCTTGTTTATTTAATGTCATTTAATTAAGTTGGACTAGTCGTTCTATGACACAAGTTTGACGTTAATCTGTTCGTCCTTTCCTTTGGTTAGGTCATTCGAAAAAAATAGTATTAGTGCATGCTGTTACTACTCCCGAAACACTCATTCACTAAACTCCTTTTATTAAACTTCTAACAAGTCATGGGATTTTAGTTGTAAAGAGGCTGTAAGTTTTAGTATTGTTAAAGACGTAAAAATGGCATCCTTTTAAAAATATAAAAAAATAATAATAAAGAAAAAAATGAGACGAGCCTCGCCGAATAAAAGGGACAAATTGCGGGGCCCTCACAAAATATATGTATTAAATACTTAGATTCTGGGACGGGCCGTTTAGCAAATTTCGCGGCCCTACCAAAAAATAATAATGCGCTAGTTGCTTTAGGCGCGCCTTTAATTAAATTACTTTCTTAAACTCGGGTGTGCATTTCATGCGACCCAAATCCAAATCCTAAAACATCAAATAAAATATGTTTCGGATTGTGGGTGCATTTCATGTGACACAGTCCAAAGATATGTTTTAAGCGATGTTCACATTCCTAAAAAATAATGATAATAAAGCGGTAAAAGATAAAATTTGCACATGGTTCATAATTGTATTAAAAATCAGATAAATAAGCCGAATATAACAGTTGAGCGACCGTGCTAGAACCACGGAACTCGGGAATGCCTAACACCTTCTCCCGGGTTAACAGAATTCCTTATCCGGATTTCTGGTACGCAGACTGTAATATGGAGTCATTCTTTTTCCTCGATTCGGGATTAAAATTGGTGACTTGGGACACCCTAAATCTCCCAAGTGGCGACTCTGAAATAATTAAACCAATCCCGTCTCGATTGTCCTTTAATTGGAAAAACTCCCTTGCACCCTGCGGGTGCGGAAAAAGGAGGTGTGACATTTGGGACCGCGAGACACCGAATATGTTTTGAGGAAAGTTCACTAAGGCACCTGCGGGAACCATTCAGGGTCAGAACCGTTGGTTTTTAAGATAATCAGAGCTTGCTATTGCTGGATCGACATGGAGAGAGATGCGATGGAGTTCGTGTGAAAATGTGACGGCTGTCATAGGCATGCACCAATGATCCATCAAATCGGGGAGTTGCTACAATCGGTATTGTCGCCCTGGCCATTCATGAAATGGAGAATGGACATCGTCGGTCCCCTACCATGGGCACCGGGTAAGGTTCAATTTATACTATTTATGAGTGACTATTTCTATAAATAAGCTAAAGCTCAAGCATTCGAGAAGGTCCGGGAAAAAGAAGTCATTGACTTCATTTGGGACATCATATGTCGGTTCAGTATACCGGCCGAGATAGTATGTGATAACGGGAAGCAGCTCATCAGCACCAAGGTAAGAAAATTTTTCAAGGACCATAAAATTAGGAAGATCTTGTCAATACCCTATCACCCTAGTGGGAATGGGCAGGCAGAGTCGATGAACAAAATCTTTAAAACCTTAAGAAAAGGTTGACCGATGCTAAAGGAAAATGGAAGGAAATCCTGCCTGAAGTCTTCTGGGCATAATGCTGTGAGCACCTAATTTTTGACTATGTTTGAGTTTTTTTATCACTTTTTAGTATGTAAATATATTTTAAGTTTAATCTACATATTTTAGCTCTTATTTCTCCTTTAATATATTTTACTTAAGAAAATTGAAAACAATAAAAAAAAGTGTTACATTTTTAATATAAGCTTTATCTTCATTTACAAAGAAAAGAGGGGTTTTATTTGGTCTTGTACAGACTGGGCCAAAAAGTTTAAATTGGCCCAAAACTTAACCCAATTTGCTTTGCCCACTGCCTAAAACCCAATATCCCCTCATCTCTAAAATACACGCTAATTCCTTCTCTTTAAAAGCTCAATTTCCCAAAACTTAGACCTAGAGACTAAAAAATCGGACCTCCCCCTTAGAGCAAAAATCAGCACCGTTTTCCCTCTTCTCAATCTTCTTCTCCATCTTCTCAAAACAGATACACACAAATGAGGAAGCTAACGCCAGACTCCCTAATCTCAAAGAAGAGAGACAGTCGCTGTTGGTCTTCTTCTTCCTGGCCGAAATAAGGTATCCTTCTCGATTTGGGATTTTAAAATAAATCGGTGACTTGGGACACCATAAAATATCTTAAGTAGCGACTCTGAAAAATAAATAATCTCATTTCGATTAATGTCACTTAAATTGGAAAAACTTCCTACCCCCATTTTTTAACTTAAATTGAAGTTAAAAATTGAAAAAAAGAGTCAGGAGTGAAAGGCCTATAAAGGCAAAATAAAGTCGAAAAAGTTGAGTCCCTCGCGACAAACTGTCATGGTAAAGTTTGGAAAAGCCAGAAGTTCTCTGGGGTCAGAAATGCAATCGGTATTCAGGAAACAACCAGTTGCAGTTGAAAGGGTCGAGATCAAGTGACTAAAACTCTCAAGGCCACAAAACCAACCACTGTTTCAAACTGACAAATTGTTCTTTGTTTGAAAAACAGGAAAATGGATGTAATTCAAAGCAACCTTGCAAGAAGCAGGTGCAACAAAAGAAAACCGCGCAGAGATTAAAATGGCTTTGAAGCAATAATCAATCCAAAAAGGAAGTCTACTCCAAATTCTTTCCCGCATTTTACTCATTCGCTTAAATAAAAAAAGAAAAAGAAATGAATAATGAAATGAAATGAAAAGAAAGAAAAAAGAAAAGTTCAAAATAGGGTCTCCATTCCCTAGTTGATGCCAACATAACTTGATGATTTTCCAATATAGGGTCTCCCCTCCCTAGTTGATGTCAGCATAACCTGATGACTTTCCAACATAGGGCCCCCTCCCCCTAGTTGATGCCGGCATTACCTGATGACTTTCCAACATAGGGTCTCCAATCCCTAGTTGATGCCAGCATAACCTGATAATTTTCCAACATAGGGTCCCACTCCCTAGTTGATGCCGGCATAACCTGATGACTTTCCAATATAGGGTCTCACTCCCTAGTTGATGCCAACATAACCTAATGACTTTTCAACATAGGGTCCTACTTCCTAGTTGATGACATCATAACCTGATGATTTTTCAATATAGGGTCTCCATTCCCTAGTTGTTGCCAACATAACTTGATGATTTTCCAACATAGGGTCTCACTCCCTAGTTGATGCCAGCATAACCTGATGATTTTCCAACATAGGGTATCCATTCCCTAGTTGCTGCTAGCATAACCTGATACCAACATAGGGTCACCACTCCCTAGTTGATGCCAACATAGGGTCACCACTCCCTAGTTGATGCCAACATAGGGTCACCACTCCCTAGTTGATCCGCATAACCTGATGTCAGCATAACCTGATACCAACATAGGGTCACCACTCCCTAGTTGATGATTTTCCAAAAATAGAGTCTTCAATCCCTAGTTGATTTCATTTTGGATATAAGATCTCCACTCCCTAATCTCTTTTTCCCAAGGATACACAATCTTGACGTTTATTGCTTTTAATAACGAAGTAATATAGAGTTTTGGGTATAAATAACTCATGAAATTTTTCTAGTGAAAACTGGGGCAGTAAATGTCCGTTCGCTTGTTTGTTTTGGTGTCTGAGCAGGTTATACCTTGAGACACAGGGTTCGAGATGACCAAAAGAAAAAGT
This sequence comes from Nicotiana sylvestris, assembly GCF_000393655.2. Classification (NCBI taxonomy): domain Eukaryota; kingdom Viridiplantae; phylum Streptophyta; class Magnoliopsida; order Solanales; family Solanaceae; genus Nicotiana; species Nicotiana sylvestris. The sequence goes on from NC_091057.1 coordinate 178,719,250, forward strand.
CTTAATCCAGAATAAAAGAAAAAAAGAAGAAAAAAAGAAGTGAACTCAAAGTGCAGAAGTGGAGAAAAGATGTGGACTGCTCATGACATGATTGAAGTGGCGAGCATTGCATGTCCCGTTTTGATCAGAAGAAGCCATAGAAGAATGAATTAGCACCTACAACTAGCAAGTATCAAGATTCAGATCATAGTTTGCATGAAAAACCAATCAAGACTCAAGATCAAGTTTCAGAAGACTTATAGATAAGAATCTTGTAACTCATAGTTGATAGGCTTGTTTAGTTTATTTTGATTTTGATTTTGATGTAATAACAAGACCACGGATCGGAGCTTTGACGGAACCTCCCTCGACTCTCTAACTCATCATTCTATCACTCCCCCTGAACTACACACGACCTGATTCCCTTATAACCTGGGATATGTAGGATGTCCAAAACCAGGACTCGGTTGCACCCTATCTTTTATTTCTTTTCTTTTCCTTTTGAATAACGGCTTGGTCAAAAATTAGTCACATGACTCACTTTGTCTTTGCCTGAAAACTCTTCATGTTTCCAAGCAAAGAGGGGCAGCTGTGAGCAACTAATTTTTGACTATATTTGAGTTTTTTTAATCACTTTTTAGTATGTAAATATCTTTTAAGTTTAATCTACATATTTTAGCTCTTATTTTTCCTTTTATATATTTTACTAAAGAAAATTGAAAACAATAATAAAAAAAGAGTTAAATTTTTAATATAAGCTTTATCTTCATTTGCAAAGAAAAGAGGAGTTTTATTTGGTCTTGTCCAAACTGGTGTAGACATGTGATTTTGACCCTCCCTAAGATTTTACATATTTTAGCATGTAAATATTTAATTTACGCCTAATATAGCTATTTCAACTCATTTTTACTCTTACTTTTATTTTATTACAAGAAAACGAAAATTACAAAAAATAGGTTCATTAATGTTTTGTAGTCATTTTTAATCTTGAAAAATACCAAAAAATAGTTTTGCTTTAACAGTCAGTCTTATTTTAATAATTATTGTTACTTAAGTTGGACTAATTAATAAATGAGGTCATATTTTAGTCTCGTTCGCAGAGAAAGAGTAAAACTTGGGCTCGAGCAATCCATGTTTAGGCCTAATTTTGGACCTAGCCCATAATTCCCAAGTCCATAATTCCTAGTCTCATACCCCTTACCCTAAAAAATCCTACAAAACCTAGACCTACATAGACCTAACGCCTAATATCCTAGACCGAGGACACATGAGAGTGTCGTTTTTTCTGATTTTGAGAGAATAGAAACGGCTTCAGTCACCTTCTTTATAAAAAAGACTCTAAGACCTGAAAAATGACCTAGGATCTAAGAGATCAGATCAACCATTGGAGCTTTTTCTCCAACAAAAAACTCCCTGGCAACCTCAACCTTCAGACACCTAAAAGGCCATTCCAACAACCCGTTCCTCTTCTGGTAACGCTGCCAGCAATAGAACATCGGCGAACTCGCCGAAAAATGCACAAACCAGACGCAAATCTCCACCTCCCCAACCAAAGAACGCAACTGAAACAGCCACAAACATATCCACCACCACACCAGCCCGTTTCAACGACGAAAGACTGTCCCTTCAGCTCTAAAAGCGAGCGACCAAAAAGCCCTGACAAGACATTAGATCTTTGGATCGATGTACCCACGAAAATCTCTATTTTAATATCATGGATATATTCACGTTAAGATCAGTTTGTGCTTCTCTGTTTGAGTCAAAATCTGGTTTCAAAAAATAGATTTCGTGTGAGATTCGTTCGGAGTTGACGGGCGAGGTTGCTGGTTCGCGGTTAGTCGTGGTCGAATTTGAGTTTGAAGAATTTTAGTTCGTTGTTGAGGCTTTGGAAGTCGACGTTGAGTCCTATCATATTCAACGCATATATGGCAATGAATGTTGTAGATGCAGCAGCTAAAATTTTTAAGAAAGCCCGACAGTTAGAGCCAAACAATGGTTAGTGACGTTCAATTTCACTTTTGACTTTTTAAGGGAGAAGTACAAAGAGTATTTTGCTACTGTGATTAATGTATGTATTGTCATTCCTATTTGATTTTCTTATGTGTTAATTTTTGTCTACTTGTGCATCTGTATATTCTATGTTCTATTAGATGATTCTCTAGTAGCCAAACAAGGTTGTAGTCTTTAGTCTTTCATACTCTACTTGTTTTATTAAAGTTTAATATTAATTACGTTTTTGGTGATATGATTCCATTGTTTCTGTAATTGTTCTCCATGGTTTTGAAGTTGCTCGCTCGGGTATTTGCTCGTGTTTACTCGAATTGGTTATAGCTGAACATGATTTTGTCATAGTATAGAAATTGGGCATCAACTGGACTACGTCAAATTAGATTAAAGGGGCTCGAGTGTGCATTTCATGTGACCCTGCCATAATTTTGAATAATAATAGAATGAAGCATGTTATAAATCCGGGTGTACATTTCATGTGACCCGATTCGTATTTCCCAGAAGGTTAAATAGAACATGTCGTGAATCACGGGTGCATTTCATGTAGCGTGGCTTGCGATATGTTTTAAATAACCTTGAATTAATTCTTTAAATAAGTAAAAGCGGCTTTCAAAAGTTAAAATGCACATAGGTCTAAACATGTATTAAAATCAGATAATGGGCCAATAATAACAGTTGAGCGACCGTGCTAAAACCACGGAATCCGGAAATGCCTAACACCTTCTCCCGGGTTAACAGAATTCCTTACCAGAATTTCTGTGTTCGCATACTGTAAAACAGAGTCAATTTTTTCTCGATTCGGGATTTAAAACCGGTGACTTGGGACACCATAAATTATCCCAAGTGGCGACTCTGAATTTAAAATAAATAATCCTATTTCGATTGTCACTTTAAGTTGGAAAAAATCCCTTATACCCTTTCGGGGAGTAGGAAAAAGGAGGTGTGACAGCTCTGGCGACTCTGCTGGGGACAGTAACCCAGAATCTATGGTTCAGAGTTCAAGAATTCGAGCTTAGAATAATTGTTATATTTGACTTTATTTATTATCTAGTTTTATTTACATATTTGGGCTTAATGTGCTAAATGCCTCTCTTTTACAGCTTTGATATTGCTGAATTGTATATAAATTGTTACGAAACCCTCCTCTCTCTGAGTCTTCTAAATCATCTGGGAAATGTGCACTTCGTGTGACTTCTCTTCTGTTAGAGTCATATCCCAATTTTAGAACGAGGTTCGGACAAGTTGCAAAGCAGGTGAAGCTTCCCCCCCCCGGCTCGAGCTGTCCGCTCGGTTAAGCCAGGTCTAGAACAAATAAACCCAGATTTTTAAACCTAGAATAACATAGCCTCATGTCGGATCCCTAGTAGGAACGCTTGTTTGCATCACGTGCATCTGACTTTAGAGACTCAACACAGGGGTTGGGTCCGTCTAGGACATGTGTACCCAAAATAACAGACCATCTTGATGCATCATATGTGCTACATGTTGCATTTCTTCTAGGGTAAAAGAGTCATTTGACGGACCAATGATAGTTGAGTGCAAATGAAAAAAGAAAAAAAATGAGAAAGAAAAGAGGTTGAAATATAAAAATGAAGCAAGTGGGGCCCAATTATAATTTTCTTGCATACCTTTTCAAAAAAACCAAAAAAAAACTGAAAATGAAAAAATCCCAAAAAAAAAAGAGTTGGCATTTTCCCCGTCATTTTTTTTAAAGAAAGGAAAAAATAAAAATAAATCCAAAAAGATGTTTACATGTTTCATCATTTTTTCAAAACAAAAGACAAAAAATATTTTTTTCTCTAAATTAGTTGTTATTTTTATTTCTCGCCCGTATCCAATTTGCCCGAACTACGCATACCCGATTCTCGTCTTTCGGGGTGGGATACGTAGGCAACCCACATAGGGTCCGGTCTTTCTAGTGAGTTTAGGTCCTTGGCTTCGCGGGATCTTAGCCAAATCTTGTATTTTAGCCTTTTTAGCCACATAGGTTAATTTTAGAAAAATAGTCACAACCATGTCTCACATGTGTCTAGTAGAGAATGTTATTGTATCACATAGTGTTGGTTCAAGTTTTCTCATACATATGTAGATTTATTTACCGGAGTTTGAGCATGACAGAGCCCCAAGACCATCTAGTCAGGATCGCTCATTCAAGAGTGGATTTAAAGAGATTTTTTTCTATGTTTTGAGTCTGTTTTTCTTTTTATGGCGTCTTTTACCTTCTAGTTTTGTATAATAATGTCGAGTTTTTTTTATTATTGTACTTTCTGTTTTGCATTTGAAAAAGTGTGTTATAAATCAAAAATCCAAAAAAAGAGATGTTGCATTTTATATTTCCGTTAGAAGTTTTCTTTAGAATACTAATTCTAGGAATAAAAAAAAATTATTTGAGGTTGTTTTCCTTTATTGAATTAATATTGCTTTTATATTTCCTTTTAGTACATTAAGACCAAAAAAAGAGAATTTTCTTTAGTACATCTTTAAAAGTTTTCTTTTAAGATATTAGTTCCAAAAATCCAAAAAGATTTTCTTTTGAGGTTCTTCTTTGGGAAATTGATGAAAAATGACTTAAAAAAATTCTTTTATTTTTACTAGAACTCTAGGACATTGTACATAAAAGAAAAGGAAAACAACTTATTTTATCTTTTGTTTATCTTTAAAGTTTCTTCCTTAGGTAATTAAGAATTGAAATCCAAAAACAGTTTTTATCTTTTTCGTTTCTCGTTACGAAGTTTTTCTTCAAAGTATCAAATGAAAATTCAAAATATGTTTGGGTTCATTCTTCAGATTTCCTTCCTAAAAAAAAGAATTAAAAATATTTTTCTCTTTTAGGGTTTTTTTCCTTAATAATTTCCCATAGAGTACTTGTCTCAAAAAGAAAAAGGAGAAAAAATACATGCTCGCTAAGGTTGAGTTTAGAATAGGTTATAGAACATTAAGTCTAGAAAATTCAAAAAAAAAGGTTTTGCTTCTTTTATTTCTCTTTTCTCATCAGAATAGTCATTAAAGTAAAAAAGAAAAAAAAAGAACGTCGGTTTGTCTACTTTATTCTCGATCTTCCCAAACTACGCAAAGATCTGATTCATGCGGCGTCATGATATGTAGGCAACCTACATAGGGTTCGATCGAATCATTCTTTTTTATTTATTAAAAGAAAAGAAAAAAAGGAAAAAAAATTAGAAAAAAAAAAGAAAAGAAAAAAAGAGGGTGAAATTATGGGATGTGAGAAATGAGAGGAAATAAAAGAGTGATAATTAGAAAAAAAAAAGGAAAGAAAAATGAGCAAGTGCCAGAAAAGAAAAAAAAAGAAGATTGAAATGAACAAATTGGGATGATGTCAACTGACCTTCGTACCCTCGAAGTCATTTTAGAACTGATAACTGTGGATAGGTGCATTACACATAAAGTGAGATTATCTTATGTTAAATGACTTAACGCTAACGTGATGACTTCATCTTCATAGCAGAAAGGCGGTTGGTTTGTGGTTCTTAAAGTGGTAACTCTTCTCTACAACATAAGGTCGAAAGGCAATGGTAGACGACAACAGAACTGAGTTGGTTGATACGGGTGCCCAAAAGCAATTGTTTGAACAGGACACCGGTTTGGCTGATAAGGTAAGGATGTTAAGACAACACATGACGGACATGTATCGGGCTTGGATGATTGGGAAGGCACCACCCCCACCACCACTTACCTTCCTAGATGCTACCCTTGCTCAAACTCTGGTCATAGTGCCAGATGATTCCCCATACTCTTAAGATTTTTCCGCTTATCACAGCTTTCCCAACTACCTTAGTAGCTACATCAGTCGTCCTCCAATTATCTTCCCCCAAAATTGCCGTCATGTCATATCCACTATCCCCAACAACAAACACCCACTCAAAGCTCATGATGCCCAATATTACCCCTTAGAGATTTCCCACAAGGTTCCTGACTCATACAATCAGAGCCTTCGGAATGAGACTCATGTTGAAAATAAAAAGTTCACAGGAAAAGAAGGGCGAAATGAGCTATCCAGAAAGCTGAAGGGGTCGAAAACGCCAAAGCTTAATTTATATGATGGACATGGAGATCTAGTAGCCCATCTGAGAGGTTACTGCAGTGAAATGAGAAGTATTTGCGGGAAATGTAATTTGTTGATGGCATATTTCAGTGAGAGTTTGACTGGGGACGCCTTACAATGGTATTCTCGTCAAGATGTCAATAAGTGGCATACATGGGATGACATGACTCAAGATTTTGTTCGACACTTTCAATACAATATAGACATTACCCCAGACCGCTCCTCCCTATCTAAGATGGAAAAGAAACCGGAGGAAAGTTTTAGGGAGTTTGGGATCAGATGGAGGGAGCAAGCTGCTCGAGTCAGTCCCCCGATTGGTGAAGAAGAAATGGTTGAGCTTTTCCTACAAGCCCAGGGGCCACCTACTTCAGTCATTTGATCCCGACCTTGGGTAAGCCTTTCAATGATGTGGTAAAAATGGGGGAGATGTTAGAAGAGGGAATCAAGTCAGGTAAAATCATGAGTTATTCGGCGTTGAAAGATACTACAGAAGACATTCAGAACATCTCGGTAAGTTTGGGTGGGATAAAGAGAAATAGAAAGGATGATCCGCTGGGCATTCCTGCTGAACGCCTTCAGCCTCAACATCGACCCCATGGATATCCTTGTGCACCAGATGATCCTCCCCAATGCTATTTCTCTCCACAGAACCCCTAAAGTTGTACATCACTTTCCCAGTACCCTATCCGGAATGCACCACCATATGTTCCACACCCACGAGGCCCGCGATGGCTCGTACCACTTCCACAAATGTCTTACCCGCCCCCTCAAGCATATCAACCACCTGTCTGCAAAAGGTTCCAACCGAGGCCAGAATACAAACTGAAAAGACTACTGAAAAAAGAAAAGACTTTCTCCCTTATTGGAGAATCATATGCCAGTTTGTTCCAAAGGTTGAGGCAATTGGACATGTTGAAGCCGATTCAGATAAAAATGTCAAACCCTCTGCCAAAGAAGTTTGATTTTTCTCAAAGGTACGCATACTGCTCCGATGCCCCGGGTCACAGTACAAAAAAGTGTTGGCACCTGAAAAATGTAATTCAAAAGCTTATTGATGCAGGTGACATTGTCGTGCAAAATCCAGATGCAGTAGACACTAGCCAAAGTCCATCGCCTGTTCATAATGAGACGCATATAGTGGATATGATTTGTTTTGAAAAGGAATATGAGAATTCTTCTGAGATCCTCGGAGGTCCACGTGCTGCGAAGCTTTCAGTGCTATCAGAGTGTGATCTTAAGAACGAGCCGGTAAAAAGGACCTAAACGCAATTTGCTAAAGTCAATGTGATGGAGACTTGTGAAGGTCCTAGTAATGTTGATGCGAAACTCAGTGGCTAAGATGCCATGTTTGGTAATTGGAAAGACACATTCTTGGTTGGCCCGAGGAGAAGTTGTGGTGGTTTATTTTATTTTCATTTCTGTTATCCGAGTTATTTTCAGGGTTGTAATCCGGATATTGTCTTGTGACTCAAACCCTTCTATCCTTTTATTTTGCCTAATTTTGTTTAGTCGTAGTAGATTGTTTAGTATTGTCTGGTTTTGTTTAGGGTTGTACCCCAGCTTATTTTGCTTGTCTTGTTGTTCAAACCCTTCTCACCATTGGTCTAATACAATTTCCTATTTTCTGTTATTTTTGGCCATTTTTTTTAGTTCTTTTATCTTTTGTAGTTTTTCTTCTCATGTTGGTTCTAATGACATGACATGCCCGCATAATTCCAGGCTTGGTTCTAAAGTTAGTTTAATCATGAAGCAATGGGACAATTTTGAAGATACTAGGGACATTTGAGGGAAAATAAGTACAGATTTGGAAATTTTAAGATCATTTGAAGCCAGAACCATGTGAAACTGGGGAAGATAATTTGGGAAGTTAATAGGGTGACAAGAATTCGTTAAAGGAGAGTACATCCCAGACAGTTTGAAGCAAGCAACTTTAAGTTCAAGTGCATCTCAAGTTACAAGATAAAGTCAAGAAAGTAGTCTCCAAATTGATGGAAGATATCCATTGTGAAGAGGGAATCACCCAACGAGGGTTCTGTACTTGACAAGCCACTAAAAAAAGTGGAAAGCATATCATTGATATCAATGTCAAAGCTATAAAAGAAACGTTATGCGTGCTATTCCTTTTTCATTTCAAGTTGCATGTGTTGTACTTGGCATTTTCAGGGACTAAGAGACCCTCTTTCAGCTACCCAAACACTTATACCATTTGATACCCTCTTGAGCCTGTGCTAGTTTCTTTGACAGAGTCATAAAAATTTTAAAAAAAAGTTCATGCTCCCATAGGTTTATTTTAGAAAGTTCATTCTAAAAGGAAAATTAAAAAAAGAAAAGAAAAATAGAGATTAAAAAAAAAGAAAAAAAAGAAAGAAAAAAGAAAGAAAAGAAAAAGAAAAATAGTAACAACAAAACGTATCTTTGTGAACTACGTTTGACCTGATTCTTGTCACCATAAGATACTTAGGCAGCCTTACGGTTCGGTCATACCAAATAAAATATTTCATAATACCACGAAGTCGAAAGCGGGACAGTCTTTCTTAGTAACTCCATCAAAATAAAAGAAAACAAATCAAATTCCTTTGTTTTAGAAATTGGGGCAAAGTTTTAGAGTGGATTCCAAAAGTTGTAAATAAATTAACCTTGTTATCTTAGTTGTTTTGAGCCTTTGTGATATCCTTCCTTTCTAACCTTGTCCAAAAGCCACATTACAGTCCAAAAAGACCTCCCAGATAATCTTTGAGAGTGTTGAGTTAGCAATGCCAGGAGCGCATGATGTTTTTACTATGGTCAATGCCTTGTTATCTACAAAATCGGAGGAAAGAAGAAGAAAAGAAGAAATAAGAGAGTCTTATCGGTGAAAACCTTCACAAGCACCATAAGACGATGATGAGTTGAGAGAAAGAACAAAATGAGAGAGGCTTGATGGTGAAAACCCTTCGGGCACTACAAGTCGAATGAGGATCATGAATCAGGGTGGATAATCGGAGTATTGAAGCCTGGTTTCACGGTTTAGGGGTATAACAAGAGTTGAACATCAGACTTTCTTGACAGATTAGGCCACAGGTGCATGTCATGATCGTTAGAGTTGGTATCCACATCTGACAGGTTTCTACTTGTAGTTTCTTGTTATGAATCATCCCTTTCCATCGTCTTTTACTCTTGTCCTTTTGGCTTGTTTACTTCCTTTTCCTGAGTCTGTTTGGTCAGAACAAGTGAGAAATGACTACACAATTTGCCACAAGCTTTCCAATTGCACAAAACGGAATTTGGCTAGCACATCAAAGTGTCATAAGTCAGGAAAGAATAGCATGCGCCTGAGTTGGTAAAAATCAACGTGCTTTGGGATTCATGTGGAATACAAAGGTTCGGTAAACGTCAATTCATGAGCAAAATGCAACAGATAGAGGATGTTGGGTTTGAACGGATCAGAGGTGTTTTCTGTGAAAAGGGTGGCAGAGAAAGTGGTTAGTCAATAAACAAGCAAGGTCTTTCGAGTTGAAATAAAAGTTATCATGGGAAGTGAAGGAGCAATCGCCCTCAAAGTCAAGTCCACAAACCAACCACCATATTTATAAACTCACAAGTTCTCTTTGTTTGAAACAGGGATGAAAATTGTGTCCAAATCAAAGCTTGGAAGTTTGAATTTTTTCAAGTGCCGTGCCCAAATTGTCAGCACAAAGGAGGTTTGAGAAGGGGAAAGAAAAATTTGTTCGATATACAGGAACCCTCCATGAGGAAAAGTGTGGTTAAGGGGCAAGGAATTTTGTTCGGTTTACAGAGATCCTCCTGGAATAGAGCGCGACTCAGGTAAGTTTGTTCTCGGCTTTTCAGGAACCTTCTTGATAATTGGGCTTAATTTAAAATTTTCAGGACCCTCCTGGATAATGAGACTTAATTTAAAATTTTCAAGATCCTCCTGGATAATGGGATTTAATTTAAAGTTCTTAGGTCCCGGATAATGGGATTTAGTTTTAAGTTTTACCATTAGCAAATAGAATTTAGCTTTGAAGTTGTCACTCTTGAGATGAGATTTAATTTTTAATTTTCAGGACCCTCCTGGATAATGAGATTTAGCTTTTAAATTCTTAGAGATTTTGGGTACTATGGTTCGATTAACACTCACAGATGTTCCCGATATCAAACTGGGGCAGAAAAATTTCTTTTGTTTGTTTGTTTTGTTGTAATCAGGTTCACAAGCAGCAGTTTCAAAAGGGTCAGTTCAAGTGTTGGAAATCAGGAGCCCACCTGGAGAACAAAGGGAAGCAGTTCAAGTTTCAAGGGAAGCAATTCAAGGTTCAAGGAAAAGCAATGCAAGTGTTCAGCAATCAGGAGTCCACCTGGAGAACAAAGGGAAAGCAGCAAGGTTCAAAGGAGTTCAGCAATCAGGAGCCCACCTGAAGAACAAAAGGAGGTAGTTCAAGTTTCAAGGAAAAGCAGTGCAAGTGTTGGAAATCAGGAGCCCACCTGGAGAACGAAGGGAAGCAGCAATGTTCAAAGGAAGACAAAAATTAGGACCCCACCTGGAGAACGAAGGGAAGCAGCAATGTTCAAAGGAAGACATCAATTAGGAGCCCACCTGAAGAACAAAAAAGAAGAAGTGATGTTCAAAAGAAGACAGCAATCAGGATCTCACCTGGAGAACGAAGGGAAGCAGCGAGGTTCAAAGGAGTTCAGCAATCAGGAGCCCACCTGAAGAACAAAAGGAAGCAGTTCAAGTTTTGAGGAAAAGCACAAGTGTTGGTAATCAGGAGCCCACCTGGAGAACGAAGGGAAGCAGCCATGTTCAAAGAAAGATAGCAATCAGGAGCCCGCCTAGAGAACAAAGGGAAGCAACAAGGTTCCAAGGAAGTTCGGCAATCAGGAGCCCACCTGGATAACAAAGGGGGAAGGCAAGTTTCGGAGGAAAGGAAGATAATTCAAATACCTGAAATCAGGAGCCCACCCGGAGAACAAAGGGAAGGACACAATGGTCAAAGGAAGACAGTTCAAGTTCAGCAATCAGACGCCTACCTGGAGAATAAGAAAATTCACTTCAGAATACAATTCAAGTTAGCAACAAAAGAAGCTCACGGCAAGAATGCGAGTCAACGGTCCGAGGTGATCAATAGAAGTTAGTCACAATAAAGAAAAAAAAGAGAAAGGCAAGAAGTTAATCTAAATGCAGAAGTTGATGAAAGATGTGGGCTGCTCAAGACATGGCCAAGGTCACAAGCACTGCATGCCTGATCTTGATCCGAAAAGCAGAAGAAGAATGAACTAGCACCTGCAACTAGCAAGAGTCAAGGTTCAAATCCAAAGTCTGCATGAAGAACCATTCAAGACTCAAGATCAAGCTTCAGAAGACTTATAGATAGGAATCTTGTAACTCATAGTTGATAGGCTTAGCTAGTCTTTTTCATGTTTTAATTTTTGATGTAACATCAGGACCGCGGACCAGAACCTCGGCAGAATGACACCTCGACTGGCTCTCCACCTCGGCATACTCCATCATCTCACTCACTTCTGAACTACACGTGGCCTGATTCCTTTATACCCAAGGATATGTAGGCAGCTCAGCTACAAGGGCTCGGTCACATTCCCCTTTCTCTTAGTTTTAGTCTCTCCAAATAAGGGCTGGATCAAAAAACTATCTAGTCGTTCTTTGTTTGAAAATACTTCGTGCTTCCAGTCAAAGAGGGGCAACTGTAGACATGTGATTTTGACCCTCCCCAAGAGTTTACATATTTTAGCATGTAAATATTTAATTTAGTCCTAATATAGCTATTTCAACTCATTTTTACTCTTTTACTTTTATTTTATTACAAGAAAACGAAAATTACAAAAAATAGGTTCATTAATGTTTTGTAGTCATTTTCAATCTTGAAAAATATCAAAAAATAGTTTTGCTTTAACAGTCAATCTTATTTTAATAATTATTTTTACTTAATTAGGACTAATTAATAAATGAGGTCGTATTTTAGTCTCATTCGCGGAGAAAGAATAAACTTTGGGCTCGAGCAACCCATTTTAGACCTAATTTTGGACCTAGCCCATAATTCCCAAGTCTATAATTCCTAGGCTCATACCCCTTAACCTAAAAAACCCTACAAAACCTAGACCTACATAGACCTAACGCCTAATATCCTAGACCGAGGACACATGCGAGCGTCGTTTTTACTGATTTTGAGAGAATAGAAACGACTTTAGTCACCTTCTTCATAAAAAAGACTCTAAGACCTGAAAAATGACCTAGGAGCTAAGAGATCAGATCAGCCGTTGG